>NC_064617.1:499044809-499376893 GCF_023898315.1 Schistocerca nitens
GCCCTCCGGACAGTCTGACCAGTTTGTTAATAGAAGAACTAGCACCGCCCTCCCTGTTGCCACCTATGCTGATACACCACGTCCCCTCCCCGCTCTTCTACATCGGTGTGTTTTACGTCGAACTCAGTTACGTTCGACTTGCCTTACCAGCGACTCAACTGGCGACGGCAAAGACGGTTTATAGGGTCCTGCAACGTGGACGACCCGATAACGTCGTGGAGAGGAAGCACCCGAACGTCAACTGGCGAGCAGTGTGGAGGACAATTCACCACGTAACACTGGACACTGACGTCACGGCGATGTGGTATATCACTGTCAACGGTAAGCAGGTGACCAGATCAAGGCTACATGCGATTCATCTGGTAGACTCACGCATGTGCACGAGCTGTGGCGTTCAAGACAACGATGAACACCGTCTTAGCTGTGGAGAGTCTACGGCAGTGTGGCACTTAGTGAGGCAAATGTCAGCATACTTCCTTCGGGTAACGCCGAATCATATCGACCCCAAGAAAATCTTATTCCCGGACGAAACGTATTACCCGCGCACTAAAACTAATGCACTGACGTGGCTTCGTGGAAATGCAGTGCATTATTTGTTTCAAGACGGCGCCAAGGACACTTTAGACTTTTGGAACTATTTGCAGGAACGACATTGCAAGATCCTCCGTAACCCAAAGTATCGACAATATTTTTCCAATTTTTTGTGGAGTGCGTTCCACGACCCTCCACGTAGCTGGAACATCACGGGTAAGAGAAGCTAAAATTACAATACGATGATAGAACACTACACGATACAACGTGGGATCTACTTTCATCATTACGAGAAGTCATACCTGTATGATACAGCAGATGGAGAGTTTCGTTGTGAACCCTCACACTCTGTAGCAGTATTTGCCCCATTTCCTCTTTTTGTCCCCGGTGCGAAAAGGTCTTCGCAGTTTTAGTTTTCCCATCCGGTGCAAGATGTAGCACTGGTTAATGGTGGTATGGATTACACCCTTCAGTTTTGTTTCATGGTTTCCTTCGCCCCGCACTTTGCTCTCTTTCTTTATGCCTTTTTCTACAACTATTAGCATGGTTTTAGTTATGTGCGTCCCCAACTCGACGCAACGAGTGCACTTACTAGTTTTCAGTTCCTTACTGATAAAAACAATAAAAAAATTAAAAAATGAAAAAATTATAAAAAATAAAAATAAATAAATGAATAAATAAAATAAAATAAAATCACAATAATACACCAACTGCATTCTTTGTACCACATCACATCCCCAGGATGGGAGGGAGGAGACATCGTGGACAGGCCTCGGGTCGCGACCCCTGCCCACCTTGCCTCCGCCAGCCCACTACCTGCTCCATCTCAAAAAAAAAAAGTGGTCAGCGCGACAGACTGTCAATCCCAAGGGCCCGGGTTCGATTCCCGGCTGGGTCGGAGATTTTTCTCCGCTCAGGGACTGGGTGTTGTGGTGTCCTAATCATCATCATTTCATCCCCATCGACGCGCAAGACGCCGAAGTGGCGTCAAATCGAGAGACTTGCACCAGGCGAGCGGTATACCCGACGGGAGGCCCTCTTCACACGCCACCTGACCTATTAGTTGGATCTTACGAAATAAAAAGGAGGAAGGGGTGTGAGTTGTAGCTTGCTGTGCATTTGAAAATGACAGTGTTTTTTTCCGAAATGTGAACAGATAGTGTGAAAGCTGCTATTCTGTATTGATATTTTTTGTCTGAAATGTATGTAATACCCACATACATGACAATTTATTTACATGACTTCCACAGACACTAAATTTCAATGGTTGGGCTACGAGAGGCTGCTTGAAGCAGATGGCGGCAGTGGGGTGGAGCAGCCTCAATGGCCACCAGCTGCTGCGCCCGTTTGGTCGCAGCATCTGCCCCTCTGGTGAATGTCGCCTCTTCCGACTGCGAGACGTAGCCGAGGACTGTAGCATGCTGTTGGCCATTCCGTGACGAACAGTCAAGTACTTTGCTATTGTTACACGGGTCGGCATTTCCTAGAAATTCGTTTGATTTCTGCAGACTTGAAATAGTATATCATTGTCAAGCCGACACCAACGAAAGCAGAGCATCGCCAGCAGGTGGATCTTTTCGTGTACCATCAGAGAGAGAGAGAGACAATAGAACAGGCCTAGAAAAGCAGAACCAGTACCTGTTGGAGGGTCCAGCTGCAGACCAGAAACAATATATCATTGTCAACTCAACACAGACCAAAGAAGACCATCTGCAGTGAATGGAGCTCTTTGTGTATCATCAGTGACAGGACAGAACAGGCTTGGAAAACCAATATCTCTACCTACGGGGGTGAGGGAGGGAGGGTGGAACGGAGGTAGGAGTTGAGCTAAGACTGTTCTAAGCTGCTTAGTCTCCATCTATACATCATAGTGAGGACACATGCACTATGCTGGTGGAAGCTTTTTCGATAGTCGTGTGATGTTATTACAGTGTATCATCCTCCTGTAGAAGCTAGGGTAGGGCACACATTTAGTGCAACATAGTTGCTGCTATTATGCGCTTTTTTAAATAATTGCTCGCCTTTAAGAGGATTACATCTCTCTCCTCCTAAGACATACTGGTACCATTCAGAAGAAAAACACGTCTATCCTTCTCGGAACGTTCGCTCAATATTGATTATCGTGTTGTTGCTTGGTCCTACCAGTATAATGTTACTGGTGAAGTCTTCTACCCACCTCAGCGTCTGGAACTTGCTAGCTGAACATACGTTTAAAGACTGATGGATGGTGTTAAGTGCTTGTTTTGGAGTATATTCAATGCAAGATTCACTGTCCACGGTTCAATAATCATTGAAGCAAGCATAAGTTCACACCACAAATGTGAGCTTACACTTACTGATTTTAGTACTACACTCCTGGAAGTGGAAAAAAGAACACATTGACACCGGTGTGTCAGACCCACCATACTTGCTCCGGACACTGCGAGAGGGCTGTACAAGCAATGATCACACGCACGGCACAGCGGACACACCAGGAACCGCGGTGTTGGCCGTCGAATGGCGCTAGCTGCGCAGCATTTGTGCACCGCCGCCGTCAGTGTCAGCCAGTTTGCCGTGGCATACGGAGCTCCATCGCAGTCTTTAACACTGGTAGCATGCCGCGACAGCGTGGACGTGAACCGTATGTGCAGTTGACGGACTTTGAGCGAGGGCGTATAGTGGGCATGCGGGAGGCCGGGTGGACGTACCGCCGAATTGCTCAACACGTGGGGCGTGAGGTCTCCACAGTACATCGATGTTGTCGCCAGTGGTCGGCGGAAGGTGCACGTGCCCGTCGACCTGGGACCGGACCGCAGCGGCGCACGGATGCACGCCAAGACCGTAGGATCCTATGCAGTGCCGTAGGGGACCGCACCGCCACTTCCCAGCAAATTAGGGACACTGTTGCTCCTGGGGTATCGGCGAGGACCATTCGCAATCGTTTCCATGAAGCTGGGCTACGGTCCCGCACACCGTTAGGCCGTCTTCCGCTCACGCCCCAACATCGTGCAGCCCGCCTCCAGTGGTGTCGCGACAGGCGTGAATGGAGGGACGAATGGAGACGTGTCGTCTTCAGCGATGAGAGTCGCTTCTGCCTTGGTGCCAATGATGGTCGTATGCGTGTTTGGCGCCGTGCAGGTGAGCGCCACAATCAGGACTGCATACGACCGAGGCACACAGGGCCAACACCCGGCATCATGGTGTGGGGAGCGATCTCCTACACTGGCCGTACACCACTGGTGATCGTCGAGGGGACACTGAATAGTGCACGGTACATCCAAACCGTCATCGAACCCATCGTTCTACCATTCCTAGACCGGCAAGGGAACTTGCTGTTCCAACAGGACAATGCACGTCCGCATGTATCCCGTGCCACCCAACGTGCTCTACAAGGTGTAAGTCAACTACCCTGGCCAGCAAGATCTCCGGATCTGTCCCCCATTGAGCATGTTTGGGACTGGATGAAGCGTCGTCTCACGCGGTCTGCACGTCCAGCACGAACGCTGGTCCAACTGAGGCGCCAGGTGGAAATGGCATGGCAAGCCGTTCCACAGGACTACATCCAGCATCTCTACGATCGTCTCCATGGGAGAATAGCAGCCTGCATTGCTGCGAAAGGTGGATATACACTGTACTAGTGCCGACATTGTGCATGCTCTGTTGCTTGTGTCTATGTGCCTGTGGTTCTGTCAGTGTGATCATGTGATGTATCTGACCCCAGGAATGTGTCAATAAAGTTTCCCCTTCCTGGGACAATGAATTCACGGTGTTCTTATTTCAATTTCCAGGAGTGTACATCCATTATTTTCGCTACTCCTGCCACATATTCATTTTAAAAGCATAAGGCTGCACCCTTTACATGATGAAAGAAGATGTTTGTCGATATAATATTTCGTTGTAGCAAGCATGAGAATCGCACACGGAGAAGACATGATGATAATACTTCATGCAGCGGATGCGTGTTCGGTGTAGTCAACCACATCTTAACTAAATGAGCTGATATTACAGCAATTGAGCTGCTAAGGAGGGCAATACGTTACGCAGACATGCAGTGCGTTACTCCGTGAGGATCAAGTGATCTGCGTAAAATTCCTCGACAATAGTCTTCAGACAGCTTACCTGAAGAATTTGAATAAATGTGAGCAATGACAGGTTATAACCGCACGCAGCAGCAGAGTCTAGCGAGTGCAAATACTGCTCTCCACCTTTTGGGGGCAGAGCGAGTGGACTGGCACTCAGTGAGACGTGGGACGTATTATTTCAATGTTTTTCATACGTTAGACTGACTTTTCTTTACTAAGGACCACATTCAGACAGTGTTGACACATGCAGAACGTTTGAAAGCGCGATACTGTTGATTGTTCAGTTCTTCATTTGTGATGAATACTCAAATATTCCTCCCCCCATGAACCATGGACCCTGCCGTTGGTGGGGAGGCTTGCGTGCCTCAGCGATACAGATAGCCGTACCGTAGGTGCAACCACAACGGAGGGGTATCTGTTGAGAGGCCAGACAAACTTGTGGTTCCTGAAGAGGGGCAGCAGCCTTTTCAGCAGTTGCAGGGGCAACAGTCTGGATGATTGACTGATCTGGCCTTGTAACACTAACCAAAACGGCCTTGCTGTGCTGGTAGTGCGAACGGTTGAAAGCAAGGGGAAACTACAGCCGTAATTTTTCCCGAGGGCATGCAGCTCTAATGTATGGTTAATGTAATGGCATCCTCTTGGGTAAAATATTCCGGAGGTAAAATAGTCCCCCATTCGGATCTCCGGGCGGGGACTACTCAAGAGGACGTCGTTATCAAGTGAAAAAAAACTGGCATTCTACGGATCGGAGCGTGGAATGTCAGATCCCTTAATCGGGCAGGTAGGTTAGAAAATTTAAAAAGGGAAATGGATAGGTTAAAGTTAGATATAGTAGGAATTAGTGAAGTTCGTTGGCAGGAGGAACAAGACTTTTGGTCAGGCGAATGCAGGTTTATAAATACAAAGTCAAATAGGGGTAATGCAGGAGTAGGTTTAATAATGAATAAAAAAGTAGGAGTGCGGGTTAGCTACTACAAACAGCATAGTGAACGCATTATTGTGGCCAAGATAGACACGAAGCCCACGCCTACTACAGTAGTACAAGTTTATATGCCAACTAGCTCTGCAGATGACGAAGAAATTGAAGAAATGTATGATGAAATAAAACAAATTATTCAGATAGTGAAGGGAGACGAAAATTTAATAGTCATGGGTGACTGGAATTCGGTAGTAGGAAAAGGGAGAGAAGGAAATGTAGTAGGTGAATATGGACTGGGGGTAAGAAATGAAAGAGGAAGCCGCCTGGTAGAAATTTGCACAGAGCACAACTTAATCATAGCTAACACTTGGTTCAAGAATCAAAAAAGAAGGTTGTATACATGGAAGAAGCCGGGAGATACTAACAGGTTTCAGATAGATTATATAATGGTAAGACAGAGATTTAGGAACCAGGTTTTAAATTGTAAGACATTTCCAGAGGCAGATGTGGATTCTGACCCCAATCTATTGGTTATGAACTGTAGATTAAAAGTGAAGAAACTGCAAAAAGGTGGGAATTTAAGGAGATGGGACCTGGATAAACTGGCTAAACCAGAGGTTGTACAGAGCTTCAGGGAGAGCATAAGGCAACAATTGACAGGAATGGGGGAAAGAAATACAGTAGCAGAAGAATGGGTAGCTTTGAGGGATGAAATAGTGAAGGCAGCAGAGGATCAAGTAGGTAAAATGACGAGGGCTAGTAGAAATCCTTGGGTAACAGAAGAAATATTGAATTTAATTGATGAAAGGAGAAAATATAAAAATGCGGTAAATGAAGCAGGCATAAAGGAATACAAACGTCTCAAAAATGAGATTGACAGGGAGTGCAAAATGGCTAAGCAGGGATGGCTAAAGGACAAATGTAAGGAGGTAGAGGCTTATCTCACTAGGGGTAAGATAGATACTGCCTACAGGAAAATTAAAGAGACCTTTGGAGAAAAGAGAACCACTTGTATGAATATCAAGAGCTCAGATGGAAACCCAGTTCTGCCGGCCGCGGTGGTCTCGCGGTTCTAGGCGCGCAGTCCGGAACCGTGCGACTGCTACGGTCGCAGGTTCGAATCCTGCCTCGGGCATGGATGTGTGTGATGTCCTTAGGTTAGTTAGGTTTACGTAGTTCTAAGTTCTAGGGGACTGATAACCACAGCAGTTGAGTCCCATAGTGCTCAGAGCCATTTGAACCATTTTTTTGAAACCCAGTTCTAAGCAAAGAAGGGAAAGCAGAAAGGTGGAAGGAGTATATAGAGGGTCTATACAAGGGCGATGTATTTGAGGACAATATTATGGAAATGGAAGAGGATGTAGATGAAGATGAAATGGGAGATATGATACTGCGTGAAGAGTTTGACAGAGCACTGAAAGACCTGAGTCGAAACAAGGCCCCAGGAGTAGATAACATTCCATTAGAACTACTGACAGCCTTGGGAGAGCCAGTCCTAACAAAACTCTACCATCTGGTGAGCAAGATGTATGAGACAGGCGAAATACCCTCAGACTTCAAGAAGAATATAATAATTCCAATCCCAAAGAAAGCAGGTGTTGACAGATGTGAAAATTACCGAACTATCAGTTTAATAAGTCACAGCTGCAAAATACTAACGCGAATTCTTTACAGACGAATGGAAAAACTAGTACAAGCCGACCTCGGGGAAGGTCAATTTGGATTCCGTAGAAATATTGGAACACGTGAGGCAATACTGACCCCACGACTTATCTTGGAAACTAGATTAAGGAAAGGCAAACCTACATTTCTAGCATTTGTAGACTTAGAGAAAGCTTTTGACAATGTTGACTGGAATGCTCTCTTTCAGATTCTGAAGGTGGCAGGGGTAAAATACAGGGAACGAAAGGCTATTTACAATTTGTATAGAAACCAGATGGCAGTTATAAGAGTCGAGGGGCATGAAAGGGAAGCAGTGGTTGGGAAAGGAATGAGGGTTGTAGCCTCTCCCCGATGTTATTCAATCCGTATATTGAGCAAGCAGTAAAGGAAACAAAAGAAAAATTCGGAGTAGGTATTAAAATTCATGGAGAAGAAGTAAAAACTTTGAGGTTCGCCGATGACATTGTAATTCTGTCAGAGACAGCAAAGGACTTGGAAGAGCAGTTGAACGGAATGGATAGCATCTTGAAAGGAGGATATAAGATGAACATAAACAAAAGCAAAACGAGGATAATGGAATGTAGTCGAATTAAGTCGGGAGATGCTGAGGGTATTAGATTAGGAAAAGAGACACTTAAATTAGTAAATGGGTTTTGCTATTTGGGGAGCAAAATAAACTGATGATGGTCGAAGTAGAGAGGATATAAAATGTAGACTGGCAATGGCAAGGAAAGCGTTTCTGAAAAAGAGAAATTTGTTTACGTCGAGTATAGATTTAAGTGTCAGGAAGTCATTTCTGAAAGTATTTGTATGGAGTGTAGCCATGTATGGAAGTGAAACATGGACGGTAAATAGTTTGGACAAGAAGAGAATAGAAGCTTTCGAAATGTGGTGCTACAGAAGAATGCTGTAGATTAGATGGGTAGATCACATGACTAATGATGAGGTATTGAATAGGATTGGGGAGAAGAGAAGTTTGTGGCACAACGTGACTAGAAGAAGGGATCGATTGGTAGGACATGTTCTGAGGCATCAAGGGATCACCAATTTAGCATTGGAGGGCAGCGTGGAGGGTAAAAATCGTAGAGGGAGACCAAGAGATGAATACACCAAGCAGATTCAAAAGGATGTAGGTTGCAGTAGGTACTGGCAGATGAAGAAGCTTGCACAGGATAGAGTAGCATGGAGAGCTGCATCAAACCAGTCTCAGGACTGAAGACCGCAACAACAACAACTCAGATATTTCACTATTGATCTGGGGGAACTGTCTTCCCGAGAAATATGTGCAACAGCTTGCAGGGAGCGTTCTGTTCTTGAGTCTTTTGTCCATTTGTGATTGGTTTCTGGAGGCTGGAAACAGAGTATCACTGCCTGCAGATGGATCTCTTTGTGTACCATCAGCGACAGTCTAGAACAGGCCTGGGAAACGGGTATTCCTACCTATGGGAGGAGGTGAGGGAGAGAGGAGAGGAGGTAGGGGGTAAGACTAGTTCTAAGCTGATTAGTCTGCATCCACACATCGAGGTGAACACACATTCAGCCGCTCCCACTCTCTCCTGGTGACATCTTTTGGGGTTCGTTTCTGCAGCAGTTACGTAATTACAATGATTTTCCTCAACAGCCAGTACATGCGTTGCATTATGACGCATTGTTTACTAGTGGTGCTTTTTCCATGACAATTTCGACGTGTAATTAGAGCAGTG
This sequence comes from Schistocerca nitens, assembly GCF_023898315.1. Taxonomy (NCBI): domain Eukaryota; kingdom Metazoa; phylum Arthropoda; class Insecta; order Orthoptera; family Acrididae; genus Schistocerca; species Schistocerca nitens. Next base: position 499,053,689 of record NC_064617.1, read on the forward strand.
ATGCATTTTCCATGAGTTTTGGTAGCATGTATTGGCGTTCCTGCATTTCAGTGATAGTTACTGCCCTATCCCTGCTTAGCATTTATCTGTGTACAAGTTCCTCAGTAGCTACAGACTTGTAGATCAGTAGAAGGTAACTCTTTCTGAACTTCAGTGATAGTTTGCTATTCTATCCCTTCCTACCATATATTTGTGTACAAGTTACTGAGCAGCTGTTTCACTTACAGATCGGTAGCACGCAACTCTTCCTACACTTCAGTTACAGTTTGCTTTCCTGTCCCTTCTTACCATGTATGAATGCGTCTGTGTACAGCTTCCTGAAGAGCTATTTCACTTGTAGATCGGTAGGAGGCTACTATTCCTACACTTCAGTGATAGTTTGCTGTCCTATCCCCCCTTACCATGTATCTGTGTACAAGTTCCTCAGCAGATTTGCGCTTGTATATAGGTAGAAGGCAATTCTACTGGCAGGGGCTGTAGGACAGTTCCCCACCAATTACTATAGCACACAACAAGGTGGACACACACACACACACACACAGACACACACACACACACACACACGCGCACACACACACACACACACACACACACACACACACACACACACACACACACACACACACACGGAAAGGGAGCAAAACACGTTTCAAGTGTCCTCTGTGGAGCTCCTTGTACCAAGGCGAGCACCTCTGGTTCATTGCATGTGGGTCAGTGGAGTAGGACGAAGTTGTCTCCTACACTGTGGAACGACAGGCCATTTCTAATACAACAAGTAGCTCCAGTACAGGCAGTAGTCATTACGAGTTGTGAAACACTTCCTTAGTGCATCCTGCTACATCACCATTTGTGCTGAAAAGTGATCCCCCTACTCTCATTCATTTTCAGCTCCTTCCATTTCCTGTCTAGGAGGCTATGGATACAGTCCACAGCTGTATGCTTACAGGTAATACACTTATTAAACTCCTCTCTGTCCAGCACCGTATCTCATCAACTGAACACATTTCCCTCCAAAAGTAAAGACAGTACCTTCCTTTCCAGCCTTCCCCCAGCAGTTACAAGTGGGTATGGTGGGGGGGGGGGGGGGGGGAACAGAAAATTGAGGTGGGCGGGAGCAGCTGTAGGACAGTTTTGAGTACCTTCTGTTGGCGGTATTGTGGGCTAGAGCAGTCTGTCTTTAATCTTCGAGGTGAGCACTCAAACAAGTGCGATCGGAAAAAATGGGGAGTGGGGGCGGTGGAAAATGGGAATAGGTGGGGATGGCTGTAGGAAAATTAAGGAGCAACGTAACACCATATTTCCAGCCAAAACTCAAAGTAAATAAATAAGGACATTACCTTACTTCCTCTCCAACATTTCAACAAAGACTGGGTTTTTTTCCTGCCAATTTCCAGATGGAGGAATGTGGCGGGTGGGAAGATAGGGCTGAGAGAAGTTAGGGCTGAGGGATTTCCCAGGAGGGGGAAATGTGGCTCAGAAGTGAACTAGGGAATGGATGACAAAAAAGTGTCCCTTTTCCCAGACATGGGTAGGAGGAGGAGGGGAAGAGGGATGGGGAATGGTGTTGGGTTTCTCAAAAGGACGGATTATTCCTAGGTGATCGTAAAATAAGCCACAGGGGTCATAAATCGACCCCATGAGGTCATAGGCGACCTAGCAGAACAATAGGTTAAAGGGAGAGGGGGGGGAGTTGTTTAATTGATCAGTTTAGTTAACTAGCATGTCAGTTTGGTGTCATAAATAGGACCCACTTCACCGCACTACTAACTGAAGCCGAGTCCTCTGCATGGCAGACAGGTGCGCTGACCACTCAGATACGGAGGCAGACGAGCCGTGAGCTGGAGCGGGACTTGAACCTTTACTTTATGGGGGAAGATGTTGTGACGACTGGCTATTCAGGCACATACATGTCTTATTAATTGACACAGATTCAACTGATAATTAAGGTATAATATTCTGAAACGAGTAGTGGAAAATGGAATAAATATAATTTACTATAGTTACTTGCAGTTTCAAGTGATATTCACACTGGCCACAGTCCATCTAATCTAAAATTAGACACCCTGTTTTCCTACATTCAACATCGAAGGGCTCAAGCAATGGAACTTTCTTGGCTGCTCTGTTGCATTCCCTCGCCATATCTTTAGGATTTCGCATTACAAAGTGGAACGTATGCAGTCCTGATGAAACTGAGAGGTATTAAATTTATTTGCCATCAGCTCCGGTCTCTACACTTTCCATCAAAGCATGTCACGCTCTATGAAGAAGAGGAAATGTTTAAGATGATTTATTTGAGGTATGAAATTTATTTGCCATCAGCTCCGGTCTCTACACTTTCCATCAAAGCATGTCACGCTCTATGAAGAAGAGGAAATGTTTAAGATGATTTATGAGTTATTTGTTTCACTACATAATCAGGGGACACTGATCTGGAGCGTTTGTTATGTAGAATGCTCTAAGGGGCAGTACAGATGCGTAAAAATCCTTATAAAATAAAAACAGACATATAAAAAATTTGAACTCAAGCAGAATGGTATGAGTGTGGGAAGGAAATTCATATGAGGCTGTGATATAGACACGACCATTTTGGTAGCCTCCATCTTAGATGAAACTCCTGTTTCTTAAATGCGAGGATATTCATGTGACACATCAGGCAGATACGGAATTACACGAGAAAAGCAACAGCGCCTTTCATTTGAGAATAGCTATATTGTTTCTCGGGTTGTGTCGCATTTTGTACAAAAGAAAGCTACGGGATGTGCTACACGTGTTGTTTAACAAGTTGTAAGTTTTTACTATCTGCCTTGCCCACTCCTACATCAATATCTACATGAATGCCCTGCAATTCACAATTAAGTTCCTGCAGAGGGATCACCGAACCATCTTCAGGCTGTTTCTCTACCCGTAAGTCTTTCCATGCGAGCTCTGCTGTCTCTTACTGGTTATAGTGATCGTTTCTCCTTACATAGGCGGGCGTGAACAAAATGTTTCGTATTCGGAGGGGAAAGTTGTTGACTGAAATTTCATGAGATCCTGCCGCAATGAAAAACGCCTTTGTTTTAATGATTGGCACACCAATTTGCGTTCATATGGCGACGTAACGCGCTCGTTCGCACATCGACGGCGGTTCTGCAACATAAATTGTCCACCTACCTCGATACTGCTGCAGATCTTCACACGTAACTTCTGACTGCAGCTACTTAAGAGATCTCGGAAAACCAGTGTTGAAGAAACTGAGATTTCATAACTACACGTCGGAGGCCGCTATAAGCACAAAAATCTGAAAATAGTCTCGTGAACTCTAAAGAATAAATCGGAAATGGGTTGCTGTTCAAATTTCTAAGTTCAAAGGTCCTTTTAAACTTGCATTATGATTTTTTTATTGCTATTAAGCAAGATCATCAGCCCACATGTGTTCAAACCATTAAAGTTCCTGTTCACAGTCCTCGTCACACTCAAACAGCCAGAACTTTTCCTATCCAATTCCGAAATCATTTACGAGAGTAACACACTCAATAAACTGCTATTTACTTTTGCACTCGGCATTCAGTGGTTGTCTTTAAATAAAATTTTTGCTCGCCATAAATACTCAGTAAAAAAAATTACTTAGTACCACCAAGCTTTTAGTTCAAAGTTTACACACGCGATTTTCTCCAGAACAAAATATCTCTCGGCTCTTAAAATTTCACAAATAGTTAGGGGTAAACACCAGCTACCTTTATCACTGCACCGAAACGCGGAAGTCACAATATCACTTCATTTTATACATAATGCGTTCGGACACTTTCAGCATGACCGGCTCGTTCGAAAGCTAGTCCACCACTTCCTTCTTCTGTCTTCGCCTACAAGCCCCTCTATCTCATGCGTTAGGTGGCAAACCGTCTCACTTCTTATTGGCTGTACAGAATTACGGCCAATCAGAACTGACTTTCAGGGCGCGGCTCGCGCCAAAATCTAGCAAGAACCAACCACTGCTCTCAGCTCATTGACGTCATTCAAATAAGTTACTCAAAACTCTCTTGTTAAACAAATAAAATGAAATAAACTAACACAAAACATAAATATCTAATTGAAATTCCTAAAGTTATTACTACATCGAAATTACGAAAGGTTTTCTAAAATGAGAACTTTCCAAATTTGAATCGAAACACTGAAGGTGTTATCCCATCTTTTCAAATAGTCACAGCTGGTGAACTATTAACATATATATATTGAGTTAGTTTTTAAAGTGTGGGATAACACGTTTTTTACTGACTTTTCTTTTGTTTTGTAACTTCCAAATTGACAGTTATTGACTTCAGGTTTTGAGATTGTTCCTTTACACAACAGAAGGTTATGCACCTAATATGAAGTTCCTCAGCCTATTTCTAGACCAGTTATTAATTTTTATAGTTCCAGAGAATGTAACTACTCTGTAAGCACCTCTCCGCTACTTTCACACGCTGCAGTCACGCCATATGGTCATGACGCACTTCTGCAAGACACAGCTCGCCCGTTGCAGATCGTATAAGATTCTGACTGCTTACACTGGAGCCCACATACATTCATACAAGAAAGCTTTAATAGACAAATTGGCGATCGCGTCCTAGCTGAGACGCCTCAATATCCGTTGCACTCTCTCTGTGCAGATTAAATTTTCACATAAAGATGATATCCGTCCTCTCCGTGCAGAAATATCAATAGATATTGGAAGGCATCATATGAACGGTGTGTCTCTGCAATGCGTTGTAGTCCCAGTCTTCTTCGTTGTACAGTTATGTCACGGCTTGCGTCTCCACCGTCCGCGATTACGATGGCAGCTTCGTCTATCTGACATGCATGAAATCGACGTTCGTGTTTTCCAGGTGGTCGGCTCGAATTATAACTTTACAATCATCAGAAATCATTCGATCTAGTGCTGTTTTGAATAAGTGAATCAGTTGATTGTACTCGTTAAGATCCTCTGTACATCTCGGACTACGTCTCGTCTCGATCCACTGACATTTGTGCACTGCTGATCAATTTTTGTTTCTTAATTTCCGATGAAATATACTTGCAGAAATGTATAGTCACCGTTCTGTAGTGGTATTAATGATGCCGTGTTGTGACAGATTTGTACTTGGATGGTAGAAAACCAATCGATTTCATCTCTATTAGTGTTGATGAAAGTGACACCGAAAGAAGTCATTTGGAAACAGGAATTGTACGCTTCTATATTTTGAAGAAAGTTTTCGGATTCTGGAGTTTCCCCGGTCATGTAATGTAAAACTTCCAGCGAAGGGGCTTCCAGTGATGGTAATTGAATTTTTTCATTCATGCAACAGTACCCTGGTGTTTCTGTACTGAATATTTTCGCGTTGCAAAATTGGCAGATTCTATCCATTTTTCCGATTACGATGTGTTTGGTACATACTTTCGTCGGGTTGTAAAGCAATGCTTCATTTGTTAGATTGTACCGTTACTTATCCTCGTCCTCGCTTCTCGTAGGGTGATATTATTATACGATTGTGTCGCAGTTCTTGACTCTTGAATCCGTTCATTTTGTTGTTCTTCGGTTTCTCTGCTTCTCAAGGTGCTCATTGTCGATCGTTGCGAACTTAAACGTGCTTCGCGTTCTTCGTCTGTTTCGTTTTTTCGCTGTTCTTTTTGTTTTCGCCGTTTTGCTTCAGAACCGACAAGATATTCTCCTCTTTTACGTTTGGCAATTGTCTAAAATATAAAGCAAGTCGACTTTTTACTAACAAATACACTAAGTATACTTTACCCACTTTTTACACTTTATTTTCGATTTATATTTAGTCACTGTACCACTTCCTCTATTCAAACTTCACATTTGCTTTTATTCACTTACTGAACTACTTTTTCGCTTCTTCTCTTCGTCACTGATTAGAACCTCGCGTTCGAACCCACGACTGGTCTTTGACTAGCCCTATCAGCGGTGAATTCCAGAACGTATCAAAAAGACTTCGAATGGTGTACAATGTTCCAGAACATTCCACAGCATTCGAGAGTATTCCGGAATGTTCTACAATGATCTGGAATGTTCCGGGCTGTTCACGAACGTTTTGGAATCTTCTAGAATGTTCCAAACTGTTCCCGAACATTGCAGAATATCCCAGACAATTGTGGAGCATTCTGGAAAATTCTGAAACCTTGTGGAATGCTCTCGAATACTCTCGAATATTCTTGAATATAATGTTCTAGAAATTTCTAGAGTGTGAAACTTACCAGCGCTTATATCTTGAAAAGCACGCCCTTCAGATAAAAACGGGAAACTTCTTCATGGACGAGGGATAGAGGGCTACCACACCATGTAACTCCCTTGATCGTACCGGGACTCATTTGAGTTTTAGCGGCACGCACGTTGTACGCTTACTTTTATAATACCGGTTAGACTCATTCCTACGTTACCCATCTCTGAATGACGAAAGGCCCTGTTCTTCCTGCTACCGCACTTCGATGATTGTTACTATATACAACTTCAACGGACCCTTTTCTATGCGATTAAGGTTCTAGAATTTGATACTTTGACATGTAGAACGCCAGTTTTATTTTTCCTTAAGACGACACCCTTCCGAGTAGCCCCGTCGATATATCCAGATGGGAGATTATTTTATCTCCAGAATATTTTACCCAAGAAGGATGCTATCATCTTTTAGCTGTATGTAGAGCTGTATAGTCTCGGGGAAAAATACGGCTGTAGTTTTCCGTTGCTTTCACCCTTTTGCAGTACCACAGGGGAGTGTTATGGGACCATTGCTATTCACAATATATATAAATTACCTAGTAGATATTGTCAGAAGTTCCATGCGGCTTTTCGCGGATGATGCTGTAGTATACAGAAAAGTTGCAGCATTAGAAAATTGTAGCGAAATGCAGGAAGATCTGCAGCGGATAGGCACTTGGTGCAGGGAGCGGCAACTGTCCCTTAACATAGACAAATGTAATGTATTGCGAATACATAGAAAGAAGGATCCGTTATTGTATGATTATATGATAGCGGAACAAACACTGGTAGCAGTTACTTCTGTAAAATATCTGGGAGTATGCGTGCGGACCGATTTGAAGTGGAATGATCATATAAAATTAATTGTTGGTAAGGCGGGTACCAGGTTGAGATTCATTGGGAGAGTGCTTAGAAAATGTAGTCCATCAACAAAGGAGGTTGCTTACAAAACACTCGTTCGACCTATACTTGAGTATTGCTCATCAGTGTGGGAACCGTACCAGATCGGGTTGACGGAGGAGATAGAGAAGATCCAAAGAAGAGCGGCGCGTTCCGTCACAGGGTTACTTGGTAACCGTGATAGCGTTACGGAGATGTTTAATAAACTCAAGTGGCATACTCTGCAAGAGATGCGCTCTGCATCGCGGTGTAGATTGCTCGCCAGGTTTGGAGAGGGTGCGTTTCTGGATGAGGTATCGAATATATTACTCCGCCTACTTATACCTCCCGAGGAGATCACGAATGTAAAATTAGAGAGATTAGAGCGCGCACGGAGGCTTTCAGACAGTCGTTCTTCCCGCGAACCATACGCGACTGGAACAGGAAAGGGATGTAATGACAGTGGCACGTAAAGTGCCCTCCGCCACACACCGTTGGGTGGCTTGCGGAGTATAAATGTAGATGTAGATGCACCAGGACAGCAAAGCCATTTTGGCTAATGTTACAAGGCCATATCGGTTAATCATCCAGATTGTTGCCCGTTCCACTACTGTAAATTCTGCTACCGTTGTTCAGGGAGCACTAGTTAGTAGGGCCCCTCCGCAGGTGGATACCTCTCCTCTGTGGTTACACCTACGGTACAGCAGTCTGTATCATTGAGACATAGAGCCACCTTACCTCAGCTAGGCCCATTGGTTATTGGGGAACTGGTCACATATTTTAGAAATACTTGCTGCCACTTAAGAATAAATTAATTGCTGTCGTACAGAAATACCTACAAAACTCATCAATATGGATATGTAAAACATACATACTACTGTATATTCAGTGAGAGTGGCCTGTTGTAATCTTCTAAATACGCTGTCAGTGGCAGCATGTCTTTTACAAAACATACATAGTCTTCAGAGGAGATGCTCTCTGCATCTCCAAAGATTTATCGACTCACAGAATAGTATCCCTCTGAATTCTGTGCGGCATGGCTGCATCGACAGTTACAACAGCAGCACTGCATGGAAGCACGCTCCCAGTTCTTCCATATTCATCGGTGGAGTAGAATACACGTGCCTCTTCAAGTGTACTCACATGTAGACGTCATGTGGAATAGATCAGTTTAGCGTGGAGGTCAAAGCAGAACCCACACACCCGAACCATTTCCCTTGAAATATTCTGCTTAAACACCGTCGCACATTTCTTCCAAAGTGTGCAGATGGATTATCATTTTTGAACTAACACCCCTGCCGAATATGACGTGGAATATCTACTAGTGCTTCAGGAAAACTGTTTATGAGAACTGCACGTAGGGACTCTTTTCCCAATGTTCCGACCCATATGTTCATGCCTAAGATGACCTAATATCGAGGGCTTCATGTGACATGAAGGTTAACTTCAGATCTGTTGTGGGCATTGTGCTTCTTGAACATACAATCATCTGTGAACATATCTTCATCCGACCATATTACAAGTTTTGCGAGGTCGTCGTTAAGTTACTGTTGTTTTCGAAATCATTCAGGAGACTGCATCCACAGAAAGCGATCTTTAGTATGATGATGCCACATACATAAATAGAGGTGCAGCGCTGGTGTCCTTAGTGTAATGCTTCAAATGGCTTCTTTGTCGGCTGGAGTGTGGCTAGTCCATCGATGACCTCTATTCAGTGATGATAGAAGTAGATTGACAAAACAAATATTTGTCTGGGAGACGTCGACCAGAATACCTAGCAGTATATTCACGAGCAGCAACTCTGCCCTTTTATCACAGGCACCAAAGGCCAAAAGCATACTGATACATTCGGCCTCTGTGTATGTCATACTACCCGTTTACGATCAGTTCAAGAAGACGAGTGACACTTTATAAAACAGAGTACTTTATAAGAGAAAGTGTATGTGTGTAAGTCTGGGATCTCCTCCCAAACCCATGGATAGATTTCAACCAAATTTGGCACAGAAATAGCAGACCTCATGAGTATCACCACTGTCGCGTTTATTACCTCCTGGATGTAAAAGGAGTGGAGATACAGGCAAAAAGTGCTATTCTTCAGTCCACTGGTGTATAGACTGCCCTGAATAACAGGCATTTAGTGTGGGAACAGTAGTCGCTTTCTACATTAACATGTTTACCAGGTTCCATCATGTATTCTACTCTACATAACATAATGTGTTGTGTTATGAGTAGTATTGTCATGCTTTAGTGACTTGCCTTGCGTAGCGGCCTGCATGTCAGGCGCAAATAAATGGAATGGTTTTCAAGCCCCTGACCTCTAGTCTATCCTGCATAACGTGTGTTGTAGGAGTAGTATTCGCCTGCGTTATTGAACTGTTTTGCAGGGGCTACAAATACCAATAAGTATGGCTGGGGACAAGTGGAGATGGATTAAGGAGGGGATGCGTACAGTTAGGGGGAGGAGAAAATGGACAGAGAGAGGGGAAGATGGAGAGATGCTTGAGACACATGGAAGCTGTAAAGGTGCAGTGGGCAGGTAAAAAAATAATGAGGGGTAGGCAGAGATGCAAAGAGATTAGGGGAGGAGTGCAATGTCAGGGGTAGGTGGTAGGAAGACATGATCAAATGGTTCAAATGGCTCTAAGCACTATGTGACTTAACATCTGAGGTCATCAGTCCCCTAGCCTTAGAACTACTTAAACCTAGCTAACCTAAGGACATCACACACATTCATGCCCGAGGCAGGATTCGATCCTGTGACCATAGCAGCAGCGCGGTTCTGGACTGAAGAGCCTAGAACCACTCGGCCACAGCAGCCGGCCCAAGACATGGTCAGAGAGAGAGAGAGAGAGAGCTGGAGGAAGTGGACAGAGAGAGAGGAGGAGAAGGAGATGAAGAAACAGAGAGAGTGGAGAGGAGGAGCAGACTGACTAAGGTAGGAGAATGAGGTGGACAGAGAGTGGGAGGAAGAGAGAAGGAGAAGGAGGTTTGCTCAACATATGTGCTGTACACATACGCAGACTGACAGTCAGGGAAGAGATTAGAGTGTGTGTGTGTTTAAAATAAAGCAGTTCTTCAAAAGTGTAATCACATTTACGGCAAACAAATAATCTGTAGCTCTGTTGCCTGGTTAGTGCAGCAGGTAGAGTTTTATATCAAGATACTCCTGTTTTGAGGGCTCGAGCTTGGGTCTGTTTGTATTTCTTGTCAACAAAAACGTGCGATTATTTAACACTAACGCAGATATGAGAATGCAATCGTTTTTATTAACCCACTTTTAGTGACATATCTTGCCTTTAAAGGAGTTCTCTGTTATTTTGCACGTACTATACCCCTCCATATTCTCCCTACACTCCGGTTATAGCTTCTGTTTTCTTCAGCTGTACCCCTACCCCCAAAGTACAAAAAGAAACCGATTTCACCCCTCTCCTTCCTGGTCAATTCCTGTTACTTTTATGCTAGACAGCTCCCTTACAGTCAAGCAAATTACACAGCCACATCGTATATTCTTTCGCTTTACTTCATTAACTATATTCGAATCCAGTTCACAGTATACCCTGCTGCCACTGGTTGTATAGATTAGTACCAGCGACCATGCTTAGTGCTATCATTTCCGTAGGACATTTCGTCACGAGGAGGGTTAGCAAACATCTCCACAGGTAATTACCAAACGCTATTACTGTTTTATTATCTTCATCATGTACCGAATTTTTGCGTCTTTCGGCTTTTACTCTATTTGTTATTATTATTGGCTGCATTGATGGAAACGTGGAAAAATCTCGTCTGTTACAGCTACCGAAACTGTATAATTCGAAGCTGACACCTTTAACGAGAGACAGTGATTGTTTGAATAATGCATATCGTGATTGTATATAATGTTTACGAGGGAATATTTCAGATAAGAGGTTTGGAAAATATTTTATTTTTTTAAATTCTAGTACACCTATTTAAACCACTAATCATATTAGCTACACTCGTCTCATCAGTCTTTAGAACTGGTAGTAAGGACCTGGATGTCATGCACTCAAAGAAACCTTTCATCAAAATCATCATCATCTGCCCTGAATTGTTACACTACCATCCTGTTTTCCAAATTTGACCCCTTGTGACCTAATACTCAATTAGACAAAATGCGTCGTGTTAGAGAGCTTGAATAAGTAAGAGAAGGAATGAACGAAATACATTAAACATGGAGACTATACTGAGAAATTAATTGGATTTTGTAAAGACAAAAGTATTTTGTGTTGAAACTATCATGGCATTGTCTGTTCTGCTTGATAATCACATATGGTTACTGCAATTCTAGTTATCAATGAAAAATTGTTGTTGGGAGTACTTGCTATTTAGAATGGATTCTGAGCTCTGGAATATTCAACGAAATATCCCTATGCAAAAAATTTCTGTATAGAATAAGAAAAAGTCATAGTGTCATCCGACTGAGGACTCCATGTCATTTTTTGACTGAAGGAGTTTCCTGGTTGTTGTGTCGGCAGGTTTCTGACCATTTCTTGTACTGGGTGGAGGACAGCCTCGAAGCGGCAGACGTGTGTACTCAGCAACCAGCGTTCCCGACGGTGTGACCTCTCTCCATTTAGTCTGTTTACGAGCACCGGGCAGTAACGTTCCTGGGCTTTGAAAGCGTGGTCTGTTTGTTCCTGGCTCGCCACAGGCTAATGGCCCATCACTCTGGTGGCCGACGTTTACGTCTGTCGTCACCGCCAACAGCTTTGTACTAGTTTAGAAAGCGTTCTTAATGTTGCAAACTTTCGTTTAAACTCAGTGGTATGTGCTGCATATCCTGATGTTTTAGTAAAAGTACTTCTTTAGGTGCCCGAGTTAAAGGGAAAATTAAACATTGTTCGTTTGTTCACTCTGAGTTCTTAAATTATAGCCTTCGGATTCGTGCACTTCATCTTTTTACCTTTTTCATTTAATATGGAGAACGACAAGGTAGAAAAATATTTTTATAATATACATAAATGTACATGATAGTTCATAAAAGTGCTGTTTACAAAATTCCATTAATTCCATGAGGAATTCGTATATTGAGTGCCTGCGTGATGACCGCACAAACTTTATGGGAAGATGGAGACCGGGAAAATGTATAAATCTGAGGTAGGGAAACCTGGTTCAGAAACAAAAGAGTCAACTTCGGAAGCTAAACATATTACCAGATTATTCTGCAAGCGTAGCACGGAAATGTACGCACTGTTTTCAGTACGATGTAAAAAAAATGATTTTCTGTGTAGAGGAGACGAGGGAAAATTAATGAATTTCATGGTTAACCATTTTCAATAAATTCATTTTTTGTAGATAGTTTGTTTTTCTTTGCTAATGTCAGTAGAATGATATTATTTGCACTGTACCTGATTGCATAAATTTTATTTTAATACAGTCACAATTATTCTGCAAATTTTAAAAGCTAGTGCAAAAGAGTCATGATGCTCCAGTACTGGGCAAGATGACTTTGACCACGGAGCCATATTACAGTACTGATAAACGTTGAATACCGTTTTATTCTTAGAAAGTGTAAGGCTGTATATTAAGTAATTAAACTTTGCTAAGTATGACTTACTGAATACCATTTAGTAAAAGGATTCTATAGTTGAAAACTAATATAACTCTAGACTAGTGTTTTTCATTAACAAAAATATGACAAATAATTTTTTCTTCGAAGTCTGAACTATTCTCAGCCGCGTGGGATTAGCCGAGCGGTCTAAGGCGCTGCAGTCATGGACTGTGCGGCTGGTCCCGGCGGAAGTTCGAGTCCTCCCTCGGGCATGGGTGTGCGTGTTTTTCCTTAGGATAATTTACGTTAAGTAGTGTGTAAGCTTAGGGACTGATGACCTTAGCAGTTAAGTCCCATAAGATTTCACACACATTTGAACATTTTTGAACTATTCTCACCCGAGCACATATAGCATTTCGCACACTCTATGCAGACTTCCTCTGGAGGGTCTACGTGGCCTCATCATATACAGCAGACTGCACTATACACTATCTGATCAAGAATATCCAGTCACCCAAATGTAATTTTAAATTGGCCTCTAGATCACGAGAGATGAACCCGCCCGTATAAAAACTGGCAGTGAGTATTGTGTTGTCAGTATAGAAGTAATAAAAGTAGAGTGGGTCGGTCAAGACGGCTCAGTGACTTCTGATGTGGACTAATCATTGCTTGTTACCTGGGTAAAAAATCTATCAGGACTGTTCGTGATGTGACTGTGAAGTCTCAACGTGATGGAACAGCCACAGCAAAAACCAAAGGCCAATCATGCACTGATTGACAGGTACCGTCGATCATTGCGGAGGGTGTTTGTAAGAAATCGCACGAAATCAGCGGAAGGAGTCACTCGTGAGCTCCAAAGTGCTACCAACGTTCAAGTTAACATAGTGACTGTATGTAAGGAGTTAGAATGAATCTGGTACAAAGGTCAAGCAACTTAGCAAATACTCTCATAATAACATTGCTGGATCGTTCCATCTCGATCACTTTTTGGGCTCACTTCATCTTTCGACATTGTCAGAGATGTGGCAGATAAAAAGGAAAAAGTAAGAGGAAGTTTTATACAAAGCATATATCTTTAAATACATATATAAGAACTTAAACCATAGTACATTGAAAGGGAACTGATGTAAAGTATATCAGCACATTTCTATGTATCAGAACATACGGCAGCGACCGGGGTGATTGGTGCTGCTACAGCGTAGAGATTTTGGGTGATGTGAAGTTGAGGCGGTGGTGCTGGCCGGGGGTGGTTAGCAAAACTCAGCTGAAAGGTAAAACATCTTTATTCAGTCTTGTGCTACAGTGACCGAAATGCTGTGACGCCACGGACATGTCCTCTGCAGGCATGTGGTCTGCTGGTGTACTGTCAGCAGACGTATGAAGCCTGTGTCCTGCTTTGCCGTCACCGTTTGCTTCACTCAGCAATGCGTGCTCCAGTTAGCACTGCGCGGCCGTGGGCGAGAAGTGCCAGAGACGCGAACGTCTCCCGTGATTCGCGTAGAGGTCCAGTGGTGCCGGGAGAAAAGCTCATCCTGATGTAGATGGATGCCAGTTATTCCACCCTGGCTGCAAACTGCTACCTTCCGTAGCAGACGTTCGGCTGCTGCCGTAGAGCCTGGAGACGGCTCATCTGTTGTTCTGCTCCAAGTCCACGGGTGCGGACTTAACCCCGTGAGATGGTCTGTTAAAGATGGCTGCCCAGACCGGCGTCAGCTGCTCGCTGGTCAGAATTGTGGAGGAAACTTCGTGGCCCTGGTGTTGCGGGGCCTGCTGCCAGACTGGGCATAACTGTTGTAGGATAAGGGTGTGTTTATTGTGGTTAATGGTACGTTTGTTGTGCCGATATGTTTCTTCTAGGCACAACATACCTTCGTGGCACAGGTGTGTGGAAACCCCTCTCAGGCTAGTTCATCGTTCCACTGTTTTTTTGCGAAGTCGCCAAGATTGCTTGGTTCGGCCTGGCAGCCTCGTGGTCGGTAAATAGGATCGTTTACGAAATCACATACCAGCGCCTCTGCTCGCCTTACACATTGCTGCAGTGGGGCTGCTTTTCTCACAGTAATGCCCAGCATTATCATCTCACCAGACAAAAAATTCGTCACCTCTAGAGAAATCGTTACGAATATCATACAATATCATGTAATTCCGCCCCTGCACTTGATAACAGCCTGGATTCGGTTAGGAAGTGAGTCCACCAGGTTACGCTAGTACGTCACATCCAGGTTAAGCCACTCGCTGGGGTTTTTATCATGCAATTCCAGCAAATTGTGGGTATGCTGATGTTTTCACTTTACCCGCTGTTGCAGCACGTCCCACTGTTTTCTGTATAGTTCAAGTCAGGTGATTTTGCAGGCCAGACGAAATGTAATACGATGGTGGAGTGTTCAGGAAACCAGTCACATATTCTTCCAGCCTGATGAATTTCGCTGTTGTCGTCTTTATGTGCCTGTGTGAGCAATGACCTCATTGCGGGGCGACCGATTCCACATGTACATTGCTTGCATTTCCCGTTGCAGGGTTGCCCTGCTGATAGTTGGGGATGGATCTTCATTCACTGCCTCTAGGAATTCCTGTCGAGTTTCGAAGAGATTTTGATTCAGAAGCCGTGAAACGCGTCTCCGGTCCTTCTCAGTAAGGATATTTTCAGACCACAATTCTGACGTCGTGTTTCGTGGCCACTGTGTTCCACCACTGCTTGTAGATACGTCGAACAGTCCGCTGCGAAACACCAACAAATCCAGCAACTTCACACTCATTATACCCATGGGGACAGCTTAACACGATTTCCCTTTTCTGCCACTGTGTCACGTTGTTACATTTACCTATGCACAATGTCCGCTTGAAATTGCTTATGTAGAGACAGTGCGCATGCGGTTGAGCAAGTGACTTGATCGCTGTGTCATTTGTAAAGGCTTAACAGTTCATCTGTACGTGACTAATTTTTTGTCCAATGGGTTTAATATTATGGAATAATATTAGCTTTTGCGTAAGACAGCCTGCCTTAACCCTAGGATACTACTGCTACTCGATTCGACGAACTCATTACCATTAAATAGCCCTCCCCCTTGTTGCAGACGGCAGAAGCGCGCCGTCCTCGCGGCGGTGCCTACGGAATCTAGTTGGCTCTGTGATTCCGTTCTTCGATCAGGTGAATCATATTTCGTCCCAAAATTACAGCGTCGAATCGTCGAAGGTAAGAATGCTCACGTAAGTGCTAATTCGTTGAAACGACTAAGATGTAGTATTCACGAACAAAATGGAGTCGTCGTTTCGACGAAAGTTTAGTAGTGAGCGATCACTTTGCTACGGGCACCGGATTGGATATTTGTTGAAAAGAATGTTTTGGCTTCAAGTGAGTTGTGTTACCTATTCCGTAACTTTCATTTTCTTCTTATGTTCTGAAGAGTTACCTTAAACGGAGAGTTATTGATGCAATGCAATCAGATCTTGACATCATCTGATGATTTTGACGAAGACGACAACGTTCAAGGAGGAAACATCGTTTCCGATGACACTATCGACTCTGCATCAGATTGGGAAAGGCTCAACGCAACGGTGGCCCGAATTGAGAAGGAAGCATCTGTTGGGAAAAACAAGCAGACAGCAAAACAGTCAACTATTCGAACAAAAATACTGGCCTGAAAAAAAGTGGAAAGTACAAGTAATGAGCGTGGTCCAAGGAAGAAGAGTTCCTCAGCAGCTTTCCACACTCATCAGCCACACCACAACGTCGTCCTCTGGAGACAACTTGCAATACACCTACGGTCGCAGGTTCGAATCCTGCCTCGGGCATGGATGTGTGTGATGTCCTTAGGTTGGTTAGGTTTAAGTAGTTCTAAGTTCTAGGGGACTGATGACCTCAGAAGTTAAGTCCCATAGTGCTCAGAGCCATTTGTACAATTTTTTTGCAATACATCTGTGTGTCATCTAAAGGCGAGCTAATATCTACGACAGGAATGGCTTGGAAAACGAAAAGTCAACGTGAAACCACTTGTCCAACATCAGAAATGAACACAGCCCATATTCACCAAGGACCTGCTGCTTCCACTGGGTATACGTCGGCATTCTAAAACGTTTTATTTTTCTCAGATCACATTTTACTTGTTGTTTGTGTAAGTATTGTTTGTATTCAATACTCCTGCCTCGTGATCACTCAAATCATCTTCTAAGATATGATGCAGTTTTCTTTTGGGTACGTATCATAGTATTCCCGGTGGGGGAAAAAATGTATCAACACCCTTTTGTTTGTGAACCTACGCTGTGTGAGTTTTTGTGATTTATTGCAATGTAAAACTGTGAAAACCTTGAAATGTATTTTTCTTTAACTTTACTGCAATAAAAGGTTTATAGTTGTACCTTTGCACCGCTTTTAATCATTTTCCTGGCCAAACCTATGTGTAATAGTCGAATCGACGAAGGTATAGATACGAAAGGGTTCGAAATTGATATATAAGCATAGAACTCTAGGGTTAAATAAAACAAAGTATGGTCTACAGGCAACACTAAGGCGACACTGCTTCTATGATAAAGTTCGAACATAACTCGTAAAAAATGTTGTAACGCTTCACCACCAAGTACTGAAAATGAGAGGGGACGCTTAAGCAGTAAATGGTACACGAGACGACAGAAGCCAGAGAAGGAAGTGTTAACTAAAGTATTTGCCCCACTTGGTAATTGCACCGCATTTAATGTCGGACGAACTGTGATGGATGCCGGTAAGTCACAATCACATGGGGACATCTGAGAGAAGGATAGGCATTCATTTTCCAAACAAACATCTTTGTTATTGGATGATTGCGTTCTTGACAATCGAGGAACAGAGACAAATCCTTGAAACAATGTCCAGCGATGTATAACTCGTTTCGAGGAATTGCAGCTAGCTCTGGAAAAAGTCCCACACTGAGGAAGAGCACGGAAACAACATGAGGTCTTCACGTTACATTCCACGCGTCACAAGAATGGAAATTTTACCCTACACAGGACAGCAACTAGACAAAGATTGATGCTCGATAATCAATGAATAGAGAAGGGGACAGTTAGAGACAGTGATGAGGCAGTGAGCAGGCAGTCAGAGGAATCAGAACAGACAATGAGTTTATTCAAGCATTCCAACCTATTTTTGACTCAGTCTTCGAACTCTGAGTCAGATCCCTGCTTTCATTCCAACGTCTATTGTGATATTCCTATATATTCATTTTCCGTTCTTGTCGGATGGACCTCCTTATTGTCCGGTACTTTGATCATTAAACGTCCAAATATACTGCCTTTTCTGACGTCAGCCTCCAAATATTATGCTAACACCACTTTTGCGGGACAGTTACCGCAAACAATAGCTGCTGGCACCGCAAGCGCAACAGCACCGCGTCCCTTGCTGAGCCCACTCTACCTCAGAGATTAAATCATCCAGTGTGGACGAAGGAACGAGTTAACCTGTCCAGGACATCGCTGCAAAGCTGTATAATACAGAAGATGAGAGCTGCCGCCTGTCAACCAGCCGCTACATAAACAACGAGGGTTGATTGATGAGCTGCGCTGACCTCGTATTCGCCACGTATGCCTTTGTGCAAAACTGACTCTGTCGAATGGTGAGATGAGATATTCCATTCCCTTCTTGAACTGTTACTGAGTCCTGTCTATGCCCGGTCAAATCGGCCCTGAGTTTTATGTTATTTGTTTTGATGGCATAACAATAACTGAAAAGTTTCTATTTTTTAATCCTTTCATCATTTGTTTTCAATGTGACCTAACTTTTATATCAAATTTAAATGTATTACATTTTGGTCCCAGGGTGGGGTGATTTACTTATTAATTTTCATGCTTTGTATCTAAATTTCTCAGGCACACTATGGTATCAGGTATACAGTCATAAACAGTCTTCGAAAATAATAAAATGTGCAACTGACTACTTTTGCCAGTTGGCCAAAATTTCTTTCATGCAAAGCAGGCTGCCTTACCTAAGAGCTACCCTTACTCCAACATATGTTTTCACAAGTAGGAATGCCGGTCGGGGTGGCCGAGCGGTTCTAGGTGCTACAGTCTGGACCCGTGCGACCACTACGGTCGCAGGTTCGAATCCTGCCTCGGGCATGGATGTATGTGATGTCCTTAGGTTAGTTAGGTTTAAGTAGTTCTAAGTTCTAGAGGACTGATGACCTCAGAAGTTAAGTCCCATAGTGCTCAGAGCCATTTGAACCACAAGTAGGAATATGCGGAAATGCAGTGTGTTGATGTCCTTTTAATGTGAAGTGTTTGCTTCTTATTTTCATATTTACAAAAGGCATTCAGTAAGAAATACAACATATTTTTTCTGAAAGCAGGTTTCTTTTACTCAGGATTACGATACGCTGTATTATTCCCCTGTGTTTTGGCTCCAATGTCCTATTTTTGAACACAATATCCGTTCAATGCTACGGTCTTATGTCACCTTACTGGGAGGGCCCGTATATCAGAACGGTTACACTCTACTGCTCGACATTGGAGCCAACGTCTTGGTGCATCAGTAACCTCACCGTCATCCAAGTGCTGCTTCCCGCGAAGCGCATCTTACATTGGGCCATAACACATGGAAGTTGGAAGGTGCGGGATCTGGGCTGTAGGGTGAATGAGGAATAGCTGTCCAAAGAAGTTTTCTAAGCTCCTCTTGGGTGCGCGGACTTGTGTGAGGCCTCACGATGTCATGAAAAAGAACAAACAGAGACCTCCAGTTGCGCAGATAGGTGTTCGATCGTGGTCCGTTGATCACCTCGAATGAGAGTGTACGCACGTCCCAACATTCTAGGGGTCACAGCTGTGGATGGCCGGCTGGCAAGCTGGAGACCGGGCAGGTTCGGGCGGCCTTGTTGCGATGATGACAGGTGCCTCGGCCAACAACCCATCGTGCTTTTGTTCACTCCGAGATCTCCGTAGATACTCTGCAAGCGCCAGTGAATACCTGCAATATTCTGGTTTTCCGCCGAAAGAAACTCAGTGACAGCTCTTTGATTGGAACGCACGTCCGTCATAGTTGCCATTTTCGAGTCTACACATACGTCGCCACATATCAGAACGTCATGAAACTATAGATTCTAAACGGGGATTATTCATCCGATATCCCACAGCAAATTCCCCATTTTTTGCAGCCGAAGTTGGCCGAGGAAAAAATGTGTTGCGTTAACTGTTGAACACCCCGTGTATTATTTAAAATTGTATGCTTTCCATAAAACTACTTCTCTTTTGTTTCTTTCACATTTTCAGTTGATAGACATTAAATCTGCATATTCAATGAAAATAAGACGTAGTTATATTAATTAGCAAAAAAAAAATTAATTCAAAAATGAGTCTACGTGGATTATCACCGTTATGTGACTAATGGTGGCTTTAAAACTTTCTTATTTTCACCCATGCCCTCCCGGCGTAGTCATTTCTGAACTAAGGTTCCCTATCTCAAACTGATACATTTGTCCTTCTCCATTATCTCGTAATAATCACAGAAACTCACTGTACCTAAATCGCATGAAAATGTATAAACAATTTTGTCAAACAACAAAAACTGCACATATGGTTTTGTACTTGGATACCTATGCTTTCATATTAGTCTATTGAAGAACAATAGCTAAACTTACTATAACTGACGATTGAAATCACTATCTGCCCATTTATCCCTCGTCTACCTCCGTAGCTGAGTTGGCAGTCTGCCTTTAGGCAGCGGTGAGGCAGAACGTGCTGTTAGCGCCCCACCTGCCATGCAGCGCCCGCGAGTGCTTCCTTTCTACCTTCCGGCCACAGCAGGTGTTTCGCGTCCGTCTTCTGTGAGCGCCGTGGCATATTCGTACCGCCAGACCACAAGTAATACGTCTTTTCAATTGGACCTTACAAGACCTCGAGCACATGAAAAAGAACGTTTTATTCAGGACGATCTTCATATTGCAACTCAAGACAACACTTATTAATTACTAGCAGTGTCGTCTACGTGAAACTGATAAATGAGATGTGCACAGACGTCGTATGGAGACACACTCGTGATCCTCATATTTAGGCCCACTGACGTCCATATACACTCCTGGAATTTGAAATAAGAACACCGTGAATTCATTGTCCCAGGAAGGGGAAACTTTATTGACACATTCCTGGGGTCAGATACATCACATGATCACACTGACAGAACCATAGGCACATAGACACAGGCAACAGAGCATGCACAATGTCGGCACCAGTACAGTGTATATCCACCTTTCGCAGCAATGCCGGCTGCTATTCTCCCATGGAGACGATCGTAGAGATGCTGGATGGAGTCCTGTGGAACGGCTTGCCATGCCATTTCCACCTGGCGCCTCAGTTGGTCCAGCGTTCGTGCTGGACGTGCAGACCGCGTTAGACGACGCTTCATCCAGTCCCAAACATGCTCAATGGGGGACAGATCCGGAGATCTTGCTGGCCAGGGTAGTTGACTTACACCTTCTAGAGCACGTTGGGTGGCACGGGCTACATGCGGACGTGCATTGTCCTGTTGGAACAGCAAGTTCCCTTGCCGGTCTAGGAATGGTAGAACGATGGGTTCGATGACGGTTTGGATGTACCGTGCACTATTCAGTGTCCCCTCGACGATCACCAGTGGTGTACGGCCAGTGTAGGAGATCGCTCCCCACACCATGATGCCGGGTGTTGGCCCTGTGTGCCTCGGTCGTATGCAGTCATGATTGTGGCGCTCACCTGCACGGCGCCAAACACGCATACTACCATCATTGGCACCAAGGCAGAAGCGACTCTCATCGCTGAAGACGACACGTCTCCATTCGTCCCTCCATTCACGCCTGTCGCGACACCACTGGAGGCGGGCTGCACGATGTTGGGGCGTGAGCGGAAGACGGCCTAACGGTGTGCGGGACCGTAGCCCAGCTTCATGGAGACGGTTGCGAATGGTCCTCGCCGATACCCCAGGAGCAACAGTGTCCCTAATTTGCTGGGAAGTAGCGGTGCGGTCCCCTACGGCACTGCGTAGGATCCTACGGTCTTGGCGTGCATCCGTGCGTCGCTGCGGTCCGGTCCCAGGTCGACGGGCACGTGCACCTTCCGCCGACCACTGGCGACAACATCGATGTACTGTGGAGACCTCACGCCCCACGTGTTGAGCAATTCGGCGGTACGTCCACCCGGCCTCCCGCATGCCCACTATACGCCCTCGCTCAAAGTCCGTCAACTGCACATACGGTTCACGTCCACGCTGTCGCGGCATGCTACCAGTGTTAAAGACTGCGATGGAGCTCCGTATGCCACGGCAAACTGGCTGACACTGACGGCGGCGGTGCACAAATGCTGCGCAGCTAGCGCCATTCGACGGCCAACACCGCGGTTCCTGGTGTGTCCGCTGTGCCGTGCGTGTGATCATTGCTTGTACAGCCCTCTCGCAGTGTCCGGAGCAAGTATGGTGGGTCTGACACACCGGTGTCAATGTGTTCTTTTTTCCATTTCCAGGAGTGTAGGTGGTCTCACGATAGACCACGCTGAGGGTCTTCAGGCTCCCATTTGAAGTCCTACCAGATGCTGACATGACAACGTCTAATGTGTACAGTAACGTGACCAGCCACTTGACTGGTATGTGGGCGACGTTTGAGACATATCACATCCTAAATGATGTGCAGCAAATGTGGGCTGAACTGACAAAGCCCTTGCCATCCTATTTAGTTATCGGGGCCATCGACATATATGATGGACAGCCGTGCACTTGTGGAAGGCCATTTCTGATCCCCATTATCCAACGCAGACTGCTTCAGACACCAGTCGGCAACGGTGCAGCCCCTGCGACACCTGCTACACTTCCCCTCACCTATGCCGCGGCTACGAAAGCGACAGATATTCTCGCCCAGGACCTGCACACTTTACTGCCGTCGATGGTCAACGACAGCGCGGCGGACCGTACACTTTCTTCCACGGTGTCTCCGGCTGAACTGCAGATGGGCAACGTCGACCCGCACCTACAGGCTGACCTGAGAAGATGGATGTCTAATCGGGAGTTGTACCGACATCTTCTTTCCATCCACCGAGCGCAGTGTCGAATGACTGCAGCCCACATTCCGACATGGAACAACATATCCGCAAAAAACAATTCAGCGAAAATGCAGGGAGCGGCGCTGTAGGTCATCTGACGGTTGCCTTCTTTAAATGCATGAACTGGACAAGGACCCGCGATCGGATGACGCAACAGACTCTGCCATCCAGGTGTCAGGTAGAATTACCCCCATCCCTAACGCCACAGCCCGTCTGTCCTGTCACTATGCCGCAACGGCTACAGTATCTCCAAATTCCACCGACGGTTCACCTTCTGTTGCTGAGCGTGTGTGAGCGATCCACTGTCAGTACTTCTTAATGGCTACCAAGGGTCGTATATGACTCTTGGGCAGACGACATCGAGGATGAATCAGAGGACAGGGGTGGCCCCTCAACTGTATCCATCACCACCCTGTCAGCGGCTGCCCCTGGCGGCCACAAACTCTGTACTGAACAACTTATTGGAGGGGGCGGCCGATCAGATTTAGGCCTAGCGCCTAGCAAAAATTAATATCGGTAACACATTTACGTACCATAAACTGACCATTCCCCAAGACATGCTCAATTCACAGACATTGAAATTGACTTCCTTCAGCAAGTGCATGTTGAAGATTTCACAGAACCGTTCAGATACACGACTTATGTCTCACATGCATCTGTCAGTGGCAGTGGAGTGGCGGTCCTCCTCCACAAAGGTACATCTACAGACGATGTTGAGTGTCTCGCTGACGCCAGAGGTATGGCTGTTACAATCCAAGGAATCAGACTGTGCACCATCCAGATCAGGTTGGCGTTGGGAACGATCTACCTTCTTCACAGAGGCAGTCGTGCCCCTCTTTCTGGGATCGCAGGACGCCTTCGTGCTAGGAGGAGATTTCAACTGCATCCTATTGCTCAATGACCTGTTACTGTATTACTTTTCATGTGCAGAACTTGCCACAATTGTCAAAAACCTTCAGCTTGTGGACTGATGTGAACACGTTAACGGTGATCAGTCTGGCTTTACACACTATATTAGCCATTCATCTAGCCGTATCTATTGGGTTTACTCACCATTATCAGGGGACGAGAGCTTCTGAAGTTTGGTCCACAGCATTTTCCGACCACACGACCTATGTGCTATCACCCTCGTCCATTAGAGGGTATGGCACAGCCATAGTCCATGGAAGTTGGATATGGCCCACCTCGCTCCTCCGGAATGTCGGTGGTTCATAGAGAACCTCCTGCACTTGCATGTGCAGTGTCTATCAGTCTGACCTTTCGTAGTGGTTATTCTCTGGAAGACCTTCAAGGTCTATGATAGAGACATGGCGGCATGGAGGTTACATTCCACAGACTTCAAAAACAGCTTTCCAAGCGAATGTTCCACACTGCCACACTCGCTTGCACTGAAGATGGCCCAGATCACCACCCTAACACGCTGCCACCTTGAGGGAAGCCGTCAGAGAGCGCACTGAAGACAAAATGGCTGAGGACAGACCGTCCATGTATCACACCACTGCAGAAAGAGACGTTGGCGACTGTCCTTGACCCTCGTTGTTACCACGGACGATGGACGACGCCTAGATTCTGAACAAGATATAGGGAACGCTCTTCACTAGGCGGTACTCGGAGCATCTCAGCTCACTTTTGGCACGATCTCTCCGGCTGTGGCTAAGGATTTGACTGAAGATTGAATGGAGGCTGAGATCCTTGAAGCGGTGAGCCGCACATCAGACGCCAGGGCCTGACGCCCCCCCCCCACCCCCCTCCCCCCGGAGACTAGTGGGCTTTCCAGCAATTGCTGGCACCAGTGTGGACGGACACCTGCCGCGATCCACTGTCCGCCACGGTGCAGTTAGCTCACTGGAGCCATATATAAACCCATATATAAACCACTTGGCGAACCTAGGATCTGCAGTTATCGCCCCTTGACCTTACTCAACAGCAACATGAAGAATTTCATTCGACTGCTGGTGGTGCGTCTCAGGCGGACGATGTGTTACGTCTTTTCACACGTGGCGATAGGATAGGAGACCATAATAATCCACACTGCACTCACTATGTTGGTACCGCGACGTGATTACACTTGCCAAAACTCGCCAAATGCCTCAGGTCTTGGCCTCCCTCGACTTCAGCCAGGCCCTTGATAGTGTTGACCACGTTTTTTTGACGCCGGTACTACGACAAATAGGATACCCAGACACCATCGCAGTGATAGGGATGTATTTTCGTCGTGGCGTGTCGTCTAGGATGTTGTGCACCGGCCATCTCACACCGCTGGTCCCGGTCTAGCGCTCGGTGAGGCAGGGCTGTCCTCTGTCAGCGATACTGTAACCTTCGCTTTGGAGTCGCTTCTCTGTGAAATCCGACAACCCCTGGTGGGGATGACACTTGACAGACACACTTGTGACTGCACTGTCTATGCCAATGGCCTGGTACTCCTCCCTTGTGACGGAGATGTTGGCGTGGGTGGCGTCCAAAAATCGCATGCTCTGTTTATAGGTAAAATGGAAATGAGCCGGTTCTAGGCGCTTCAGTCTGGAACCGCGCGACCGCTACGGTCGCAGGTTCGAATCCTGCCCTGGGCATGGATGTGTGTGATAGATTAGTTAGATTTAAGTAGTTCTGAGTTCTAGGGGACTGATGACCTCCGATGTTGAGTCCCATAGTGCTCAGAGTCATTTGAACCAATTTTGGAAATGAGCGTTTGGTGTCTGGCCGGGAGGCCCCTGACAGGGCAGGTCTGGCCGCCTTGGCGCAGGTCTTATTACATTCGACGCCACGTTGGACAACCTGCGGTGCTGCCCCATTTGTGTGTTGCCTCCCCATGAGTAAGTGACACGATACATTGTTTAGGCACTGCTTTCACAACTGACTAGCGGCACTTGATAACCATCGATTACAGACGTCTATTAAACCAGATCAGAGCAGGGCTTACTGTTCATCATCTAAGGGCTCTTACATATTCTGCAGTGGACACGATATGCCTACCTCTATGTGGCGTCGCGCATTCCCCATGTTGGACAGACGCTTCAGATCCCGCCATCCCTGGAACACCGCTTGCTGGGAGCTTTGGGATCCTTTGTTAGTATAGGCATGCTTTTTAAGATTCGCTACGAGTCCCTCACCCTCCCGAGAGATGGAGGGGCTTGGGCAGTTTTCATGTTCAGGACAGAGAGAAGGCCCTATTTGTAACCACTCACATGAAGACGTGGCAACGTTGTCCGACATGTCTAACAGGGCTGCTGCTGGATGCCTTTATTGCCGGTCTCTCTCCTTCTCCACCGGCGGTGTAATCAGACATCCTATCGCGTTTCTCCTACATTGGCCAATTCTTCCTTGAAGTAAGTTACATCTGCACTGCACTATTGCCCACACGACTGACATCGGCGACGGCGATGTACAACAACCTACGACTGAGTAGGGCGATGAACGCGACTGAAAGGAAATTCCTCCACTTAGAGTGGCGTATTGTGTGACAGACGGTGAGCGCCGCCGCTCTTGATATGGACGTTCAGTCAGCTTAGTACTTAATGTTAATGGGAAGCAGGCGTGTCAGTCTCGTCTACATCAAATTCACCTCGCGGATATCCATCGTATGTTACCTACGGAATGATGGATACGGGTGACCAGCGCTTTGTCTGTGGATCGGCGTATGATGCTTAGCATTTGGTGGGCCAGATGTTCTTTCCTCACACGCGTGACTGCACAATCGCTTCTCTTCCCGGATGAAGTGCATATTCGGAGAAAAAAAACTAATTCTCCGACATGAATACGCGACCACGCCATCCACTCCTTGATTGGTGACGGTGAGAGGACACTTCTCTATTTGAGGCACTACTTAAACGAGCAACACTATGCAATCGTAAGGAACCCCAAGTACCAGCAATACTTCCCAAATTTTCTTTGGGGCGCGTGCCATAACCCACCCGGCAGCTGAATTATCCATCACAGGAGTAGGTGAACCACGAACTTCTTCTTTTATTTTTTATGCCAATGGCAACAACATTGCTAAGGGAAGACATGCATCGATAATTCCGCAGCGAGTAGTACCATGGAGGGTCCTTGTGTCGTAAAGAGACGACTTCTTTTGATTTTCTTTCTGTTTGGTAGCCGTCTAGGACCGGTTTTCATTTACCTTGCCCTTGGTATTATAAGGCATGTCATAGCATGAGACTTTGCAGTACATTGCAGATGGGAAAAAAATAAAATAAAAAAATTAAATAAAAACAAAAAGTAAGTGAATAAAAAAAGTAAAAATATATTCTTTCCTTCTTTCCGTTGTTGCATTTTGGCTCTCCTGGATCCTGTGCCCTCACTCGTTGTAGTTTTGAGGGGAAGAACGGGACATAATGGTCAGGTTTCGGATTGCGACCCCTGCCACTTTGCCCCCAACAACCCCTTAACAACCAATTTGGCCCCGACCACCCCTTAAATTGGTCAGTGCAACTGTCTGCTATGGGGAGGAGCCGTATTCGATTGCTGGTACTGCCAGGGATTTTTCCTAGGTGGGAGGATTGGTATGGGATGCACTCAGTCTCGTGTGGGCAACTAGGGAGCTACCCTACCAATTGGTAGCGATTCCAAGCTCATGAAATTCGAAAACGACCTGAAGAGCTGTGTGCTGCCACAAGCCCGCGTACACCGCATCCCATGACAGCTTGGATCTGGAGACTGGGCCTGATTGGCCAGTCTAGGGCCAGAACGCGCAACTTTACTTTTACCTGCCACTTCTTCCTTGTAAGTGTGAGTAAGAATTAAATTGGCAGAGCGATGTGTAAGGTAGGCAGTCATTACTAAAGCTCTCTCTCCGCTCTTTATACAATTACCGGAGTTCCTCATTATTAGTTAGCTGAATGGCACCCTGAATTTGTTTTTTTTGTTTTTTGTTTTTTTTTTGTTAAAATTTGCTAACATTTGCTCTAATGGTTGGTTGTTCGTTGGTTTGGGGAAGGAGACCAGACAGCGAGGTTATCGGTCTCATCGGATTAGGGAAGGATGGGGAAGGAAGTCGGCCGTGCCCTTTGAAAGGAACCATCCCGGCATTTCCCTGGAGCGATTTAGGGAAATCACGGAAAACCTAAATCAGGATGGCCGGACGCGGGATTGAACCGTCGTCCTCCCGAATGCGAGTCCAGTGTCTAACCACTGCGCCACCTCGCTCGGTTTGCTCTAATGAACAAGTTTTATCCTCTGTACTGACGAATTCTAACAATTTAAAGTGCTGTTCATATTTCGCATTCATTCACTACGTACTCTGCATGTGATACAATAATGAATATGAGGGCAATCTAAAAAGTAATGCTGTGAATTTCTTCTGTAGAAGCTCTTAAAGCTTTTTAAATGAAACAGTTAACATTCTAAGCCTTTATTCTCCGTGACTAAATATTTATTTGTCGACATAGTCAGCCGGCCGGAGTGACCGTGCGGTTCTAGGCGCTACAGTCTGGAGCCGAGCGACCGCTACGCTCGCAGGTTCGAATCCTGCCTCGGGCATGGATGTGTGTGATGTCCTTAGGTTAGTTAGGTTTCATTAGTTCTAAGTTCTAGGCGACTGATGACCTCAGAAGTTAAGTCGCATAGTGCTCAGAGCCACTTGAACCATTTTTTGTCAACATAGTCACTCTCGCGACGAACACATTTCTCCCAACGAGAGAGTAGTTTGTTGACATCGTCACTGTAAACTGTTTGATTTTGTTCACGTAGCCACAACCTCACCTCTTCACCTCGCCATACCGCTTCATCACTATCACATTGAAATCCTCAAAGGCGTTCTTTAAGTTTTGGAAACGGATGAAAATCGGATGGAGCCAAGTTGGGACTGTATGGAGGATGCTCGAGGACAGTGAACCCAAGTCGCCGGGATGTTGCAGATGTCACAGCTCCTCTGTAGGCTCTTTGAATACTAGCGACCATACAAATTCACAGAGTGGCCAGTAATAGTCTGTAAAGCTTGTAAGAGTATTGCAGAGTATGCTGTGCTGAGAAACAGTTGTTAAGAAAAAATATTCGATACGTTGCGCAGTTTTCGAGTTAATTACCATTTTAGTTAGCCGGTCAGGCTGCGGCGCGTGCAGATTCAAGCGATCCGTCGGATACAATAATTAGTGTCAGTTGCTCTCATAGCCTAAAACACGGGCGAGCAACCGGCGGACCGCGAGCAGCATCCGAGCCGCAGTTGGTTTCAGTCCTGGCGGCGAAAGAAATTATGGGAGAACATAAAATGAATGTACTCTAAAACACTTGTTTTAAGGCATAATTTTATGGCGTGGCGTGTCGGAAAAGGAGGTTCCATTCATGTCGGTGCGATGCCCTATAAAGATTAACGTCTCGGACGCTATAGTTTTGACTTTTATCGTAGGAGCGTTGCTATCGCGTCGAGACGAAGCGGCCCAGGAGCGTAAGTAAATATGAAAATTTGCCTGCCGGCCACCAAAGGTTGCTTATGCCTGGCGTAGACTGATATTGCACGAGGCTGCTCAGCCTTCGGCTCGGTTTCGGTACTTACTACCGTCCAATGCCCAATTTTTGTACCGCTCTCTTTTTCGGTTTCAGGAAATCAAACGAAGAACATGTTTCGCGACACCGTCTCTGGTGGGCCTCTTGAATGTTCGATCGCAACGTCCTTGATTGGCTAACATCAATGATAATTAACTCGGAAACGGCGCAACGTATAGAATTCTTTCTTAAAATTATTTATCAGTACAAACTGCCCCATAATAACGTTACAAGATTTTTATATTGTTTCTGATCATCCAGTACAAGCACGCCTAAGATTTTCAAACTCGATCTTCTCGAATACGGGTAAGAGTGTTGCGTCTTCCTGTTTACATATGACAAAGTCATAGCTGTGCCCTACACACCCTGTCAATATGAATCAAACCAGAG
Source organism: Schistocerca nitens (assembly GCF_023898315.1). Classification (NCBI taxonomy): domain Eukaryota; kingdom Metazoa; phylum Arthropoda; class Insecta; order Orthoptera; family Acrididae; genus Schistocerca; species Schistocerca nitens. The sequence continues at coordinate 499,083,175 of NC_064617.1, forward strand.
AGCGGAAGTTCGTATGGTCCTCTTGATAGCAAGAGCGAAAAGAAAGAGTTTTCGAGTTACTTGGGCGTCAACATGAAAATTTCATCTCCATATCTGAAAATGTTGAACAAAAATGAACAACGTTCGAGAGTGTTGTACATTACGTTATAGATGAGTATGTGGCGAACCAAGTTGTGAAGGGTGGAAAAAACCCACCGTGATTCGACTGCCGTGTTAGAAAGTTGCTACGGAAGCAAAGATAGTTTCTCTGCAAATTCAAATGTAGCCAAAGCCTCACATAGAAACAGAAACTGAAAGAAGCCAAAATTAGCGCAAGGAGAACCATGCGATAAGCTTTCAACGAAACTAAAAGTAGACTCATGATTTTACAGAAGAATCTCAAGAACTTTTACTTCATGTTAAATCAGTAAACGAATCAAAGCCATCTGCTCACACACTATATGACCTTAGTGGCATCGGAACGGAGACAGAAGGCCGAATCATTAACGCTATTTTCCAGAACTGTTTTACTGAGGAAGATTGCTCTGCAGTTTCTCCAATAAATCGTCGCAAGAACGTCGAAACGACAGATATAACAATAACTGACCATGGGGTAGAAAAGCAACTGAAATAGCTGAAACATGGGCATTGAACCTGACAGAATAAAGATACGATTTTACAAGAGCTTACTCCTCTCCTTGCAGCAATATACCGTAGGTCGCTGGAGGACGGACAGTTCCTAATTGTTCGAAAAATGCGTAGGTCGTACGCATTTTCAAGAAAGGTCATCGAACAGATGCAGAAGACTATAGGTCTATATCTCTAACGTCATTATGTAGTAGCATCTCATGTTCGTGTGTTACTTGCGTCTGGTGACCGAAAATCTCCTTATAGAAATCAACATGGATTCTGCGAACAAAGATATTGTGCAATCCAGCTTGCTCTGTTCGTCCAAGAGACCCAGAAAACAGTAAGTGCCGGCGTCATAGTTGAAGCCGTGATGCTTAACTTACGGAAGGCGTTTGATACAGTTCTGCACTGCTGCTTAATGAACAAGCATGTGAGGGTACGGAATATCAGACCAGCTGCGTGACTGAAGGTTTCTGGCAAACAGAAAACAGATTGTCATTGTCAACAACTTGACCTCCGAAATAAAAACCTGCGAGCTCTACTCACTCGTCACCACATTAAACAGATTTGCATGTTACAGAACATTCAATTAATAAATTGGCCACTACGCGCAACGGTAACACCATGGCACTGAAAAAGAACCTTATTGCATTCCCGATTATATTTGTTAAATAACGGTGGTCTAATCGTGGGAGAAGTTGTAGAAAAAGAGGCTCATGAATGAAACTCGATTTTATAATATACTAAATTATTATTCAGATTTCAAGAGCAAATGGAATCTTACTTCACAGTTACTCTTGGAAACACGGAAACACGGAAAGTAATCATGAAAAACTGATGATAATGATGTGGGACTTTGGTTGACGTCGCTAGGAAGACTGAAAGAAGAACAGAATTAGAATTCGTCTTCTGTGTGACTCACATTTTCAAACAAACAAGACAAATAACACAATGAACTCTGAATCAAAGATTCACAAACAACCTGATAAATGTGAGCAGCTCAGAGAACTCAAGCTATAGCAAAAAGCGACGCTTACAGCTTTCAGCTGCACAGTTAACATGGGACGACAGGCAGGATGCGAATCCTAGTCGGCACGGGATGACTCCCAGGAAAGAAAGAAAAACAAAATGAAGTTCTCCGATCTCAGCCCAAAACTGTCGTTGGAATGGCAGGAGCAACCTTGTCGCCAATGTTACGAATGTAAATGTACCTCGAAATATGAAAAAGGATGGGAACGCTGCAGAAGTTTCCCTGACATTGCATAAAAATTTCTGAGGTTGGTACTGAGTTTAAATGGCCTTACTCACTTGGAGGACGTAGCGCATACAGTGTTTAGAAGTGGAAGCAACATACAGGTTTTGCGGAACTGAAACACTGTTGCGTTGGTGCTAAATTTCTCACGTTTCATGGCAAAGGGAAGGCACGAAGCTTGTTAACATCCATGCTCAATAGATATTTGTCTTATCTAAAGTGGGCGCTTTGGAATAGAGCACCACTATCGCTGCTCGTGAGAGATTATCCCCTGGAAACAGCTACTTCACAACACTGCGAACAAGCCCTGGGAATCACCCAGGATTCAACTCGAGCGACGTCTTGTCTGCCTGCGATCTGTACCAATTATGTTACACTCTTCAGACGAAATGTAACTTCGGCTATGCGAAGGGAATGTAATAGGACCATTTTTCTTTTCTCGATGAAGATAAATTAATAACGTCGGAAATTCCATGAGGCTTTTCGCAGATGGCGCTGTTGGATGCAGAGGAATCGTAACGCTGGAAAACTGTAGCAGAGTAACGACACTTTGGTACAAGGAATGGCAACCGACGCCCACCAGAGGCAAAAGTAAAGTGTTGTGCATAAACAAGTAGGCCCATTATATCTAGGAGTATGCTTATGGAGCAATTTAAAATGGAACGAGCGCATAAAAGTTGTCGTAGGTAAGGCAGATGACTGACTGAGATTCACTGGAAGAATCCTCAAGAACCGTAGCCTCCCACAAAAGATGTAGCTTACAAAACACTCGTTCGACGAGAGCTGCGACTTTCTTATTCATTTAGTATGTGTGAAAGCGTTACTAAGGCAGACGTAAGAGACTCTACGATGTGGTTTACTGTTAATGTTTTGAGAGGATACGTTCTTAGGAAAGTCGATCAGTATATTGCTTCCTCCTACGTATATCTCGCGAATTGATCACGAAGCTAGTATCTGAGGGGTTCGAGTCCACACGGACTTACCAGCAATCGTTCTTCCCGCGAACCACTGGAACAGGAAAAAAGGGAAGTGACACTGGTCCAGAAAGTACCCTCCGCCACACACGACAAGGTGGCTTGCGAAAATAGATGTAGGCGTAGAAGGAGATACAGTCAACTTCGCCTCAAATGTAAGAATAGATCCGTAGATATGCAACCGTGGACAATCAACGACCACAAGATAAGTAAGTATAAGGGGCGACCAAAGGTTTCCGTTCGATGGCCACACTAACCCCTGTTGCCTACATATCGATACTTATATACCCGCTTCGGAGTCGCGCTGGGTTGTATACAGGGTGAAGAGAAATTAGCGCACTCAGACTGCGCAGCGCAATTCCTCACATTCTGGCAATATAAGAATGTCTCTCACAAAATTTCGTCCTGCGCGCATTTCCGACAGTAAATGGACGTTAAAGATCGGCAATCGGGCAACATTGTTATTACGTATACGGTAACTACCTCTGTCAGCAGATAATAGCAGGGCTGTGCAGATGGTGTAGTGGATAGCGGTTAGGGTTCGGTTCTGGGTCGTGAATTATTTGCTAAAATAGTCTGCGTGGTACAGTATCTGGGGTCATGCAACGATTGCAGTGGGTATTCTGCAAAACGTTTAAAGTTACACATTACGAACACAGAGATGGAAATACAATCGTTTTCACTGGCCAGTTTTTAAAGAAACCTTTTGCATGTCGTGGACGCGAATTGTTTCGCACCATCACATCTACTACATTCGAAACCTTTTTTCTGTTACCCTTCCCCAATGGTCGCATCGATTAACACCAACTATTACTCTTGCCACGTTCAGGTCCATTACAATCCGTTAGGGCCCTACGTTACCAGTAGGGCTAGCAACGTGCTTTTCAAATAATTTCTATGGCAGCGTTGGGGGGAAGGTACACAGAAAACAGGTTTGGAATCTAGTAGGTGTAGTGGCGCCAAACAATACGCGTCCACAACGTGCAAAAGGCTTCTTGAAAAGCTGACCAATGAAAACGATTGCACTTCCATATCTATTTTTGTAGTACGTAATTGCAGATGTTTGTACAAGATCCACTGTAAGCTCTGTATGATGATCAAGACGCCAGATACCGTACCACGCAGACTACCTTTAGCAAGTAGAGACAAATATGCCTTAACCCAGCATCGAACCCTCGATCTCCTGCATGCCGCCCCAAAACACTATCAACTACACCAACTACACAGCGCTAGTGCAATTGCTGGCAGAGGTAGTTACCGTACATGTGTCTACAGTGCCGCCAAATTGCCAATCTTTGACGTCCATTTACTGCCCGAAATATGCGCAAACTGAAATTTTGTGAGAGACATTTTCGTATTGCCAGAATGTGAGGAATAGTGCTGCGAAGTCGGATACGCGAATTTTTCTTCACCCTGTATAAGGCGCAGCAACACCCTCAAACGGAAACTCTTTGCTCGCTCCTTATACGCCCACAGGAGTTGTGGATTCGAGAGTCTGTTGATGGTGACGACCTTTCTTGAACTAAACAGCGAAACATGGGTATATCTCAACACTTACAAGAGATACTACTAATAATCAGATTCGTACATGCGCAGCCCATGTAAAACGAGCCAAGCATCTGCTCAATAACACTGAAGTTGCAAGTGTGCTTATTATAGACGTGTCACTCCTTCTCAACGTCTGTAACTGAGGAGGGATATATTCGCTTCGGCTTAGCGTCAGAGAATGAAAGCACTCCCGTGGCTGAGAAACGTAACCCGGCGCGGGGAACGGATATGGAGCGGAAAGGGTCTTTCTGCAGGGCTGGAGGGCGACGGCCGGCCTATGGGCGTTCCTCTGCTGAGTACACACGCACACACACACACACACACACACACACACACACACACGCTGTCCTGTCTTCATCGCCCATCCCACTGCGGCCGCAGCTGCGGTCTCTGTTGTGTGGCGGGGCGAAACCAGCTAGCACTTCGCTGCCACTCAGCCTCTAGTCACGGCAGGCTGGTCTCCGTAATGTAATACTGCCTGTGAAACCCGCGTCAGCCTCTCGGAACAGCGACGAATACAGTACCTGCACAGCATATTAGCCGCCGTAACTGCATCATCTGGTGACGATACATTATTCAGGTACAACATGTTTGAAATATTGTCCATAAAAGAGACGTGGATTCCATATAGAGAGATCTTGCGAAACACAGTTCGCTCGGTTTGTCCATAACTTTCAGAGCGCCGAACGAAAAGGCGCCTAGGTTGATGGGATATTCCTCGACGGTAACGCACTATCGTGTTGTGAACAAAATACTAGCTTATGGAGAATCGGACCAGAATTGTGTCTAGATTCAGGAGTTTCTAAGAGACAGAACTCTATACATGGACATTAACTAGTCCATATTGACAGATTTAATATGATTTCAGGTGTATCTCCAAGAAAGTGTCATAAGACGGTCGCTGCATGAGGCTGTTCCCCTATTATCTACATGCTGTAGCGAAATGCAGGAAGATTTACAGAGGAACGATTATTGGTGTAGGTAATGACAGATGACTCTGAACGTAAATCAGTGTGACATACTGTGCAGAAATAGAGGAACATATCCGTTACTACTCTATTAACCATTGGTGAAACCTCATTGGAAACAGCAAGTACCACAAATTCCTGGAGTAATCATCTGGAAAAAACATTGTCATTCCTGCGCACACACCTCACACCTCAGAGCCAATATCAGTTAAATTAAATAAATCAAATTACTATCAAATCCATCTTCATTAATAGTATTTCAACATCAAATCCGTTATAAACAAAAATTTATTGTAACCCACCTCCTCTTAACTATAAGCTGCACCTTGACATGAAATATTTTATAATTATAAATCTTGAGAATTATAACTCTAAAAAGATTCTCTGATAATGGAGATATACAAACAAATAAATTAAGTAGAGTAAATTGTGTATTATCAATCATGGGGTAGGTTCCTCTGAATGGAATGAGACACCGCAAAATTCTTTGGGTTTAAAGACCTTAACTAATAGTACCCTGGTAAATATAATTAACATTTAAAATAATAGGGTAGTTAATCCTAGTTTATTATTTACATTTCACAGATTCATAAAAAGAGCTACAAATAAATTTTAACATTTCACCTTACAAATTTATATTTTAACCCTAATAATATAAACAACTGTTTTAACCAATAATAGTCACTTGTATGAATCATATAACCGCGGCTGCTGATACTAAATCAAATCAATTGCTAAATCCAAAATCACTTGATAATTAAATCAAATTACTGCAAAAAGAACATTTAGTTTAACAAAACTTACATATAATACAAAGAAAAAGTGAATAAACAAGCAAGAACAAAACTTTTAGGGACAAAAAATAAGAAATTTAAAAGTTAACCGAGACAGGAAAAAATAAAAGATACAAATATTTAAAGAAAAAGAAAGAAAAAATATACAAATAATAGCAAAGAAAACATGACCCCTTGTGACCACATCTTCTCTATTGAATATAAATAAAGATAGATATGGAACACATATACCAATAAATGTATTGTATTCTTTCTTATTTAATCTTTCTTTTCACTAATAATAAAGGAAGATTAAATAATATAATAAATATATTTGATACAATAATGTAAATTAATGTAATATGTTATTAATATAAAATTAACTTTATATTAAGTTAACTTAGATATCTATTAGTTAAATAATATAATTATAGATACTTTACTAATTATATTATAATTAATATAATTATTTATATTAATATACTATTTTATATTTAATATTATTAATCTTATTTATTATATCGAATTAGAATAATATTTAATATTAATTTACTTATTATGGCGTATTTTATAATTCCATAACCTATTTTAAGCTAAAAACATAAGTAGCTATAATCCTCGGTAAATAAATGTATTAGATTAATCACTTAATAATAATAAAATAAACCTATAGGTATTTAAATTTAAATAAATATTATATATATATATATATATATATATTACATTTAATTAAATTTGAATACCTATATATATATATATTGGTTATTTTTTGGTTTATATATATATATATATATATATATATAAACCAAAAAATAACCAAATTGAAACAAATTAATTCAAAATAACCAAAACAATACACAACCTAATTTCAAAAAAAAACTTTTAATTTATATATTAAATAAATGAAGTACCTGATTAAAGGGTTACCTTGATAGGGTAAAGTAAGTAAATAATAATTACCTTCATTAAACAAATTACATAAGATAGAATTAAACTACCTGTTTTAGTATCAGAAACTAACGTGCATCATACACCTTAATGTAAAAAGGTAAGCTAATCAAGCTAATGGGTTCATACCCCATTTATAGAGGTATCAATCCTCTCCTTTTTAATGACCAACAACACTACAAAACTTATCTTCCTATCAACATTAATGATAGGAATGATCCTGTCCATTTCATCAAATTCCCGATTTGGAGTTTGAACAGGACTTGAGTTCAACTTACTTTCATTTATTCCACTTCTAATAAGAAATAAAAATATAATGATAAATGAATCATCAATTAAATATTTTATTGTCCAAGCAATAGCATTGACAATACTATTATTTTCAATTTTGTTGATTCAAATAAAGTATCCAATAGGATGAGAAACAGAATTTATCCCCTCAATTATAATTAGATATAGATTACTATTAAAGACTGGAGCTGCACCTTTTCATTTCTGATATCCAGAAGTAATAGGAGCTTCAAGATGAAATAACTGTATAACATTAATAACATGACAAACAATTGCCCTAATAATAGTATTATCACATTGTATTCAACTAAGAACCTTTATTTGAACCATTATCATTTTAACGATCATTATTGGGGCAATAGGAGGCTTAAATCAAACATCTCTACGCCAACGTCTAGCATATTCTTCAATTAGACATTTAGGGTGAATAATTAGATCCCTAACAGTCAGAGAAAACATCTGAGAACTGTACTTCATTATTTATTCACTACTAAGACTAATCGTGGTTTTACTATTCAAGCAAATAAATCTATTCTTTATAAACCAGATTTATTCAGCCAAATATATAATAACTGAAATTAATTTCATAATATTTTTATCTCTTCTATCTCTAGGTTGTTTACCACCAGTTCTTGGATTCCTACCAAAATGAATTGTAATACAATCATTAATAGAAAACAACATAACAACTATTATAACTAATATAGTTGTATTAACTATAATTACAACATCAACCTTAATCTCATTATACTAAGGACTTAAGTTAACTAAACTAATAACCTTCAAAGTTATAATTAAAAGAATAATCTTTTAGGCCTTAGTAAAACTTTACACCTCTAGAATTGCCGTCTAGAATCATAATTGAATAGAAGACCAGAGTATGGTATAAGAGAAAATATAAGTAGATTTACAGTCTACCACCTAAAATTCAGCCATCTTACTGCAAAAATGATTATTCTCAACAAACCATAGAGACATTGGTACTTTATACTTTCTGTTTGGAGCATGAGCAGGAATAGTAGGAACATCAATAAGGATCCTTATTCGTGCTGAACTTGGTCAACCAGGATCTCTGATTGGAGACGACCAGATTTATAATGTTACTATCACAGCCCACGCATTTGTAATGATTTTCGTCATAGTAATACCTATTATAATTGGTGGATTTGGTAATTGACTTGTACCATTAATAATTGGTGCACCAGATATTGCATTCCCACGAATAAATAATATAAGTTTTTGATTACTACCACCTTCATTAACCCTTCTTCTTACATCTTCTATAGTAGATAATGGTGTCGGTACAGGATAAACAGTTTACCCCCTCTAGCAGGCGCTATTGCACATGGGGGTGCATCTGCAGATCTAGCCATTTTTTCACTACACTTAGCAGGTGTATCATCAATTCTTGGTGCAGTAAACTTCATTACAACAGCAATTAATATACGATCAAAAAGTGTAATTTCAGATCAAACACCTTTATTTGTTTGGTCTGTAGCTATTACAGCCCTTCTTCTTTCTCTTTCACTTCCAGTTTTAGCAGGAGCTATTACTATATTATTAACAGACCGAAACCTAAATCCATAATTCTTTGACCCTGCGGGTGGAGGAGATCCAATTCTATATCAACACCTATTCTGATTCTTTGGATACCCAGATTTTACATTCTAATTCTACCCGGATTTGGTATTATTTCGCACATTGTATGTCAAGAAAGAGGAAAAACTGAATCATTTGGAACATTAGGTATAATTTACGCCATGTTATCAATTGGATTACTAGGATTTATTGTATGAGCACATCATATATTTACACTAGGAATGGATGTTGACACACGAGCATACTTCACATCAGCTACAATAATTATTGCTGTACCTACAGGAATTAAGGTATTCAGATGACTAGCTGCACTATATGGAATTAAATTCAAGTTTAACCCACAATTATTATAAGCTCTAGGATTTATTTTCCTATTCACAATTGGTGGATTAACAGGATTAGTATTAGCAAATTAATCACTTGATATTGTATTACATGATACATATTATGTAGTAGCCCACTTCCACTATGTTCTATCTATAGGAGGAGTATTCGCAACTATAAGAGGTGTTATCCAATGATACCCACTATTTACAGGATTAACTATAAACAACACATGATTAAAAATCCAGTTTACAATTATATTTATTGGAGTAAATGTAACATTCTTCCCTCAACACTTCTTAGGGTTAGCAGGAATACCACGACGATATTCAGACTACCCAGATGCATATACATCATGAAATGTAGTATCAAGAATTGGATCTACAATCTCTATTGTAGGAATTATTATACTCATTGTAATCATATGAGAAAGAATGGTTACAAACCGAGCAATTATATTCAGAGCTAATATAAGAAGATCAACAGAATGACTACAAAATAACCCACCTGCAGAACACAGTTACTCAGAATTACCATTAATCTCGAGATTCTAATATGGCAGATTAGTGCAGTAGATTTCAGCTCTACAAATAAGGGTTTCACCTTTTATTAGAAAAATATCCAAATGGCAACATGATCAAATTTATCCCTTCAAGATGTAGCTTCACCATTAATGGAGCAACTATCATTCTTTCATGATCATACTATGGTCATATTATTATTAATTACAGTAATTGTAGGTTATGCCCTAAGTTATATATTATTTATTGCCTATACAAACCGAAACATACTTCACGGATCTTTAATTGCAACAATCTGAACAACATTACCAGCAATTACCCTAATTTTTATTGCTTTACCATCACTATGACTACTATACTTACTTGATGATTTAGTAGATGCAATAATCACAATCAAAACGATTGGACGACAATGGTACTGAAGATATGAATATTCAGACTTCATAGACGTTGAATTCGACACCTACATAACACCAGAACAAGATTTAGAAAACGATGGATTTCGACTTCTAGACGTAGATAACCGAACAATTCTCCCAATAAATACAGAAGTATGACTATTAACAAGAGCATCAGATGTTCTTCACTCATGAGCAGTACCTGCTCTAAGGGTTAAAATTGATGCAACACCAGGTCGACTAAATCAAGGAACATTTACAATAAACCGACCTGGACTATTCTCCAGCCAATGCTCAGAAATCTGTGGAGGAAACCACAGATTTATACCTATTGTAATTGAAAGAACTTCAGAAAATTTATTTATCAAGTGATTATCTAAGATAATCTAAGGAGTTAGTTAAAGTATATAACATTAGAGTGTCAATCTAATATAACTAAACAATTAGTACACCTTGAAACATCAGATGGCTGAAAGTAAGTAATGGTCTCTTAAACCAAACAATAGTAAATTAATGACTACTTCTGATGGGGAAATTAAATCTAAATCCCTCAAATATCTCCTCTCATATGATTCTCCTATTCACTATATTTTCAGCTACTTTAATACTGTTCAATCAAATGAACTTTTTCTCATTTAAACCTAGCCTTATTAAAAGAGCAGAAAAAAGAACAATTGAGACAAAAACCTTAAATTGAAAATGCTAACAAATTTATTCTCAACATTTGATCCATCAACAAACATCTTCAACTTTTCATTAAATTGAACTAGAACATTCTTGGGACTATTATTTATCCCATCAATGTTCTGACTTACACCATCACGAATTAATATTACCTGAAATAAACTAAACTTAACTTTACACAACGAATTTAAAACACTACTAGGACCAAAATCATTTAATGGAACAACATTCATCTTTATCTCAATTTTCATTATAATACTATTTAATAATTTTATAGGATTATTCCCTAATATTTTTACTAGAACAAGGCATTTAGCATTAACATTTGCAATCGCTCTACCTATATGATTAAGATTCATATTATTTGGATGAATTAATCATACTAATCATATATTTACACACCTTGTTCCACAAGGAACACCATCTGCATTAATATCATTTATGGTATTAATTGAAACAATTAGAAATGTCATTCGACCAGGTACACTAGCAGTATGACTAGCAGCAAATATAGTTGCAGGACACTTACTATTAACCTTATTAGGAAACACAGGACCATCTATAGCAATAAACTTAATTTCACTACTAATTATTGGACAAATACTGCTATTAATTCTAGAATCACCATTGGCCATAATTCAAGCTTACGTTTTCTCAATTTTAAGAACTTTATATTCTAGAGAAGTATATTAAACCTATGTTAACAACTCACTCAAATCACCCATTCCACTTAGTAGACTATAGACCTTTACCACTAACAGGAGCAATTGGAGCAATAGTCCTAGTATCAGGATTAGCAAAATGATTCCACCGATTTAACATTAACTTATTTATAATTGGATGCGGAATTACCTTATTAACTATAATTCAATGATGACGAGATGTAGTACGGGAAGGAACATATCAAGGATTACATACAGGATTTGTATCAATTGGATTACGATGAGGAATAATCCTATTCATTGCATCAAAAGGTATTATTCTTTGTATCATTGTTCTGAGGCTTCTGTAGAAGAAGACTAGCACCAACAATTGAGCTAGGAATATTATGACCTCCAATAGGAATTCAACCTTTTAATCACATACAAATTCCATTACTTAATACAGCTATTCTTTTAGCCTCAGGTGTAACTGTAACATGAGCACATCATAGTTTAATAGAATCTAACCACACTCAAGCATTACAAGGATTATTTTTTAAAGTATTGTTGGGGTTATATTTCACAAAACTTCAAGTATACGAATATTGAGAAGCACCTTTCACTATTGCAGATGCAGTATATGGATCAACATTCTTTGTTGCAACAGGGTTCCATGGTCTCCACATAATTATTGGAACAATTTTCTTAACAACATGTCTACTTTGAGACTCAATAAATCAATACTCACCAAGACACCACTTTGGATTTGAAGCAGCAGCATGATATTGACACTTCGTAGAAATAGTATGATTATTCTTATACATTTCTATTTATTGATGAGGCAGGTAATTGTTTTTCTAGTATAAATAGTACATTTGACTTCAATCAGTAAGCTTGATATAAATCAAGAAAAACAATCCTAATCCTATCTACAAGAGTTTTTATTAGATTTATTATTCCAATAATTGTTATAATCCTTGCAACAACATTATCAAAAAAATTAATCAATGAGAAGGAAAAAGATCGCCATTTGAGTGCGGATTTGATCCAAAAAGATCAGCACAAATACCATTCTCCCTCCGATTCTTCCTAATCGCAGCAATTTTTCTAATGTTTGATGTAGAAATTGCATTAATTCTACCAATTGTAATTATTTTCAAAACTTCAGACATTATAATCTGGACAGTATCAACAATATTTTTTATTCTAGTCCTATTAGGCGGACTATACCATGAATGAAGTTAAGGAGCCTTACAATGAGCAGAATAGAGGGTTGTAGTTAACTATAACATTTGGGTTGCATTCAAAAAGTATTGATATAGTCAATCAACCTTAACCAGAATTAGAAGCGAAATATTGCAGTCAGTTTCGAGCTGGAAGATTGGCAAATAAAATACCCTTATTCTTATTAATTGAAGCCCAAAAGAGGTGTATTACTGTTAATAATATAATTGAACTATTAAGTTCCAATTAAGGAAATGTAAAGCCAATATGAAAGCTACTAACTTTTTATATTAGCGGTTAAACTCCGTTAACATTTCTAAAATTTATATACTTTAAATAAAACATTACATTTTCACTGTAAAACTAATATATCTCTATTTATAAATACCTAAAAGTAAAATTACTTCCTTAACATCTTCAGTGTCGTGCTCTAATTATAAGCTATTTAAGAATATGAAAAATAACATTACTAAAATAAACATTCAAAAAATAAAAGTTAAAAGATAAATCTTGAAATCAGAATCATATCAACCTTGAATATAACAAATTAAATAAATACATAATCTATATAAACCTTGGCCACAAAATAACTCACCTCAACCATAATCAAATGATTTTGATTAATAATAACCCAACTTAAAAGGACCATATCTAACAAACTTAGTTGAAAGAAAAGGTACAAATTACATAGAACCAGCAAATCTAACAAAAGAAAGCATACTTAAAGAAAACAAATTGTGAGAAAAATCAAACTTCGAAATAAGATAACCCAAATAAGCACCTAAAACAACAATAGATAGAACGATAGAACAATAGATAGAACGATAGAACAAGGATTCTGGAAAACAGATATAGATGTAGGTGAAACGTTCTCCAATGCTGACTTAGAAGGACACAACTTATAGTCTACAAATAGTTCAAGAAACGCAAAAATCGTTGTCTACAAATGGCAGTTAACAGAGGTGCAGTTATTTTGCTGTATAAGTAATATTCTCGCTTTCAACGATTATGATTTTATGAGAGAGAATCATTACTTTTTTTCAACCATAGTCATGAGTTTTTACATAGAACAATGCCTTTTAATGTTTGTGAAATTATTGTAGCTGAGTTATGTGCCATATTTTAGTGTGCTGTCATTACTCCTGGCCTAGTTATGTAATATTTACATGGCAGTGGAGTGGTATTTGTGGACCATCATGCCAATGATCCTTAAATTAGTTATAGTTGTTGTTCTGACCTGGAGTCCGTAGGCTGGTATCTTGCATCTGTCCATGATGTTAAATTCCTTCGTGTCCCCAGAACTACCGTAACCTACAAGTCGTTGAAACTGCTCAGTGTATACAAGTCTTAGTCTTGTTCTGTAAATTTTTACCCTCTGCGCTTGCTCACAATATCAAGTTTACTACCCTTTGTGCCTCAAGATGTGCCTCGGCGATCTATTCCTTCTTTTAGCCAAGCTGTACCACAAATTCTACGCTTTCCAATTCGGTTCAGTACCTCTTCACCAGTTAATAGATCTACCTATCTAATCTTCATCAAGCATCTGGAACTAGACATTTCAGAAGCTTCTGCTCTCCTCATATCTGCACTCGTCATCGTCCAGATTTCACTTCCATACAGGACTACAATCCGGAGAATCACAGAAATTACTTCGGTTGGTTGGTTGGTTTAGGGAGAAAGGGGCCAAACAGCGAGGTCATCCTTCCCATTGGATTAGAGAAGGACGCGGAGGGAAGTCGGCCATGCCCTTTCAAAAGAACCATCTCGGCATTTGCCTAATGCGATTTAGGGAAATCTCAGAAAACTTAAATCAGGATGGCCAGACGCAGGTTTTAACCGTCGTCCTCCCGAATGCGAGTCCAGTGTGCTGACTACTGCGCCACCTCGGTCGGTGAGAAAGTAATTTCTAATAGATAAATTATACAACGGGTTAACAAAATTTTCGATGTCAGAAACGCATTTTTTAACTATTGGCAGTGTGCGTTTTATATCTCTTTATTCGCCAACAGGCAGTTATTTTTCTGCCGAAAAGACAAAACTCGTCTACCACTTTTAGTATCTCATTTCCTAATCTAATTCCGTCAGACTTACCTGATTTAATTAGAATGCAGTCAGTTACTTCTGGTTTACTTTGAATGCAGTAAATTGTATAACTTCTTTTCAAGACGTTATTCATGCCGTTGCTCGTGTTCTAAGTCCTTAGCTATTTCTGGAAGAATGAGCAATGTCATCAGTAAACCTCAAAATTTTACTTATTTTCCCTGAACTGTAATTTCTTTTCCAAATTTCTCCTCGATTTCCTTCGCTGTTTTCTATGCACAATTTGAACAAAAAGGACAGTTGCAACCCTGTTTCACTCCCTTCTGTACTACCGGTGACTCACAACTGCACTCTAGTTTCTGTACAACTTGTAGATTGCTCTTCCCTTGCTGTATTTTGTATCAGATAGTTTCAGAATTTCTTAGAAAAGAAAAGGAGCGTCTAGTCGACAACGACGTCATTAAAGACTAAGTACAATATCGGATTACGGAGTACATTATATTACACTAATACTTACCAGAATGAGATTTTCACTCTGTTATGAAACTTCCTGGCCGATTAAAACTGTGTCCGGACCGAGACTCGAACTTCCCGTGAGTCGTGCTTGGGTAGCTCTGTTAGTAGAGCACTTGCTCGCGAAAGTCAAAGGTCCTGAGTTCGAGTCTCAGTCCGGTACACAATTTTAATCTGCCAGAAAGTTTCACATTAATACTTGTTCCCTAGATCAGGAATACGACATTTTGTAATCATGTGGAACGTGTGTTTAATTTTAACATAAGTTTTCTTTACACCATATAATCTTTCTTTTTTTGGAGGGAGGTGGGGGGGGGGAGGACGTTGGCAGTGCCCTTTCAAAAGAACCGTCCCGACGTTGACTGAGGCGATTTAGAGAAGTCACGGAAAACCTATATCTGGATGACTGCGCGGGGATATGTGATGTGTCGGCAGCTGGGCCAACACCTTGTAGATCGAAGTGGCTGAAAGTGCACGCTAAACTAACGCAGACGGCCTTGAAGTACTGGAACATGAGACTTATTAATGAATAAGAAGAACAGTACGTAGCTGGAATAATATACTTAACTTTATTCTCTTGTTGGAATACATCTCTTGAATAGTAGTAAGCTATAAGCACTGATACAAATGGCGCCTTGCTAGGTAGTAGCTATGGAATAAGCTGAAGGCTATTCTATCAGTCTCTCGGCAAATGAGAGGAAGACTTGGTAGGTCTGTTCGCAAGCTATGTCGTCCGTACAACTGGGGCGAGGTCATGTCCGTGTCTTGTGACCTGCCATGTGGTGGCGCTAGGATTGCGATTACACAGTGGCGACACGCGGGTCCGACATGTACTACAGGACCGCGGCCGATTTAAGTTACCACCTAGCAAGTGTGGTGTCTAGCGGTGACACCACAATATGAACCGTAGTCCTCCAGAATGTGACTTCAGTGTGCTGACGACAGTACAGATAACCACTGACCTAACTTGATCTCTGTTGAATTTCGTAGAGTATATATATGTTTCACTCAAGCTACAAGTATGCATGCTACATTAATCTTCATAGATCTAACAAGTGTTGCATCTCTGTACTACTATTTTCAAGTGCTCTCGAGTGGCATTAAAATAAATATGTCGTTGTGTTAAAAGAACTATTAGTGTTTTAACATCTCGGCGGAATTAGGACTTAAATGTATTAGGCATATGTCAATACTTGTAATTTGTTGCAGTATCACTAATAGAAAATTTTCTTCTAAAACGTAAGCCTTTACCTGAATTACAAGGAGTGCGAGTCTGTATTACGGCATGATAACAGGTTAAGGATAAAATCTTTCCCTGATTCCAAAAATTTATTCCTAGAAAGATATAGTAATTACAGGTATTCCTTTGTTGCAAAAGGCAGCTTAACTCATGAAGACTTTTAAGGGGTACACCTCCACATCTTCTCCATTTGTTGCCTGTAGAACGTCTAGGCGTTGCTGTTCGTCACTGCCTTTACAGCTTGTGCTATTCTTACCGTAAGAATTCGCACATCGGGAACTTCTAAACTGAACACTTTATCCTTAACGTAGCCCTGCAAAGTAGTCAAGAGAAATTACGTCTGGTCAAGGCGGCAAAACCCTAGGTCCATTCGAAAAGGCTTAAGAAATACCTGCTACCCTTGGTCCTATTAAGGGCAACATCCTGATATCTGTTTTACACAGGGTGTTTGTAAAAGGACTTAAAAATATGAAAATCACAACGATTTATTCATATCACTTACTGACCTGCCGTTTGAGTCATTTTTAGCAAAAAATTTATGTTGTTTTGCTTTATAGCTAATCAGGTTAAATGTGATTTCTATTGGCTATGCGACATGCATTTCATCTGAAGTCGATTTCTTGCTAAACTCACTGGAGGCTTAAGTAAGTTATTCAGTGCCGGCGTAGATTCTAGCTCTGAGCTCTGATACAAACACGGTATCCTTAATGAATCTCCATAAGAAAATAATCAAGAAGTATCAGATCCGGTGAAGGTGAGAAGTAATTTAGTAGGCATCGAACTTGGTAGGATTCTGGACGAAGTGGGAGCGGATGTACTCTGTCTCGGGGGAAAATACATGCGTGGTGGAAAAATTACAGGGCTTCCAACAAATTGACAGTCACTGGGGTAAAAGACGCAAAGGCTCCAATTCTAGTAATAAAAAAAATTCACGTCAATAAAAATTGCACAGATCTGTTCGGAGCACATAGCCACAGTCGAAATCACTCACTGTCGGGACACATGTATAATCACTTCAGTGTACGCACAGTTTTTATACGACACTGAACCTTTTGCAGACCTTAGCAGAGAAGTTATACTCACAGACATTGAGGCTCGCTCTACGCTCCGGTATGCTGATAGAACAGATACTAGAGGACATATAATAGTTGACATCATAAAAGAACGCAACCTATTTGTATTAAACAGTGGAGGACAAGCACCAACATATTGTGATATCGCTGGAGAAGTCAGTAATATAGACATATCACTAGCAAACAAAATGGGAAGTATTGTACAAAGCTACACACAGTGACCACAATGCCATAATCATTCACAGGCATATACATGAACACACACAACGCGACCTCAAAACATCAGCGATTGCTTCTTGGCAGGGCAAACTGGTAGAAAATTAGAGACACAACAGAAGCTTTTCCACTACACACAATCCAAGGTAGCATAGACCACAAGACGCATGCTCTAACAGCTATACTCCAAAGAGTGTAAGCAGCAGCCATTCGATGAGCGAAAGCCGGTCGGAAACATAAACTACCAAGGTCTATAGAGTTGACAAGACTATGGAAAGACTCGCGTGGCAAAAGAAGATACTATCAAAGAGCCAAGACAGTACAAGATCGACAACTCAGACTTGAACTATAAAGAGACACGAAAAAAAAAAAAAAAAAACAAGAACGAACTAAACAAACAAGACAAAACCACTGGGATAACTTCGTTAATACACAGCTACAGAGTAACATACGGGGAGAACTGCTTAAGTTGTAGACAGAACGAACCAAGACCCCAAGAATTCTGCCAACATTAAAACGGGCAGACGGTACGACGACACAGGGCTGGAGATGCCCGCAGAGTTTCTGCTGGGCAAGCTCCTCCCTGATGACAAACAAACACACGACCATACTGCCTTACGTTACCAAATATTTAGGAAAACGGTGGTGTTACCATTCCTTTTGTCTGAAGAGGTGGCACTAGCGACAGCTAGACTTAAACATAGAAAGGCGCCCAGCCCAGATGGAATAGTTTCGTAAACTCTTAAAAGTACTGTCACAAGGATCAGCCCCTTTCTGACGGATACGTTAAACGACACCTTACAACAAGGAAGAGTCCCTGCTCTTTGGACAACAGCCAACGTAGTCATTATTAAGTAATCAGATGACAGGAGCCCAAATGACCGTAAAACATACAGGCCAGTCTGTCTCCTAACATGTTGGCTAAGGTACGGGGGCGGCTCCCTTGTGATCGTCTACAGTCGCCATGGCAGCTCTTTGGCCTAAGTGCACACCAATAAGGTTTTAGGGCCAAAAGATCAATAGATGATGCAATCAACCGTGCATCAGAAATAATAAACACAATCAACGATAAATATGTAGTTGTAACTGTAATCGACATCGCAGGCGCTTTGATAACCTTCGGTGACCTGAGTTGATAGCTAGGTTGAGGGAGATGCAACTACCAACTGCCTGTGTAACAGCTTACTAGATTATTGCAGAAACAGGACAGCAGAGTGGGAAGAATGACACCAGAAAGTAGTCAAGAAAATAACGAAAGGATGCCCGCGAGGCTCAATCTGTGGATTAATATTTTGGGACGTCGTTATCGAGCCACTCACAAACAGCTTGGCTGTAAACGGGGTAGTTGCTTACACAGATTATTTATTAGTTGTTGCATGAGAAAAGTCACGAATACACCTAGAAAACAAAAGCACACAACTTCTCATAAGTTTAAGTAATGGTGTAGCTAAAACAAACTCAAAATAGCTGAAAACAAAACAGTATATCTATTACTCAAAGGGAGACTGACATGGAACCCAATTATTAAACTAGAAAACGTTAACATAAAGAGGAAGCAAGTAACACGATATTTAGCAATACATATTGAAGAACGAGTTACTTTTAGTGTGCACGCAAGACTGGAAATTGATAAAGGGACCAAACTGATCCACAAACTTGCAAAGCTAAATACCACACAATGCCGACTACCTCTGAAGACGCTACGAACGTGTCACATAGCTCTCTTGGACGCTATAGTACGCTTTGCACAAGTGCATGGGCGCACAGCTGTGTCTAGTAACCTACAGAAACACAGTGAGGCGAAGAAAGAGGAAGCATACTATTCAGAATGTTGGGGAATCATATCAACAGAAGCCTTGTGTGTGGTTTTGGGGACTTGCCCCATTACATCACTATCCGCCACAGAGCAGCAGCATACTGGCTAAAGAGGAGCATATGCGACAAGATTCTAGAAATAACAGGGGAAACATAATAGACTTGAGTCAGTTAAACAGCTTGCGCCTTCACACATGGCAACGGGAGTTGGAGACTATCAACAAAGGCCGTCGCGCTTTCTTTCCATCCCCAACATACGGAAACGGCTGAAGCCAAGCCGCTTCATGGTTCACTTATTAACCGGCCACGACTCCAAGCACTTTTGAACAGCGTGGGCCGCAGCCAGAGCGAGAGTCCATGTGTGGGGGTATACAGGGTGTTATAAAAAGGTACGGCCAAACTTTCAGGAAACATTCCTCACCCACACAAATAAAGAAAAGATGTTATGTGGACATGTGTCCGGGAACGCTTAATTTCCATGTTAGAGCTCATTTTATTACTTATCTTCAAATCACATTAATCATGGAATGGAAACACACAGCAACAGAACATACCAGCGTGACTTCAAACACTTTGATACAGGAAATGTTCAAAATGTCCTCCGTTAGCGAGGATACATGCATCCACCCTCCGTCGCATGGAATCCCTGATGCGCTGATGCAGCCCTGGAGAATGGCGTATTGTATCACAACCGTCCACAAGAAAAATGGTTCAAATGGCTCTGAGCACTATGGGACTTAACATCGGAGGTCATCAGTCCCCTAGAACTTAAACCTAACTACTTGAACCTAACTAACCTAAGGACATCACGAACATCCATGCCCGAGGCAGGATTCGAACCTGCGACCGTAGCGGTCGCGCGATTCCAGGCTGCAGCGCCTACCTTTTGACGGTAAAAAATTACTGACAGTCCCTTTCCTGTCTTTCTAGTATTTTCTTATAAGTTACTAACATTTATTATTTTAACACTCTGTTTCCTACAACTACCTTATTTCTTTGAAACTCATTATTACTATCCTTGTTTTATTGCTAAAAACAAACTTTGCTACCAATGACGAACAACGTACTATTACACGTAAAAATGTATTATGCACGACCTGATTTTTAAAATATCAGGCAGCAGGTCATAAGATATGCAATAAATGAAATGAAATGAACGTGGAGTCCATGAAGTGGGGGTACCTCGACCAACTCATTTACCTGGAAAGTAGTTACTG
This sequence comes from Schistocerca nitens, assembly GCF_023898315.1. NCBI lineage: Eukaryota > Metazoa > Arthropoda > Insecta > Orthoptera > Acrididae > Schistocerca > Schistocerca nitens. The sequence continues at coordinate 499,104,043 of NC_064617.1, forward strand.
AAGATTTTCTGGACGTCGGTGCGCCATCTTGTACGTAGTGTACGCTGCGTGCTTCGTCAGAAGCAGCATTAGAATGTTTTTGAGCATATATAAGTGCGTTATTCCACTGACTGTTTTGTACTGGAAAAATAAAGACGTAACGTAAAAAAAGTTAAATTTTCGTCTATTATGAACGAGTTCCAACATTTGTCGTGAATTTTCACTCTCTGAAATCCTATTATGTTTATTAAATTTCTCACACGAGTGAAAAGTGAACTCTTCGCCGCAGATAATCTTTCCAGTGAAATCTTAGTCTTCATACAATCTATGTATCGTAGCATATCCCCACAAACGTCCTCAGAAATAATCATATAAGTGTGTTTTAGTCCTTGCGCCGTTGTTAATTTGTACAGTATGGGATGCAGAAATCTTCTTAACACGTGCCAAACATTCACATGTGAGACGCCCAAAAAAAAAAAAAAAAAATGGTTCAAATGGCTCTGAGCACTATGGGACTGAACTGCTGAGGTCATTAGTCCCCTAGAACTTAGAACTAGTTAAACCTAACTAACCTAAGGACATCACAAACATCCATGCCCGAGGCAGGATTCGAACCTGCGACCGTAGCGGTCACGCGGTTCCAGACTGCAGCGCCTTTAACCGCACGGCCACTTCGGCCGGCTTGAGACGCCCAGCTCGCGAGAAGTCCATCGAGTCGATTTAGTAGGACTGTTATCGAAAATTTGCCTCAGTTGCTCTATTTACCGAGAACTCAATTTCAATGAAACACGTATGCCCTTGATAAATGTTTTGCCTACTGGGAGGATCTTTACCGTACTCGGTACGAAAATTGCACTGTATATTTGTCGAAGACTCTGATGCTTCAGACTGAAACAACCCAGCGAGTACACCCGGGACCAACTAAGTCAAATAATCAATTATTTTCTTTCAAAATTACGACAGGATTCGGTCTGTAAGTCACATGAATAAAATAGTACGGATTTTGAAAGTTGTTAAGTCCTTTTAGAAACAACCTGCTTGTATGGAGTATGATCCTGCTCTCTCGGATGAACGAATCCATTCGGTTACGCGCTTTCGACTTGAAACGAATAAAAATGCCTTATTATTAACAGTGGGATGGTAGTCGAGGGCGTTGATCTACCGATTCAGGGATACTGGGAGACGAGCCTCCCCCGGACTGAATCTGTCTCGTGGATTAATGACGCGGCCGGTGTGCCGCCTAGCTTTATAGGCGGTTTCTCCCTCCGACTAGGTGAACACCGTGCTTATCCCCATGTCGTGCTTCAAATAACGCTACGCCAACATTCAGAAAACGCCATCACAGTTAAACGTGAGCTTTCCTCTAGACACACACAGATAGGGCACACGGATTCCATCCCGGGGATGTGACGACGTCAGGAAGGGCATCTCGTCACAATCAACCACTAACATTGCCCTAACCACATACCAGTGTCGACCCCATAAACAAACGGGGAATGGCTAAGCATAAGGAGAAGATTATTAACAGGGGGAAGTTTTTGGCAGAATCAGCAACCAATCATAAGTTATCATCTTGAAGTACTTATTCTCTCATGTGCTGCGCTAGAGGCACCAGGTGGAAATGCTGTACAAGCCGTTCTGTATTTTCATACACACAGGTTTTCATGGCGATGGAAAGTTATGCTTGCTAAGCATCTTCACTGTAAAAATGACAACGAAATTGGAGATGTAGTCTGCGCTACTGAAGAATCGTTGTTATTTATTTTCGCATGTGACTGGCATACCATAAAAAGGAGCCGTTGCGCGTTTCTGACGATAGCACGTCTACTATGCTCTGAAACCGAACGAACGCACCCTAGGAATAAACATTGAAGAAACATACATAAGAAGAAAAACACGTAAAAATACACAGCTCGAAAATTCGTTCCCCCAAATAACAAATATCTTTGAACGTGTTTTAGCTTAGATTCAAATGGAGCAGGGAATGGAAAAATAAACACCCGGAGCTCAGCACAACTTCGCTGTGAAAACAGTACTACGTGAATTTCTCTGAAGAATTCTTCTCGAAATATCAGCCGAATAAACTGGTCGATTTGTAGCGACGTTCTGAAAATTTTCTTACGTATCACGTTCAGATAGTCTGCCAAACGACCTGTTTACTCGACGTATATGCCGAGACAAAAATGGTTCAAATGGCTCTGAGCACTATGGGACTTAACATCTGAGGTCATCAGTCCCCTAGAACTTAGAACTAATTAAATCTAACTAACCTAAGGACATCACACACACCCATGCCCGAGGCAGGATTCGAGCGCGTGACCATAGCAGTCGCGCGGCTCCAAGCTGTAGCGCCTAGAACCGCTTGGCCACAAAGGCCGGCTATGCCGAGAAGAACTCAACAATTCGATACCGTGCTGCTCCACTACCTGCGTTGTATAATTCGTGGATCCTCCTAGATCGAGACCTTGCAGATAAAGCATGTCCGCCTCTTCGAAGGCGATCTTCTTTCCGCCTTCCAATAGTCAGAACCGTTCCTACAAGGACTGTCTACAAGTTTCAACTGGCCACAAGTTTGCTCAACCTGGTTCATGTCAGAAGATTCTGAGGTAACGGACGGGTTGTGGAGCCCTGGAAATATTCTACGTTCGGAGTTGGCGTGGCTGTACGGGCCGTTCGGCAAGCCGGGGCGCGGCAGCAAACATGTGGTGCCGAACATTGGCCAGACAAGAGGCGTAACCCCAGCGCACCAACGTAGATGGGAATTCCATGGATATGCTGTGTTGATGAAGGAGACACGCTGGGAGTGCCAAAGTTGGCGGACTTTGGGAAACCTTAATGGTAGACATTTCACAGTTCGTATAGAAATTAATAGTAGCCTCATGAATCATGATACCTCAAAAAGAAACACGTACATTAACATTATTTCCACGACGATTTTGAAGGTTTAATCAGATTTTCAATATCTTTATTAGTTTAAAGTTTAGTATCTGACTGTAAATTATACAAGTAACAGCCAGCAACGAATTTCCAAAATCCATAAGGTTCATCCGAGTTCATCGATCGTCGTGTTTCTAGAAAGCCATTAGTGCAAACCTAAATTGGTATAAATTAGAGGCATGTAACTTGAATAGTACATGAGTTATTGGAGGTCAAAGTGGCCAATTACTATCGATCGCGTCAGGCCATAAGTACTCCACAGTTACACATAAAAATGGTAGCAGTATGCTTATAAATCTATTTAGTCGTCTATGTCTTTGTTTATATCCGATATATACTATTTATGAAGAAATTGGTTAAATAGTTACTGTGTTTTAGAAAGCAGAGAGACGTTAGGCTACTTGCCTACCTTTTGTTGCTATTCCTTTGATACCTGTTTATTTAATTTGTTTATGTATTTAATAATGTGTGTTAGAGCATGTTTATGGTCCAGCCATAGGAATATTTCACATGTGTTTCATTATGTTCGTGAGTGGGTTGGCTTGAAGACATGGCGGGAGTGCTATAGCCAATCACAGCGCTCGTGAATGGGGAGACTGGATGGAAGTGGGAGTTCTGAACAGGACGGCGCGAGGAACAGTCGCACAGGACACGGGGAGAGTGCTGGACAGTACGGCGCGACGAACCAATGGTCGCGGGAAAGACCTGGAGGGTGGAGCAGTTTGCGCGTGGTCATGAGAGATAGAAATATTTCGTAGCGCCGAGTTGTGCACTTGTGAGATTTCAGTGGCTTCTGCAGTGGAGATGTAGTATGCATTTAGAAGCGAACATCTAGCGAACTGTGTCGTTGTTCATAAATAATTACAACAAGTAGGAGTCTATTGTTACCGTATATTTTATTTAATTGCTGAACCATCGACACCAGTAAGTGTTTTATAGTAAATAACGGCATTCTTATAAGTACGTCTACTATCATACTCATCATTTAAAGTCGTTAAGAATAGCACCTACAGATTTTATTTAGTTGTAATATTTCATTTATAAAGGTCTGTTCATTCAAAATTAGCAATTTTCGAGTGATAGGAACCTTCGACCATTCGATTCATGTGTATATTCATATTGTATACTGTAGACTCAGCAGTATTTGGCTTGTAATGCAGCAACTACGTATCCCAGCACCTGGACAACGAAACCAGCCAAAACTTTTAATATCTCAGCTCTGAGTTTGAGGGTCCGTAGTTGAGGGCCATCATTTCATTTTATTTTAGAAGATACCGAATTATATGATTAAGGTACCTGGAGTAAGGTACTCACGAGATGGGCGCGCTGTGCTCGTAAGTTATTATGTTTAATTATCGTCGAAATGTAGACTGTCGGGCAGAACAACAGGTTGGAGGATATTATCCTTTCTCAGCCCACAAGTAACGCTCGATTGCGATGACAGCCATCCTACATCCACACAAGATACCGGTCCAAAACAAGGCAGGCCCATCGTGCAGCTGCACATGTGGGGCTGCATGCCCGAGACCATCACTGGACCTGTCGCTCTCCACATTGCTCTACGACGATCATCCGACGTCGGAAAAATCCTGGAGTCTTCGATGAAGTGAACCCAAAGCCACTGATACTAGTTCAAATTCACGAGCTTCCTCGACCGCTTCCTCCTCGCACCACGACGCTAGGGATCTACGTAAAGGACCCTAAGAGACCAAATTGATCGTGTGAAGGCAGACTCGACACAGACTTCCCAGTAGCCCACAACAGGGCAGCGAACAGTTTGAGGGTTTCGTTCTCCTCAGGGTCCCTACGAGCCATAATATGTAGGTAACAGTCATCAAAGGCTCCTTTTGTTTCCCATATCCTAATAGGACAATAACAAGCTGATAACCAAGTCCCACCTCATTTACACGATTCGCAAACATTTAGAAAACTTTTGCGATAGGTCGCCATTTAATATCTGTTCATAGGCATGCCGACCCTGCGCCGATGCGGGAGAAAGGGACATGCGCAAGAAGAAGGAAAATATCAACGTGTGATTCTGACAGAGACCGACCGCTACGGGACTGATCTTCAATGTTTTGTATCTCTGTGGTCAAATGTTCTTATGACGCCGCTGTGGTGTAATCCAATTGGGCACACAATTTCCTGTGCTGACAACTCTTCTTTATGCAAAGTGGCAATAGACGTGTAGTCTAAGCTTGAAGTTTCCCTGTGAGGCAACCTATCTGATCAAAAGTATCCGGAAAGCCATACGTAATGCGGAATTGACAGTAGATGACATGAGAGGCGGAGCCGTCAGTGGTGACCTGAGTAAAAAATCCATTAGGAAATTTAAACCCTTCTAAAGATGCCCAAGTCGACTGTGGTGATGTGATTGTGAGCTGTAAACGTGAAGGAATAGCCATGGCTAAACCAAGACCAGATAGATCTCGTGCACTGTCTGACAGGAACTGTTGAGAATTTCGGAGAGTGGTTGTAAAGAGTCGCGTGAAACCAGCGAAAGGAATCACTTGTGAATTCCAGACTATTACCAACAGTCCAGCTATCATAATGACTGTGCGTAGAGAGTTGATTATAAAAGGATGCCGTGGTTGAGTAACTCCTCAGACGCCACGTATTTCTGTAGACAGTACTACGTGACACCTGAGGTAGCGTTTGCTGCCTCTGGATCACGAGGTCCCGGGTTCGACTCCCGGCCGAGTTGGGGATTTTTTTTGTCCCCAGGAACTGGGTGTTTGTGTTGTCTTCATCATTTCATCATTGTCATCATCATTCGTGACAGTGTCTAGGTCAGATTGCGTAAAAATTGGCCTGCATCAAAATTGGGACTTTGTACGGGTGCTGATGACCGTGCAGTTGAGCGCTCCACAAACCAAACATTATTATTATTATTATTATTATTATTATTATTGAGGTGGTGTAAAGAGTGATGCTACTGGACAGTGAATGAATAGAAACGAGTGATCTGAAGTGCGTCTCGCTATACGCTATGGCCATCGGATGCAAGGCTTTGGGTTTGACAAATGCCTGCAAAAAGCTACCTGCCATCATGCGTAGTACTAACAGCGAAACAGAGGTGGTACTATTCCTGTACTGTGGGATTTTCATGGTTAGTGTGTGGTTCCCTTACAGCGCTTAAGAATCGCTAAATGTGGAAGGATAGGAATATATTTTACAGCATTTTGTGCAGTGTGCAGTGGAGGAACACTTCGGAGACGATGACAGTCCACTCTGTTATCAAGCAGCATCTGTGAACCATGGTTTGTAGACAATAGGATTTTGAAATGGACTGACCTGCCACAATCCCGTTCTGAACCCACTGTAACGCCCTTAGGTTGAGACGAACGTCGACTTCGCTCCAGACCTCAACGTCCACCGTCACTGCCTTCACGGACATTCGGACACTGCATGGAAAGTACCTATAGCAGAATTTAAACCGTTATAAAGAAGAGGGGTGGACACATGCCATATGAATTTCCACTAATAGGTGTCCGGATACTTTTCATCAGGTAATGTTTGCTGATAGACTGATTTGTGTACATATGCCTCAATGTTAAGTTCACAATTGGAGACATAGTGGTATCTAACTGGGAAAACAAGTTCACTTTTACTCCCATTGCAGAGTGGCAGTACTTTGAGATTTCTTCGGCTTAAAAAATGTGTCGGGGAGGAGGTTTCTGATCCAATGAAAGATCACATTCTAAGCAAATCATGACACTGGTCGAAACCTTTTTGATTAGTTTAGATAATCAGCTGTTACGCAATATTATCTTGTTGTTGTTCTTGTTGTTGTCTTCAGTCCAGAGACTGGTTTGATGCAGCTCTCCATCTACTCTATCCAGTGCAAGCTTCTTCATCTCCCAGTACCTACTGCAACATACATCCTTCTGAATCTGCTTAGTGTATTCATCTTTTGGTATCCCTCTACAATTTTTACCCTCCAAGCTGCCTTCCAATACTAAATTAGTGATCCCTTGATGCCTCAGAATATGTCCTACCAACCGATCCCTTCTTCTAGTCAAGTTGAGCCACAAATTTCTCTTCTCCTCAATTCTATTCAATACATCCGCATTAGTTATGTGATCTACCTATCTAATCTTCAGCATTCTTCTGTAGCACCACATTCCGAAAGCTTCTATTCTCTTCTTGTCTAAACTATTTATCGTCCACCTTCACTTCCATACATAGCTACACTCCATACAAATACTTTCAGAAACGACTTCCTGACACTTAAATCTATACTCGATGTTAACAAATTTCTCTTCTTCAGAAACTCTTTCCTTGCCATTGCCAGTCTACATTTTATATCCTCTCCACTTCGACCATCATCAGTTATTTTGCTCCCCAAATAGCAAAGCCCATTTACTACTTTAAGCGTCTCATTTCCTAATCTAATTCCCTCAGTATCACCCGATTTAATTCGACTACATTCCATTATCCTCGTTTTGCTTTTGTTGATCTTCATCTTATATGCTCCTTTCAAGACACTGTCCATTCCGTTCAGCTGCTCTTCCAGGTCCTGTGCTGTCTCAGACAGAATTACAATGTCATCGGCGAACCTCAAAGTTTTTATTTCTTCTCCATGGATTTTAATTCCTACTAAGAATTTTTCTTTTGTTTCCTTTACTGCTTGCTCAATATACAGATTGAATAACATCTGGGATAGGCTACAACCCTGTCTCTCTCCCTTCCCAACCACTGCTTCACTTTCATGCCCCTTGACTTTTATAACTGCCATCTGGTTTCTGTACAAATTGTAAATAGCCTTTCGCTCCCTGTATTTTACCCCTGACACCTTCAGAATTTGAAAGAGAATATTACAGTCAACATTCTCAAAAACTTTCTCTATGTCTACAAAAGCTAGAAACGTAGGTTTGTCTTTCCTTAATCTGTCTTCTAAGGTTAAGTCGTAAGGTCAGTATTGCCTCACGTGTTCCAACATTTCTACGGAATCCAAACTGATCTTCCCCGAGGTCAGCTTCTATCAGTTTTTTCATTCGCCTGTAAAGAATTCGTGTTAGTATTTTGCAGTCGTGACTTATTAAACTGATAGTTCGGTAATTTTCACATTTATCAACACCTGCTTTCTTTGGGATTGGAATTATTATATTCTTCTTGAAATCTGAGGGTATACATCTTGCTCAATAGATGGTAGAGTTTTGTCAGGGTTGGCTCTCCCAAGGTTGTCAGTAGTTCTAATGGAATTTTATCTATTCCCGGGGCCTTGTTTCGACTTAGGTCTTTCAGTGCTGTGTCAAACTCTTCACACAGTATCACATCTCCCATTTCATCTTCAACTACATCCTCTTTCATTTCCATAATACTGTCCTCAAAAACATCGCCCTTGTATAGACCCTCTATATACTTCTTCCATCTTTCTGCTTTCCCTTCATTGCTTAGAACTGGGTTTCCATCTGATCTCTTTATATTCGTACAAGTGGTTCTCTTTTCTCCAAAGGTCTCTTTAATTTTGCTGTAGGCAGTATCTATCTTACCCCTAGTGATATATGCCTCTACATCCTTACATTGGTCCTCTAGCCATCCCTGATTAGCAATTTTGCACTTCCTGTCGATCTCATTTTTGAGATGTTTGTATTTCTTTTTGTCTGTTTAACGCATTTTTGTATTTTCACCTTTCATCAATTGAATTCAATATCTCCTCTGTTATCCAAGGGTTTCTATTAGCCCTCGTCTTTTTACCTACTTGATCCTCTGCTGCCTTTCTTTGCTGCAGTAGCTAAAAGAGATTCTAATGGTACTGCGTTACAGCGAATTACGTGGAGGCAGCTACACGTTGAGTATTTCCGAGAAAGCGAATACGACGTAATCACGACGAGTCGTCCGCAGAGGGCGTGGGGCCACGCCGCCTTCTTCGCTGCGGATGCTATTCGGCGCTGACCCAGTAGCATCTGCGCGTTACCCTGGAAATGACGCGTCGCGTCCCTCCCTCCCCCGCCCCCTCATCCAAACGCAAGACACACACACACACAAGACGCTGGCACAGCGCCACAGCCGCAGTCCCGGGCAGGACTGCAGCCCTGCGTTGGGCAGACTCTCCAGATTCTGTCAGCGCCACACCGCGTAATAAAACCTCTCCGCAGAACTCAGCTTCGCACGGCGATACGAAAAGATACAAAGCAACCTACACGTGTCCCCGTCACGGGCCTTTCTCTAACTATTGCAAAAATACACCCACAGAGCGCACCACAGTCATCTACATCTATTCTCTGAATGCACAATAAGGTGTGTGGCGGAGGATATTTCCGGTTCCACTATCATTATTCCCCTCTTCCTATTCCGCGTGGCAGGAAGTAACATGTCGCTCGATTCCCTGTGAGACGTACGCTTTCGGAATTTTACCAGTAAGCCTCTTCGTGGTTCTGCACAGCGCCTCTTTTCTAGCGTTTGCGCTGAAGTTTGTTGTGCTTCTCGGTAACGCTTATTTCCTTACTAAACAGTACAGACAGGAAACGCAGGCTCCATCGTTGTATCTCTGCAATCTCTTCCATTAAATCAGCCAACGATTGGGTGCTGAGAAGCAAAGCCTCCGAAGTTTTTATTCTGTTCCCAGTATGAGTTCAGGTATTACATGTCATGCTTATTCCTCGGTCGACTTCCCCGCTTCGCTGACGCAAGCTGCAATACACCGTTGCTAGAGGCCTCCGAATTATATCGTGTAACACGGCGATGCGTAAAGTAATTATGTCAATGCGTGAGAATCAGCGTGCTGCAATCGAGTTTCTAACAATAGAAAAGCTGTCTCCAATTTAAATCCATAGAAGAATGAAAGCTTTCTACGGTGACAGTTTTATCGAAATCAACAATGAAGGACGTTGGACTCTCCATTCATTTAATGAAGGAAACGTTGGTGCTAACGTCAACGCGTGTGACAGAGCTCGTAGCGGACGACAGCGTACTGCGACCGACAAGACTCATCGGAATCCGGTTGATGAACTCACCAGAGAAAATCGTCGCACAACACACACACACAGCTCTGAGGTTAGTGTGGCATATCACGAGAGCGTGTACAGATCGTCGTGGCAGAGCTGTGGTACAGAAAACTGAGAGCACGGTGGGTTCCTCGAATGCTCACACCCGACATGAGGGAGAGGAGACTGGCCATCTGTCATAATTTCTTTTGCGTTGCGAGCGTGAGGATGCTGGATTCGTTATCAACACTATGAGCCGCGCGGGGCAGCCGCGTGGTCTTAGGCACCTTGTCACAGTTCGCGCGACCCCTCCCGTCGGAGGTTTGAGTCTTCCCTCGGGCGTGGGTGTCTGTGTGTTGTCCTTGGCGTAAGTTAGTTTAAGTAGTGTGTAAGCCTAGGGACCGATGACCTCAGCAGTTTGATGCCATAGGAACTTACCACTAATTTCCAACACTGTTACAGGTGATAAATGCTAGGTCCGCCATTTTCATTCTGAAAACAAGAGAGCATCAATGACGTTCCGCCACAAAGGATCAGAGACGCCATAAAGGTTTAAGACCATGTCTTCAGCAGTCAAAGTCAGGATCACAAAAAAATGGCTCTGAGCACTATGAGACTTAACTTCGGCCGGCCGAACCATTTGTTGTCATGATGCGACAGTTTACTTTCAGCTGCAGTGCAGTATGTACCTCATAGCCTCTCGACCGAAACAGTACCTGGTGCACCAGAAGTGGAACTGCGACAACGCCATCGAGGAGGCTATCTTCTATCGTGAGAGGCTTTGAGGACGAACAATGCACACCCTTAGCCTCTCTCTGGCTGGCACCTGCATCTATGCAGCACGTGTACATCTTTGAGCTGGTTCCACAAATCCGCAAGCCATTTGCCTTGTCTTTCGTCAGGCTGATAACCCTCTCGTTTTGTAGTGTTATTCCAAAATGGTTATCGCCGCATATCCAGACATGTCGAATTTTCAGGATTGTATCTAATTACTTCCTAGGAATCTTAGCCTTTCTGCCAGTAGACGAAACTATCTGTATATTTGTAAAGTAACTAGGAATCGGCGAATTTTGGCTTCACAAAGGTGTAGTGAAGGCGGTATATGTTGAGTTTGGAGAGATCCAGAACGCACATACCAATAAAGACAGCCTTCGTGAAATGCAATGAAACCTCAGGCATATACATGGCGACTAGTCCTTCATTGAGGACGATGACACATTTGAAATTTAGTCGGGTGATGTAATCCAGTGCGCCATAACAGTCATCCCATCGGCAAACTAGACGAATTTCACGATATTCTCTAACATTTTCCATGGTTTTTCCGAAAATAGCATTATTCATTAACTTGTAAAAATATTTTTTAAAGTCACGCATCGTGAGATACTAGGGAGATGTACTTGAAGGCAATATTATGAAAATGGGAAAATGAAAGAGGACGTAGATGAAGTTGAGATGATACTGCTTGAAGAATTTGATGAAGCGCTGGAAGACCTAAGTAAATACAAGGCTCTGGAAACAGATAAAATACCGTTGGAGCTACTGATAGCCTTGGGAGAGCCAGCCATGACAAAATTCTTCCATCTGGTGAGCGAGATGTATGAGACAGGTGAAACACCCTCAGACTTCAAGAAGAATATAATAATACCAATTCCAATACCAAAGGTGTGAAAATTACCGAAATATCAGTTTAATAAGTCACGGTTGCAACATACTATTACGAATTCTTTACAGACGCATGGAAAAACTGGTAGAGGTCGACCTCGGGAAATATCAGTTTGGATTCCGGAGAAATGTAGGAACACGAGAGGCGATACTTATCCTACGACTTCTCATAGAACACAGGTGAAGGAAAGATAAACTTACATTTGTGGCAAGCTTTTGACAGTGTTGACTGAATCACCCTCTTTACAAATTCTAAAGGTGGTGGGGGTAAAATAAACGGAGCGAAAAGCTATTTAGAGCTTGTACGGAGACCAGGTGGCATTTATAAGAGTCGAGGGGCAGGAAATGGAAGCAATGGTTGAAAATGGAGTGAGACAGGGTTGTGGCCTATCCCAGACGTTATGCAATCTATACATCGAGCAAGCAGTAAAGGAAACAAAAGAAAAATTCGGAGCAGAAATTAAAGTCCAGGAAGAATAAATAAAAACTTTGAAGCCTGCTGATGACATTGTAATTTTGTCAGAAACAGCAAAGGACTTGGAAGAACAGTTGAACGGAATGGTCAGTGTCTTGGAAATTGCATATAAGATGAACATCAAAACATCAACAAAAGCAAAACGAGGATAATGGAATGTAGTCGAATTAAATCAGGTGATGCTAAGGGAATTAGATTAGAAAATGAGACACTTAAAGTAGTAGGTGAGTTTAACCTTTTGGACAGCAAAATAACTGATGATGGTCAAAGTAGAGAGGATATAAAACATAGACTGCCGATGGCAAGGAAATCGTTTGTGAAGAAGAGAAATTTGTTAACACCGAGTATAGATTTAAGTATCAGGAAGTCCTTTTTTAAAGTATTTGTATGGAATATAGCCATGTGTGGATGTGAAACGTGGACGATAAACAGTTTAGCCAAGCAGAGAATATAAGCTTTTGAAATGTGGCGCTGCAGAAGAATGCTGAAGATTAGATGGGTAGATCACGCAACCAACGAGGAGGTAGTAAATAGAATTGGGGAGAAAAGAGGAATTTGTGGCAAAATTTGATTAGAAGAAAGGAGCGGTTGCTAAGACACATTGTGAGGCCTCAAGGGATCACCAGTTTAATACTGGAGGGAAGTGTGGGTGGTAAAAGTCATAGAGGGAGACCAAGGGACGAATACAGAAAGCAGAGTCAGAAGGATGTAGGTTGCAGTAGTTACTCGGATATGAAGAGGCTGGCATAGGATGGACTAACATGGAGAGCTGCATCAAACCAGTCTTTGGACTGAAGACCGCAACAAGATCGTGAGGTCTCTCTGCTCGGAGTTTAAATCAATGTACTCAAAAAAATGGCTCTGAGCACTATGGGACTTAACAGCTGAGGTCGTCAGTCCCCTAGAACTTAGAACTATTTAAACCTAACTAACCTAAGGACATCACATACATCCATGCCCGAGGCAGGATTCGAACCTGCGACCGTAGCGGTCACGCGACTCCAGACTGAAGTGCCTAGAACCGCACGGCCACACCGGCCGGCAAATAAATGTACTCCTTCAAGCAGCAATGCTACTTGAAAGAGATACTACAGGTAATAATAAGACGTTCCATTGCCCACTTGAGACGTTGCTAGAGTTATCTGTGGTGCAGAGTAGATCGCTGTTTGTTCCCCAGCCTTGTCAACACTTATCGAATGGAATCATTTTGTGGAGCAACGCAATCTGGACACAGATGCAAGCTCCCGTACTCCTCATACAAACGGGTGGTATACGTTATAGCTACCTCCAGAACATATACCTCACCAGTGTCCTCAGCCACAGTGTGGATCTTTTCCGACTGTGTGGAGACTTCCTCTTCCGGCAGCTTTCGGCACCCTTCAGTTGGCAGACTTTCCTACATGGCGTACCTGTAGAGACTGTTTACCCTCAGGTATAAGATGTAACTTAAATTCTCAGATGGCCTAACTCCTTCATAGTCATTCGTGGCTTATTTGCAGGGTGTACCTGCGCATGTACTGGCAATGTGCCACACGAATCCCGTATTTAGAGAAGAGCAACATGTCAACATCGGTCAACTGTTCGACGTGTTCTTCTTAACATTGCATTCCGTATGTACCATGGCGTGGTGCAATAGAATGCAGGATCCAGATAGTATGGGGCCAGGCATACACTCTGTAACTTCTTGAAAATGACTACGAGCAGATGTACATCGGTTTTCATGTATTATGTCGCAAATTCTCGTAAATCTGAGATGCCGAGCACCCGCCAATGCATTTGTTATAGCAGTACCTGCTAATTTTAACTGGAGAAAGCGTTCATGTTGTGCGATGTGGTATCATGGAATCGATTCTTGTTATTCATGTGGAAATACCCTCTTCTTCATCGCGGGCTGAAAGTTTGCATCATGGGGATTTGCAGCTCTCCTGATGCGTATGTCCTTCTCATACATCGTTTCAACAAGTTTCTAAAGAGACATGTGCGTGAAACGACGCAAGTCCAAGAAGCAGAGCGTTATTCTTGTCGTGATTCTCTTGAAAATAATAAAGTGCTTTTCAAAGGTATCAGGAATTACACTGTCGTTATAATCCTTCAGACTGAAATCACTCAAGTGCTGAATGAGAAAGTGGTCATCATACCTGCTAAATTGTGTCTGGAGACGGGCATATGCCATGGTATTTGTTACTTTAAGTTGCGTGCATTGTGAGCTGCACCGCAGAACGTCCTCATTATATGACAATTGTCCCTACTTGGAGTTTCGGCTTCTACTTGGAGTTTCTGCTTGTCTGTCTAACGGCAGCCCAAAGAAGACAATGGGGCATTGCTCTTTCTAGTGATGGGCAATCTTAAACTTCAAGAACTTTTTATCCTTAGTAGCCATTTATACATGTACCGGTTCCTGGTTCTAGCTTTTAATAAGGTGCCTTTCAAAATACTCACTAGTGGTAAACAAGTTGAGACATTTTCGGCAAGAATGTCACGTACCACAACGTTTTAACATTTTAGCGGAAAGTAGGTGGAACATGCTTTTGATTCACATGCAGTGTTGATTCTCGCTCTCAGAGAATAACAACAGATCGATATGCTGGGGGCGCTGTATGGTTAATTCTGAAAAGTGGAGGATCTGATTACTTTACAGTTAACTTCTTAGTTCTGCAAGTGTACTCATGGGTATATTTTTCATCTTACGACGCGCTGTCCTGAACGTCCAGGGTGTATATGTGAATTGTATAATCAGGTTTCTTCCTCTCGAATTTCTGTAGGTCCTAGATTTTTAGAGGGAATGAGATGTCTTCAAAGGTAACGGCCTTGACACAGTGGATACACCGGTTCCCGTGAGATCACCGAAGTCAAGCGCTGTCGGCACTTGGATGGGTGACCAGCCAGGCCGCCATGCGCTGTTGCCACTTTTCGGGGTGCATTCAGCCTCGTGATGCCAATTCAGCAGCTACTCGACCGAATAGTAGCGGCTTCGGTCAAGAATACCATCATAACGACCGGGAGAGCGGTGTGCTGATTCCTTGCCCCTCCTATGCGCATCCTCCTCGGAGGATGACACAGCGGCCTGTAGACGGAGTGGTGGTGGAGGTGTCTTTAAAATTATAATGCCAGAGTGCATTAGATGTTTCGCATTTACTTGTACGCTCAAGGTGAACACTATAATTTCTATCACTAGCCAGAAGCGATCTTGCAATGCGTTAAACATTCCTCTCACAAAAATTATGGACATTAATGCTTTTTAGCAGCTATATCTTTCAGAAGTGGGCTGTAACTTGACCTACCAGTAAGTGGATCAAAGACATGAGAGTATTTATCTACGTGTAGTACACGACTGAACGCCTTAACGGATTATTTTCTCCTGCATTTCGGAAAAATGGCCCAGTATGATGCTCTTGGTAAAAGTTTCGAACCACTCTTTGGTTGATCTGCCACATGATATCACACCTTTAGCTCCCTGATTTGAACAGTGCTTTTCTCCTCAACAGTAGCATCACTGCCCTCTTTTGGGGGATGTGTGGGTTCACATACATAACTGCTTTGCACTTAAGGCGGGTACCACATGTCGTAGATGTGTCTGTGGAACCCCCTTTAAAGAACTGACTCAACAGCATTAAGGAAAGTTACAGGATATGAGTAGCCCAAATTCGATTTATCAATGTAGGCAAGTAAAATCCTGTCCCCAAATGCACCAGCAACCACAGAGTAGTCCAATGTGGCCACAAGACGTTCCGGACAGGCATGCTGCTGTTGCTAGACCCAGCATGATGTCACTGAAATCTCCGATGGAGGTGATGTTCGTTAGATGGCCCAGAGTGAGTAGAGTGTGACTCAGACCACAGGAAATGGGCAGTAGTTACGACGCCATGCAATGGACTGACCTGGGGAATCAATGGCCCGGGCTGCATCGCAGATGACAGATTGTGCTGCTGCACATCTGGCCATGAGTGCATTGCATGTGACAGATTGGGTTGCTGAATGTCTGGCCATGGCTACATTGCAGAGACAGATCTGGCTGCTCATGTCTAGCTGTGGCTACATCACTGATGGCCAGCCAATACTCCTAGGAACAAGAGAAATAAGACTGTTAGCTTTGAAAGAAAGTATATAATAATATTTTGATAACAATTATATATATATATATATATATATATATATATATATATATATATATATATATATATATATATATATATATATGTGCGATTATACTTGTCGTTTTTCGTTATTCCAGCAGCAGAACGTAACCGACTGCAGGATTAGGATACCCACATACCATTGCCCACGCTGGTACAGCAGCAGCAGCAGCAGCCCACAGATGGCTTTCAGATTTGTCAGACGTGGTATTGTTCAAATATATTATACCACCATCACTGCAGCAGCAGTGGCAGCCACCACCATTGGAAATACCACAGCTCACAAACCGTAGACAAGTCCCCCATCAGGAGTACTACTATATGTATGTTTTTGGATAGGGTCTGCCTTTAGCAAAACCCAATTTTGATTTTTAACCCAAACATGTTGCACTACAGTTGCAACATCTTCAGTGAGCTTTTATTTTTCATCTGTTAAAGATAAAGAATGTTCTTTACTGTTTGTATACATGTAACTATTAGTTTTTAAATCGTAATTACAGATATTAAAAAAATACATAACTTATGAATTCATACCTTTTTACTACATGGTGTGGTTTTTCAATTGAGTTTTGTTTCTACAGCGACTGTTTTCTGTTCCACAGTTTGTCATCTGCAACCACTTACACCTTAAAGTATATAAATTGTTTAAACCAAAATTACGATTTGAAAATTGTTATTTCTATGCCTGAAATTAATTAATTCTCTCTCTCTCTCTCTCTGTGTGTGTGTATTTACATAATGGTGCACTTACATTTTTTTTCCCCATCTTCATCGCTGTCAAGCACTATATATTGAGTTGCCGTCACTCTCTCTGTCACTGTCACTGTTTCACTGCTTACCAGCTGTAAAAACAAAAATGGCGGGCAGTGGAACAGTTGAAGGTGTACAAACAAGATGGCTGACAGTGGAACAGTTGAAGGTGTTCCTGGCAGTTGTTCTGAATCTTTCAGAGGTGTCTGTGATTGTGTGTGTGTGTGGGGGGGGGGGGGGGGGAGGGGAGGGGCGGGGTTAAAAGGAAGAGAGAGAGAGAGAGAGGGTGAGTGTGACCGTAGGTTTTAGGAGTACTACAGTTTGCCAGCACATGAAACGTGATCGCGTCTAGGCCTAATGAGTAAATGTTGGCCTGGATCCAGACAGTGCCTTTTCCATGGTGACTCAAGTTGAAAACACCCAACCCATTTATTCCAAAGGTCAATATTGATGCTACAATTTGGAATAAATGTTCGGGATGGTGGGTTGAGTAAAAAAAATCAGACGATGGACGAATATGAGCTATCCCATATCTCAATCTCCACTAGGCGTTCAAATGTTAGGACCTAAAGTCAGTGTAGATGATAAGTACTGTGAAGCGAATTGTGTCGAAATTAGATGGTGTGCGCTGTCCAATATCGATCGTTACAGAAAGATTGTGCCGCTGGCAGCCGTATGTATGAGCGGCATATTATGAGTTTGTAGATCATTTGAGCAAAAATAGTGACTGTACGAAGTGGAGCAGTGTATCAACCCCTGTCTACTACCTGTACCAGAGAGTGTAAAAGTAGAACCAGTCAAGTTTGTAGAGGTTGAGTTCACTGAGGGAATTTCTATGAGGGTAATGCCTCCCACTGGCATGAATGTGTTGCACGCCGAATTTAAAGTCTGTAAACGGCAGCCATTTTCAAAATTCTAACGCTACTGCTACTATGAAATGAAATATGTAGACAAAGAAATAATCAATAAAGTAAGTTGTGTTTCCTACAGAGCTGTTTATTTGATGCACAGCCCGCAATGTTTTATCGAACTACCTATATAAAAAATCATATAGTTTCTTACCAGGAATCAATGTGCTCACACGCCTCACACGCCGCAGCCCCCACTGCCGTCAATGATGCCCCCCCCCCCCCCCCCCAGAAAGCCCGACATCTCCAGTATCTCAACACTGCAGCCGGCCCTACTGACGGGCGAACAGTAGTGAATGAGCAGGTGATACGCTGAGAGAGAGACGAAGGCTCACGTCTTATCGGGTTGCTAAGCAGCCGCCAGTGCCTGCCCGTGGGGGTACATATCTGAGTAATGAACAGGGGGAGACTCAAGTGTCTCATTACAATACTAAAATGGTAGCTCATGAAAAGAAATGGTTCAGTCGGTAGCATCGTATGTACTTTCTAAACCATCGTCTTTACACACACACAATATTTTTTGTAAAAATAATACACTGAGCAGAAAAAAAAATCATTTACTATTTTACTTTCTATACCAAACACAGTGAGGTTTAATGTGAGGAGGCCCATCAGTCTGGCACTGTGCGCCCAAATCGTAATGTTTATAGCAGGATCCACACATAAAGAGAAGCACGTAACTGTTAAACACTTGAGACAGTAAGTTAAATTTTTGTTTAATACGAGGGGCGTTCAGAAAGTACGCTCCGATCGGTCGCGAAATGGAAACGACTATGAAAATCCGATAAAGCTTTGCACAGATGTGTTGGGTAGTGTCTCTAGTATAACCCCAGTTAGCATCACGTCGCTCTTCTCATTTCTGAGCTTGCAGTGAGTGCGTAAAGATGTCTAGAAAATAGTGTCTGCCGCCAAGTACGAGGGCCAGGTGAGAAATTTCGCCTGAAGCTATGCAGCTAACATTACATAACTATCGTGCTGTTTCTTCTTCAAGACAATTCTCAGCCGCATTCTGCAGGGGCAATGAAGATGCTCCTGCATCGTTTTCAAATGGAAATGTGAGATTACCCACAATACAGTCCGCAATTGTCTCCCCCTGAGTTTCATCTCTGGTCACATGAACCGCTGTCTTTGAAGACAACATTTTGACACAGACAACGAGGTGTAGGCCAGCGTGGAGAATTGGCGGAAAGCACTGGCGGCTGCCTTCTATGATGAGGCTATTGAAAAGTTGGTACAACGCTATGACAAAAGTCTAAGTCAGAACGGCGACTACGTAGAGAAGTAGCTGAAAGGTGTAGTTAATTGTTACAAGTAAAACATTTCTGATGTTCACTGTGGTTTCAATTTGGCAATCAATCGGAGCTTACTTTCTGAACAGGCCTCGTATCACAGAGCGAAGGTGTAAGCATTGTAGGAAACAAGTAATAGTCTACGGCATTCAGTAAGCTTACTATACATGGCCAAAAGCACTTTGCATAGTTCTGTCACATTAAAGTGATCGCCAGCTATGTTCGATGTCAAGTGTAAAAACCACTCACAGATGGTAGGTGGCAGCACTAGAACTGAAGGGTATATAAAGCATGTATGGGGGTGTGGGAAACAGCGTAGTCGTTGGCGTAACGCAGAAATGTAGCGATTTATCTGACGTCCAAAAGAGCATGATCATCGGCTTTCAGGCCAAGGGGGGAAGGATTTCCAATATGGACAATTCTGTAACCTGTTTTCATGCTGCCGTGGTTGTAGTTTACAATGAATGGCTGAATGATGCTTATCCAAAGCTGACGGCGAGGCGACTGTGGTGCACCACGGGCCATAGAAGACAGGTGTGAATGACGGCTGGAGAGATGAGTCCGGGCAAACAGACGTGCAGCTATTTAGCAACTGATCGCTCGGATGAACCAAGGCGCTACCAACAGCATCTCTTCAATGACGGTTCAGGGAACGTTGCTGCATATGGACCTCTACAACAGGCACATGGTTGAAGCACCCATGCTGGCTGCTGTTCATCCGCAACGAAGGCTGGAATTTGGAGACGTCCACTAATTGGTGACAGGTGGCCTTTTCAAATAAATCATATTTCATGCTAATTTTGCGTGGAATGCCTGAAAGCAAGCAGCCTGCAACTATCGACGGAGGGGTCCTGGCTGGGGGAGGGCGTGTTATAAACTGGAGAATATTTACGTGGCATTCCGTGGGTGGTCTTGTCATTCTGGAAGGCACAATGGATAACCACTAGTATACATCTATGCTTGGGGACCACGTCCACCTCAACATACAGTTTGTTTCTTCTTGGCCCAACGCAATCTACTAGCAGGACAATGCAATACGTCACTTAGCTCGCTTTGTACACGCATACTTTGAAGTGGACCAAGAAGAATTTTCTGTACTCCCCTGGTCACCAAAGTCTCCGGATTAAACCCAGTCGAGAATCTGTGGGACCAACCGGATCGCACTGTTTGCGCCATGGATCCTCAACAATGAAACCTAGAAACCACGGCAATGGAGTCAGCATTGCTGAACATCCCTATCGGTACTTCCCACAATCTCAATGACTCTCTTTTTAACACTCTTACCACATCCTGAGGGGATCTACTTCGAACATGTACATATTTTTTCAAACACCTTTTTGTATGGATGGTAGTCATAGCTGAAACAACCGATTATCGGTTATATCGGTTTTTTCCACTTCAGTTAAACCTGACAGTTAAGACCGCTCAAAATAATATGTTTCGGAAATAACCGTTTTTCGGCTTTGTATTCCTATTACTTCCTGTAACAGAAAAAAACAAAAACAAAAAAAAGTCGAAATCTCACAAAGACTGATAATTGTTATTTTTAACTGTCTTAGTTTCAAGATACATAGAATCAAAATATTAAAATAAGTAAGCAAATAAAAGGAAACTTTGTCCATCCACAATTCACCGCTTTTCTTCAAAAGTGGTAAGGTTGAATACAAAAAAAAAACAAAAAAAATCACCAGCGTTCTCCTATTGATTCCAATTTTTTAAAACTCTGTTAAAAATCATGGAATAGTTGGGGAACGTCCCACTTTTGGGCAGTACGAATACTCAGTGCTGAAGGATGAAAACAGAGGTTGAAATACTATGCTTTTTGTGCTAATTTGTCCGTTTTGAAGGACTACAAGCAGATAAAGGGATATTATGTAGACACAAGCAGCAGATTAGCTACTTTCCAATTTTATTGTATACTATGAATGAATTGTTAGGTTTTTAATTTATTAATCCTACCATAATTTCCTTCCTCTTCTATTACTTCATATAAATGACAGAAAAATCTTTAATCTTTTAAAGTAAATGAAGCACAGTACTTCGTTACTACGTCACTTCGTAAAAATATTTCCAGGCAAGTGCTGGTGCCATTTTGCAATACTGCGAATGTCCAGCGGCGACAGGGAGAAAATACCGTATAGAATAGGTGCGAGCAAGTCTTGCATGCTGGACGTACATGCGTACCTTAAACCACGACACACAGCAACAGGAACATTATTATCTCAGAAATCCTGTACCAATTCTTATTTCACGTGTTTGTTGCTCGTTTAAATCGATGTTGTTATTGAAATGGCGCTTATCGCTTTTCTCATTTTCCGTAATAACTCAATATTTTAAACCAATGCAGATTTTAAAAAAAGAATTATTTAAAAACGAAGAATTTTGCGTTTCTGCCATAGTTGATAGATATTTCGTTTTTTTATGCAAAAAATCTATTACAACCTAGATCAAACAAATGCCAAAAAATACCGGTTATTCAGAACTAAAATACCGGTGTCGGTTTTAATAGGTCGGTTTTTCCCATCCCTAAACTGTAGCACCCAAAGTGTCAGTTATTGCAGGAGTTTTTGCACAGCATCGAGGGAGTAACGTATCAGACATTCACCGAAAGCAGTTATATCGCCTGCAAAAGTAAAGCCAAACAGCGTATTCATATTTGATGTCATCATAGTGGAAAACCAGGATGGGATCCGGAAACATTTATAATTTGGCCGTCATATGCAAGTCGATATCTTTTATTTGAGCCAGATGTAATCAAGGATAATGTGAAACTTATTATCGGTTTCAAACAGGACAATCTGAATTTAAAGCACATTTAACAAGCTCATGTAGGAACCGATGTTTCATTCAATGAATTTGTTGCCATATGAGAGGAATGATGGAATAACTCGCAGTAATGCTTCCGGGTTATTTACAAAATGAGGAAATTGAATGGAGAGCGATATAGATGAAACTTCGACGAGATTCTGCATAAACGGCAGTACACCAAAACGTAACTGCGTCAGTATATTGTAGGCTATGAATAAATTCGCGCCGGCCGCAGTAGCCGAGCGGTTCTAGGCGCTTCAGTCTGGAACCGCGTGACCGCTACGGTCGCAGGTCCGAATCCTGCCTCGTCCATGGATGTGTGTGATGTCTTTAGGTTAGTTAGGTTTAAGTAGTTCTAAGTTCTAGGGGACTGATGACCTCAGATGTTAAGTCCCATAGTGCTCAGAGCCATTTGAGCCAATAAATTCGCACGTATGTAATGTGCTCTTTGTGATGGGATGAAGCGCGAGCCAAACATATGTTTATATGTCGATCTAGAAGTCGAGACAAGGAACACAAGATTAACGGAATTGGCTGGCAGTGTTAAGGCAGCAGTGCCAAAGGCGAATCTCAGCTGAATGATGGAATCCAACTAAATGAGCGAGCAATCAGCCCGAGGTTAACGGAACAGGACAGCATTATCAAGACAGCAGCCACGAAAGGTGAACCTCAGTTGAACTACAAAATACAATGAAGTGAACAACTAGTCAATATAAGGTTAATGGAATTGGATAGCATTATCAGGGCAACAGTTGCGTAAATTGAATCTAAGGTGGAAGAATTGAGTGACAGTATCAGATGACATTAGGCATATGTAGAGGGAAAAACTGAAACAGTCGGCGAAAGCGTCAATACATGATTATCGGTACTAGTTGAGATTATCAAAGAAATAGCTATGAAAGTCGAGGTATACGAATACCTGATGGGGGAGACGAATGAAAGAGTCCATCGTCGTGAATCTGAGATAGCAGAGTTAAGAAGGTGAAGAACCTATCACCACAGCTAGCCCCTAAAGTACGTAAGGCGTGTACGATACCGAAATCGGTTTAGCATGTAGCAGCATCTGGACAAAACGCAAAGTCATAGAGGCGGGAAACCTGCTCATCCCAAACTATGACTCTTGAACCTTAGACAGCTGGAGGATGAACTGCTTGAAACGTTTAGACCCACAACAGCAAGCATATTAAATAGCTCTCACACACCGTTGCAACGGATAGCGGAAATTTTATAAACTGAGAAATCAGCGCGTGTAATTGTGTGCTGTGTAGAATGAGCTGGGACGTTATCTTGGTATAAAATGTCATCTCTTAGGGACGCCAACATCTCGGCAGACACTATGCTCTTATGACGGCGTAATCTACTAGCACAGCACGACAGCAATCAAAAAAAAAAAATAATAAATAAATAAAAATAAAAAATAAAAATAAAAAAAATTAAAATTAAAATTAAAATAAAAAATAAAAAAATTAGTATCACTCAAGTCATTTTCAGCGGTACTGAATCCACATTTTCTTCACTGTTTGCTTTGATACTGGCACAGCATTCTGGCCTGGCACAGCAACGTCTCCGCTTCTACCGCGATTCAGCGGCCTATTTGAATGGGTGGGATCACCGGTGGAAACTAATGGGCATCCAAAATTTCCAACAGAACAGACACCACTCACATCTATAATTCTATGTGCGTGACGGCTGTTTGATGAAAAAGTTTCAGTGAAGATGCACAAGCAACGTCCAGACTTCTATGTCACTCAAATATCTCAGAGTAGGGGTTAATAGGCGGGTGTCATTGCAGTGTGGCAAGCAGGAACTTGGGGATGTGGGTATGACGGAATGCTTGCCGGGATGGCAGATGCGGTTAAGACAACAGTGTAGAGAAGCAGAGCAACCGTATTAAAGTCTCGGTCTGGCAGAAATTTTCAACTCTCACAGTTGCAGTGCTGCAAGACCCTGTGTACGTAACTCATTTCCTTCCTGTCTCTTTCCAATTCCGTTTCTTTTCGATTCTTTTCAAAACAGTTATTCTTAGACAGGGTGTCCCATTTATCTTGACCACCTTAAGTAACTGTTTGTCCAGATGCAAATTATAAAATGTTCCAAGAAAATGTTCTTTAGCCGTCAGGGGGACATCAATCAGCATGACTGGCTGCGTTGTAGCTCTCTTTTTTTTACAAAGATATGAACATTGATATGATTTTTTTAAATGGCACCCTGTATTTTTTATTCGGTAAATCATTTCCCCTCCTAAAGACCTATTCAAAAATGTATCACAGGGTACCATTCACTGAAACACAACGTTATTAATTACATAACACAACATTTACTCTGAACCTGGGATCACAAACTCGTCCACTTGCTGGAGTTGTCAGAAAACAAGTGAAAATCTGTGAAAAAACATAACACAAAATTGACTTTGACTGTCCTGTATCATTGCCCAGGAGTAGGACATTCAAAGGTGCTCAAAGTGGTGACCCTGGACACCGATACACTGGAGCACTCGTTGAATGAAAGAATTATTTACTGCTTCCAGCGTTGCCTGCTGAACAGAATTACAAGCAAGCGCGCGAACGTTCCTGCACGTCCTCTGGAGTTGTTGGAATATCACGATGGACAAAGTCCTTAATGCATCCCAAAAGAAAAAGTCGAGAGGATTTAAATCAGGAGACCTAGCAGGCTAAGTAGCTGTTCCTCCTCGACCAATCCATGTTGCAGGATACCTTGGTTCAGAACACGACGTGCACGCAAGGCATTATGTGCTGCAAATCCATTGTGTTGATACCACATAAGCATTCTGGTTCTTAGCGGCACTTCATCCAGAAGAGGAGGAAGAATTCGTCTGAGGAAGCTAGCATACGCTGTGCCGTTTTGACTACCACTGATGAAATAAGGGCCAATAATTCTAGTACCAAGTCGTTAACTCTCCATTGACGCTGATGTTCCACCTGTCTAAGCCATCGTGGGTTGTCGCTGGACGAATAATGCATGTTCCTTGTATTTACTTGTCCTTCGTTTGAGAAGGAACATCTGTCGGTAAATAGAACATTGGAGAAGAAGTTCGGATTGGCGAGGATTCGCTGATGTGCCCTCTGACAGAACTGTACACGATTCTGGAAGTCGTTCCCATGCAATTCTTGATGTAGGTGTACATGGTAAGGATGGAACCGGTGACGTGTGAGAATACGACGTACACTGGTTTTAGGAATGCCGGTCTCGTGTTCAAGCTGTCGTGTGCTCACATGTGGATTCATAACAATGAAAGCGAGAACAATAACTTCGGCAGTTTTTTCTGTGTGACTGCTACGACGGTTCCATTGTCGTGGGTTGAAACTTCCCGTTTCCTGAAGCGTCGCAACAAGACGAAGAAACATCCGTCGGGAAGGTGGGTTCTTGTCAGGATATCGCTGTCTGTACTGTTCTGCTGCCTACGTAGCATTTCGTCTACCTTCAACAACAACAACAACAATAAAAGAAACGTTATGTCGATGCAGTTTGTAGGAAGGACAGCTTTACAGTATTTAAAAGGACTAAACTCCTGTATTAAATGTACCCGTACATAAGAAAACGGTATTGCAATTACTGTTCTGCTAACTTACATTCCCAGTAGATGAGTAGCATTTCTACCTTCTCTTCGTTGGTGTACATTCTACTCACACAACTCTTAAACTTACAATAATTGACGGAATAACGGGCGTGCATTCTACTTATGTTTACATTTGTCCTCTGTCGACGTCAGCGCGTGGATGTGTTCCATTACCCCGAGTACATGCACTAAGCACTGGGAGCGTCAATGTCAGTGTTGTGTTATGTAAATAATAACGTTGTGTTTCAATGAATGGTATACTGTGATAAATTTGGGATAGGTCTTTAGGAGAAGAAATGAATTACCTAATAAAAAATACAGGGTGCCATTTAAAAAAGGCATACCGCTGTTCATATCTTTGTAAAAAACAAAGCTACAACGAAGGTAATCATGCTGATTGATGTCCCCCTCATGGCTAAAAACATTTGCTTGAAACACTTTGTAATTTGCTGCTAGAGAAACTGTTATTTAGGGTGGTCAAGATAAATGGGACACCATGTATATGATTCAGCAGCTTCTTCATGAGTGGTGTCTGTTTTGTCAGACATCATTCATATTTACATAGGAATTTAGAGAACCGGCATTCGAGGCCGCCTGCAGATCGATTCTACTGCTGTCAAAGTACATTTCGCCTGAGGACCACGACGATGCGATGAGATGAGAGAAATTAGGGCTCGTACGGAGGCTTATAAACAGCTGTTTTTCCATCTCTCTAACTGCGAGTGGAAGAGGAAAGGAAATGACTAGTAATGGTATGTGGTACCCTCCACTCTACATCGTACAATGGCTTGCGGAGTATGTACACTATGTGATCAAAAGTATCCGGACACCTGGCTGAAAATGGCTTACAAGTTCGTGGCGCCCTCCATCGATAACGCTGGAATTCAGAATGGTGTTGGCCCACCCTTAGTCTTGATGACAGTTTCCACTCTCACAGGCACACGTTCAATCAGGTACTGCAAGATTTCTTGGGGAATGGCAGTCCATTCTTTGCGGGGTGCTGCACTGAGTAGAGGTATCGATGTCGGTTGGTGAGGCCTGGCACGAAGACAGCGTTCCAAAACATCCCAAAGGTATTCTATAGGATTCAGGTCAGGACTCTCTGCAGGCCAGTCCATTACAGGCAGAGCATTATGAACAGGTGCTCGATCGTGCTGAAAGATGCAGTCGCCATCCCCGATTTGCTCTTCAACAGTGGGAAGCAACAAGGTGCTTAAAACATAAATATAGGCCTGTGCTGTGATAATGCCACGCAAAACAACAAGGGGTGCAAGACCCTTCATCAAAAACACGACCACCCCATAACACCACCGCCTCCGAATTTTACTGGTGGCACTACATACGCTGGCAGATGACGTTCAGCGGGCATTCGCCACACCCACACCCAGAAAACCGATCGCCACTTTGTGTACTGTGATTCGTCACTCCACACAACGTTTTCCCACTTTTCAATCGTCCAATGTTTACCCTTCTTACACCAAGCGAGGCGTCGTCTGGCATTTACCGGCGTGATGTGTGGCTTATGAGCAGCCGCTCGACTTTGAAATCCAAGTTTTCTCACCTCCCGCCTAACTGTCATAGTACCTGTAGTGGATCCTGATGCAATGTGGAATTACTGTGTAATGCTCTGGATAGATGCCTGCCTATTACACATTATGACCCTCTTCAACTGTCAGCGATCTCTGTCAGTCAACAGACGAGGTCGACCTGTACGCTTTTGTGCTGTACGTTTCTCTTCACATTTTCAATCCACTATCACATCGGAAACAGTAGACCTAGGGATGTTTAGAAGTGCGGAAATGTCGCGTACAGACGTATGACACACGTGACACCCAATCACCTGACTGCGTTCGAAGTCCGTGAGTTCCACAGAGCGCCCCATCCTGCTCTCTCACGATGTCTAATGAGTACTGAGGTCGCTGATATGGAGTACCAGATAGTAGGTGGCAGCACAATCCACCTCATATGAAAAATGTATGTTTTTAGGGGCGTCCGGATACTTTGGATCACATAGCGTATGTAGGTATACAGGGTGTTTGCAAAAGAACTCCATAGCTTTTAGTGTACATTTAATGGGAAAATTAATGAAAAATTACATCAATGAGTACATATAATGAAAGAGAATTCCTGCAAGTTTTGTTTAATATTAGTAGACGTCAACGTTGGCTCCATTTGTTGCCCAGCACATGTCGAGACGATGTTCCACTTATCGCCACGTATTCACCAACATTTCAGGTGTAACAGTCCCAGCCACTGCGACGACTCCTACTGTGTCCAGACTAAGCGCCTGCAACCCTCGCTTCCCACGAAGCAGACCGGTACAGCGGGCCCCGAAATGAGCAGGGGTCAGACTGGCCGGTCGTCCCGGAAACACAGACGCTTCCCAGAGACTACTAGGCGTCCACGGCGCCGCAAGAGGTCGCTACAGCCGTGGACCTCTTTCCTTCCACTCGACACGTGACTGCAAATAGAGCCAGCCGTATCCATGCGCCAAGCAGTATTTAGGCTGGCGCAGGAGCCAGGAGAGGTGGTTCACGCCGAGCGAGCCCACTGGTGTCATCGTAGCCGCCGCGTCATCGTCCACCGCCGCCAGCGTACCGGAGCCATCCTCGCAGGGCCTCTACTCGTCCTCGGACTCAGGTGACGGCAACGTGGACTTCGCGCCGCTCTTCACGAGACGCCCGGGGCTTGGTTTGGTGAAGTTGTATGATTACTATAGACAGTTTATGTTTGGAAGAATCTCTGATTTGCTTATTGGTAGGCTTGGAGGATCAGTCCTACCTCACGAATATTGTTTTGTAAATTTTAAATAAAGACTTTAGTTTAAATAAAACCGCTATAACTCACACTCTGAGATTTTTCTTTCCGCAGACGGCGGATATATTAACTCTTTCCTGTAAATGATTGATGTCCCTGATCTTTTAACTGTACACAAATTTTTTTATGTGGCCCAAAAGAAAAATTCCTGTGGGGATAAGTCTGGGCTCCGTGCTGGCCAAGGTATATGGCCAGCTCTGTCTGTCCACCTTCCTGGAAAGCAAGTGTCAAGAACCACATGCTCATTGTTTTCGCTGTAGTTGGTGCACCACAATACTGACGTCTAAAATTACGTTTCACTGTTATAACTGACTCAGTTTTCACAAGCCAAATAACACACTGCGCTTTCTGTTGCAGAGTACACATTGTTACTGAGTTGCTCTGCTCTACACTACACGCACACCTGGACTGAACTGAGGGAACAGAGGAAGAAAACAGCACTGGTGCCATCTCAAGGTCAAGCATACATGCCAACTGCAGGGCAGCAAAACTTGGAGAGTTGATAAATCAAACACCACAAACTACACTCGTGCTCATAAATTAAGGATAATTGCAGAATGTGGTGCCACACAATGTAGCACCACACAAAACTGGCGATAAAAGCATAGGCACATAAGGGACACACACGACACAGATCTGTTAGTCCACGGGATTGGTGATCAGTTGAGAAAGCCTTCCCGAAACACATGTGCTACAAAAAGCCACTGTTTCCTGTACCCTGAAATCAATATGGGATATGATCACCATACACACGTACACAGGCGACACAACGGGTTGGCATACGCTGGATCAGGTGGTCGAGCAGCTGCTGGGATATAGCCTCCCATTCTTGCACCAGTGCCTGTTGGAGCTTCTGAAGTATCGTAGGGGTTTGAAGACGTGCAGCGATACGTCGACCGAGAGCATCCCAGATGCGCTCGATGGGGTTTAGACCTGGAGAACAGGCAGGCCACTCCATTCGCCTGATATCTTCTGTTTCAAGGTACTCCTCCACGATGGCAGCTCGGTGGGGCCGTGCGTTATCATACATCAGGAGGAAGGTGGGATCCACTGTACCCCTGAAAAGGCTGTACCCCTGAAAAGGCAGACATAATGGTGCAAAATGACGTCCCTCTACTCCTGACCTGTTACAGTTCTGTCAAAGACATGCAGGGATGTACGTGCACCAATCATAATCCCGCCCCACACCATCAAACCATGATCTCCATACACGTCCCTTTCAAGGACATTAAGGGGTTGGTATCTGGTTCCTGGTTCACACCAGATGAAAACCCAGCGAGAATCACTGTTCAGACTATACCTGGACTCGTCCGTGAACATAACCTGGAACCACTGTACGACTATAGACCGAATTGGGAAAGTATTTACCACGTACAGTGTGTAAACTACCTTCACACTCACCAGAAAGATAAAAGAAAGTTTAAGATCAGCGAAAGATATACGTCATCCTTCGACAACACCGGGAGTATATTAAATTCCTTCTAGTTTTGGTCTGGTGTACATGGGTTCCACATAAAGACGAGTTAACAACCGTCTGGATGAACACAAGAGGAATTGCCGCCTGGGACATACAGAAAAATCGCTCGTAGCGGAACATCTTTACCAAGAGGATGATCATGAAATAAAATTCACTGAGTCAGGTCTCATCTCTAAAACATGGCATTATCACGCCTGTATGAATAGAGAGGCTATTGAGATTTATAAACACCGTAATAATTTTAACAGAAAAGAGGAAGGTGTTAAATTAGATAAACTTTAGATGTCAGCATTGCAGCGTAAGAATGACGATCAACTACTTTCAGTCTAGAATGTTGGCACTACCAGAGCCGACACAAGTGCTGGGCTGTGGTGCCCTCTGCAGTGCCCATATATTCGGCGCTCTATCGAATTCTGGTTGCAGTTCGCCACCTTACCTCTGAAGATATCTCCCGCAGTCGGAGAGGAAACGGTAAGTTTTATGCTTGGACCATGGCCTATTATCCCAGAACTTTTAAGTGATGGTGTGAACCAGTTCGTGCTGAATTTTGTTGTGAGTCTAGCTTATTCATTGTGTTTAATTATGGGTAGCTATATTCATGTGTGGCCCTTCTGTCAGAGTACTATGTTGTATTAAATGTATGGTGGTAGTATATTTAAGTGTCTGCATCGTCTCTTTTGTTGGGTTTTGTTAAGTTGTGATGTTGTCGACTCCTCAGGGTGGAACACTGGAAGAAACGTTGAGAATTTATCAGTTGCGATTGCTCATTTACAGGAGAAGAGTGAAGAGCCACTCGCGAGCACTGAGGATATGCTTAACGAAGTAGAGGGTGTAGTTTCAGATTGCTCAGCTTTAGAGAAGAAAAGAAGAATGGAAGAAAAGACTGAGAAGTAAATAGCTTATCGTAAGATTTCGGAGTATGCAGAGGAGGTGGAGAGATGTCGTGACGACTGGTTAATTGAAAACGGACGTCGTGACGTGAGCCATAGAAGCATTATAAGGATGATGGAAAGAAGGGATAGAGAGGAAGCAGAGAGGAGGCGACAGGAGGAACTATGATTGAAAAGCTAATACGAAGAGATGTGAGGAATCCAATGTTGTAGACGTTCCTCTAATGCAAAACACTAGCAATGTGGAAGTAGCGGAGAGTAATGTAAAGGTGTGAGCTTTAATGTCTTGTGAAAATTCGTATTTTGAACTGTCTAAAGGGACAAAAGAAGTAAGTGTGTGATATGTGGAAGTAAATGGGTATGTGAGTAGCAACACAGGTGACATGACTTAGGTGTAGTAGTACTACGCCATTGGGTGGTAACAGTTGTTGTTTTGAAGTCGTGGAGTCTGGGCCAAATGTACACGGAAGAACATATGCCAATGATTTTTGCGTCGTGCAGAGTGGAAATCCAGATACTGTTAATAAGGTGGTATGGATAAAGCACAGAAAGCTGTTGATGATGCTAACTGTGATGCGAACGTTGTGGATAATGAAGAAGTATGGATACATTTATTTCCAAAGGACGCAGATTCTTCATCACTTGGAATGTTTGCCCCTTCCAGAGAAGGAAGAGAGGACATCGAGGGACAATGCTTGTAAGGCAAAAGATCGAGCCGACAAGACTGAATCCTTGCAGGGATGTTTGCCTAAGGATTAAGGTAAATTTGGCCGGCCGCGGTGGTCGACCGGTTCTAGGCGCTTCAGTCCGGAACCACGCGGCTGCTACCGTCGCAGGTTCGAATCTTACCTGGGGCATGGTCTTGTGTGATGTCCTTAGGTTAGTTAGGTTTACGTAATTCTAACTCTATGGGACTAATGACCTCAGATGTTAAGTCCCATTGTGCTTAGAGCCATTTGAACCATCAGGGTAGATTTGATGATACTTGGAATGTGACAGAACACGTGGGTAGGAGGAAACATGTTGTAATTGTTCTTCAACGCACAATAAAAATCTGAGAGGCATTGTTTCAGCCGAAGGAGACAGATGCAAGAGCTATATCATCGCAAGTGGCTGTTGTCATGAAAGCAGAACAACTTAAACTGCGTACAGCATCACTAAAATCCAAAGCTCACAGTAAGAGCTCAAGGAAGTTGGTTTTGAAAAGATAGGGTATAAGGCAGCTTGGGATTGAATGGGGTAGTCAATATGTAATCAGCTATAAAGTAAGACCGGAAAAAGGAGCTACCGACCAGTATACTGAATGTGTAGTACCGCAAGTAATTTGTGTGTAAGCTTAGTAGAAGACACAAGGGAAACTTTTGTGTCAAAGATAATAAAACAAAACAGCAGGTTAGAAAACCACCGACAGAATAAGAAAAACTATAATTTTGTTGTAGCTTGTAAAGATGGAAATAGGAATAATACAACTCTGAAAAGGGTTCGGCAAACCAAAACTAAGAATAATGGTATAGAATTAGGAAACAACGAGAAAATCTATGTGAGTCAGCTCCCGCAAGCCAAAAAACTTGTCACAATGTACGTTTACGTATATAAATTTATGATAATGTTGTTGACGATAGTTGAAAGCATAATTCGCAACTCATTTTTGGTGCAGTCTTATCGAAACATGGTAGATGATTACTGACCTAGGCCTAGTCTTCACAACACCCGACATCCTGAACAACACTGTCTGCTGCCCTCACCTTCGCATGCGATGGGCTGCCTACGACAGCACTGGGTCGGGAGCTGCAGTGTACCGCAGTACGTCTGGGTGGGTGTCGCCTTTTAGACCCCGCGCTGGCGCTAACACAGCATGCGGACGTCGCTCATCATCTGTGGTGGCAAAGCCATGACTCGCTGACAAGCGTCAACACTTTTTCGCGAAATGGACTAATGCCTGGCCACCGACGCAGTGAGACACTGTACACTCAATCTGAGAAATAACTGTTATTACAGATATCACTACGACACTGATGCTTCTGGGCATAAAATGGACCTCTCACTCACACTCAATGCGTGGTTTCCTGCACACAACGTGATCCCTGAATAGGAAGGGAGGGGAGCCAAAGGGGAAACCTGAATTTATAACTGTAGATCAAAATCTTCAGATTAAAAACTACCAACAATGTACTTTGTAGATGACAGAGCATAGAAGTAGAAGTATAAATAAAAGATCCATCTACTCTCCATGTAACTTCTCCTCATGCCACACAGTCACTTCCGTGGCGAAGAGAGAGAGAGAGAGAGACAGAGAGAGAGGGAGGACAGAGATTGCGAGATACTTGTGGCTGGGTTGGGTGGTGGGCTGGAAGACAATAATTAAAAATTGGACCCATACTTCTATGGAGTGTATAGATTTATAGAAATGATATAGAGAAATTACAAATTGTAGGAGAACATACACTGTCAGGTAGCTTGCGGAGTATGGATGTAGATGTAGATGTAGCCGTAGATCTTTGTGTCGACAGTAGTCGTACTAGAAGCCACCTAATCAGTCTTTGCTAAGAGGTCACAAGTTGTGATAGGAAGGTCGACTTAGTAATGAAATAGTGGAGAAGGAGGTAGCAGCATTAATTACTGGCTCTTCACATCACCTCAGTTATTACTTGTAGCACTCGGCTAGAAGTAAGAGATTTGTCGGTTGAGATGCACCTGCGATAACCTAAACTATTACTTCTGATGTGTTCGATATGACATTTCAAATTTCTTTCTCGATCTATTTTTGTTACGTATTTAGTGATACTTTCCGCCAAATTCAAGTGTTTGCGTTATCTAATCATGTCAGGTTCTGCAAGAACAGGTATGGCATGCTGTATTTAAGATTCATCCTTTGATCAACCGCTTATTTAGATCAAAAGCAAATATTTAAAAAACACATCTAAAGGTAGGGAAATTATCTAGTATTGCCGTGATTAATCTTAAATTTTTACTGTATATATAATTAAAATCGCACAGACGTATATATTTTAAAATCTCGGTCCAATATGTTTCAATTTGAGAATTATTATACAGATTGTAAATTTTTGTCTGTATATAACAACAAAATAATTATTTTGAGCAGTAAAAAATTATTAAATAGAAATATAGAAAATAATTATAGAAACACGCAGCATAAACAAACCTGTTTTGTCTAGAATTTTCAGGTAGGAAACTGAAATCTATTTGTTTTAGGGAAGTTTTCATTTTGCAGCATTGTGTCGTTTGTAAAAATATGTGGTATTGTTATGACAATATTCTAAATTACAAAACAAAGGCCATTAAAAACAGCAATTTTCTGTAATATTCTTGAACACATAGCAAGGCTATACACCGAAGAACCACCCAGGTATGCTCAATAATGTTCACATCTGGGGAGTTTGGTGGCCAGTGGAAGTGTTTAAACTCAGTAGAGTGTTCCTGGAGCCACTTTGCAGCAATTATAGGTGTGTGGGGTGTCGAATTGTCCCGATTGAATTGTCCAAATGCGTCGCAATGCACGATGGACATGAATGTATGCAGGTAATCAGACAGGATGCTTACGTACGTGTCACCTGCCAGAGTCGTATCTAGACGTATCAGGGGTCCCATTTCATTCCAACTGCAAAAGCCCCGCACCATTACAGAGCCTCCACCAGATTGAACAGTCCCCTGCTGACATGCAGGGTCCATAGATTTAGAGGTTGTCTCCATGGCGTACACGTCCATCCGCTCGATACAATTTGAAACGAAACTCGTCCGACCAGACATCATGTTTCCAGTCATCAACAGTCCAATGTCGGTGTTGACGGGCCCAGGGGTAAAGTTTTGTGTAGTGCTGTCATCAAGGGTACATGAGTGGGCCTTCGGCTCCTAAAACCTATATCGATGATGTTTCGCTGAGTGGTTCGCACGCTGAAACTTGTTGATGGCCCAGCATTGATATCTGCATCAAAGGGGGAGGGGGGGGGAGTCTGAGCACTATGGGACTTAACTTCTAAAGTCATCAGTCCCCTAGAGCTTAGAACTACTTAAACCTAACTAACCTAAGGACATCACACACATCCATGCCCGAGGCAGGATTCGATCCTGCGACCGTAGCGGTCGCGCGGTTCCAGACTGTAGCGCCTAGAACCGCTCGGCCGCCTGGCCGGCTATCTGCATCAATTTGCGGAAGGGTTGCACTTCTGTCACGCTGAACGATTCTCTCCAGTCGTCATTGGTCCCGTTCTTGCAGGATCTTTTTACGGCCGCAGCGATGTCGGGGATTTGATGTTTTGCCAGATTCCTGATATTCACGGTACACTCGTGAAATGGTCGTACGGAAAAATCGCCACTTCATCGCCATATCGGAGATACTGTGTCCCAACGCTCGTGCGCCGACTATAACACCACGTTCAAACTCGGTTAAATCTTGATAACCTGCCATTGTAGCAGCATTAACCGATCTAACAACTGCGGCAGACACGTATTGTCTTGTACAGGCGTTGCTGATCGCAGCGCCGTATTCTGCCTGTTTACATGTCTCTGTATTTAACTACGCGTGACTATACCAGTTTCCTTTCCTTTCAAAGTTGAAGGTCGCGAAAGCGCACTGAAATTTGGCAGTGTTAGTTCTTTAGTTGTTTGAGTCACTCTGTCACTAGTATCACTAGTTGTTTTTAGTTTCTTTCCATTGAGCTGTTTTCAGTCGGTTCAATTGATGTTTAACGCAATGTATTTGCTTTTTCACTTTTAGTGACTTTGATTTGAGAGTTCGAATCACCGTCTGTTCTGATTGTGTACGAGTTATAGTTGGGAAGAAAATAAAAAAGGAAAAAGGAAGATACGAGTTTTAATCTGCGAAATGAATCAAGAAACGCGGACCATTAATAAGATGAATACGACCGCAGATCATCCTACATACAAAGGAGCAACAGATAAGATTTTTTTTACACATTTGTCGAAAATTTATTTTCTCAGTTATTTATTCATAGTGCCACATTATCAGTAACAGCTCTATAAATGTACTACCCAGACAATTTTTTCAGTAGAGTGATTAGAGAAGGGTAGCATTTCGTGCTGCGTGTCTCATTAGCATTAACTGTGTGCTGTGTCTGTTTACCTTCTCCTCAACATGTCAACCGTCAAGCTGTAATTGTTTATGCAGTATTTTAAACTTTCATGAGTCCACATGAATGGTAGGATTAAAATGCAATTTCGTAATTGTAATTGCAATTGCAGGAATGAAATTTTGATTCTACGTTTTGATCAGAAGTTGAATTAATTACGAGATTTTAAGACCATGGAAGTCAGATGCACAGGGAGTCGACGAGATTTGTAACTATTTTGTTGTATCATATCTATATTACTTTGTATACCCTGTATTGGATTTTTCTGTTAATGTAAAAAGAATGTGATTTTTACTTGAAAGAATTTTAGATATAAAACTCATAAATAACCCCATCCTGTGGGTTTATTTTGTTTTATTTCGTGAAACAGTCGAATGGTGTTAAATCGGAGACAGTCAAAGGACATAGTATCTGTGATCGGGCGCGAATTGGAGAAGATATCCATCACTGTTAGAGAAGTCTTAAAAATTTTGACGACATTTCATTAATTGCACAGTGAAGATAGTAAAAGTAATTCAGTAAACAGTAAAGAGCGATTTTCATGAAAGTGGTGTACGGCATTCGTAAATTCTATCGAAGTTGTCAGAATGAGCCGCACAAAAGATTGCAGCGAAACGAACTTACACGCTCTTCGAAACGAAGCGGTGACCATCTTTGTTACTTGTTACAAGTTTAGAGACTTGACCTTCAACTATTGATCAGATAATTTCTTCTATTTAAATAAATTAGGAAATCTGTAGCCATCATGCAGGAGAAGGAAGCACTTATGTAATTTTACTCCGATTTTGAAAGAGCAATGGTTACATTGTTCGTTTAACGCAACTCGTGAACGATTGTTAAAATTTATATTTAAAGAGGTCAACATGAAGTTATTTCGTGTATATATTATAATTTACTGTGGAATTTTATTAATTACGAGGAAAGATGGTTAACATGCTTGCAAAGTTGTAATAGCGGGAATTACGACGCGGGAGACCAGCGAAGTTACGAGAGCCGCCAAGCGTCTGTATACTACACTCAGGCGTGGCAAACTTTGCAGTGTCGCAAAGACTTAAGTTGTCGGAGTCACCCCGTCAGCATCGAAGTCGAGAGGGCACCACAACAACATTAAAAAGAAACTTTTCGTAATATCAGCTACATACCGCATATTCGAATATTTAAGTACTAACATAGAACGTCATTTAATCTCTTGGTCTATAAACAAATGAATGTACTTTATATCAATTTGCAAGAAATGTTACATATCTTGGAGATAGAGTGACTGACTTATGTTCCCTTATTGCTGTGGTTTCGACACATGGAACTGTCGTGCAATTGACGGAAAAAACATAAAAATAAGCGAAATCATTTGCGGAGTCGTAATAATAGAATGTGTTACGTGTAATAGTAGGGAGGGTACCCAAAAATACACTCTAAGAAAAAAAAAGGAAAAAACGACGAGCCATAAAGGAATTATCCGGTTGGAACGGAAATCGGTGTATGTGATTTACACATACAGACAAACAAGTGATTACCATTTCAGAAAAATTGGATGATTTATTCAAGAGAAAGAGCTTCACAAATTGAGCAAGCCTACAACGCGTTGGTCCACCTCTGACCCATGTATAAACACTTATTCGGTTTGGAACTGTTGGATGTCCTCCTGGAGGATGTTGTTGTTGTTGTGGTCTTCAGTCCTGAGACTGGTTTGATGCAGCTCTCCATGCTACTCTATCCTGTGCAAGCTTCTTCATCTCCCAGTACCTACTGCAACCTACATCCTTCTGAATCTGCTTAGTGTATTCATCTCTTGGTCTCCCTCTACGATTTTTACCCTCCACGCTGCCCTCCAATGCTAAATTTGTGATCCCTTGATGCCTCAAAACATGTCCTACCAACCGATCCCTTCTTCTAGTCAAGTTGTGCCACAAACTTCTCTTCTCCCCAATCCTATTCAATACCTCCTCATTAGTTACGTGATCTACCCACCTTATCTTCAGCATTCTTCTGTAGCACCACATTTCGAAAGCTTCTATTCTCTTCTTGTCCAAACTGGTTATCGTCCATGTTTCACTTCCATACATGGCTACACTCCATACAAATACTTTCAGAAACGACTTCCTGACACTTAAATCTATACTCGATGTTAACAAATTTCTCTTCTTCAGAAACGATTTCCTTGCCATTGCCAGTCTACATTTTATATCCTCTCTACTTCGACCATCATCAGTTATTTTACTCCCTAAATAGCAAAACTCCTTTACTACTTTAAGTGTCTCATTTCCTAATCTAATCCCCTCAGCATCACCCGATTTAATTTGACTACAATCCATTATCCTCGTTTTGCTTTTGTTGATGTTCATCTTATATCCTCCTTTCAAGACACTGTCCATTCCGTTCAACTGCTCTTCCAAGTCCTTTGCTGTCTCTGACAGAATTACAATGTCATCGGCGAACCTCAAAGTTTTTACTTCTTCTCCATGAATTTTAATACCTACTCCGAATTTTTCTTTTATTTCCTTTACCGCTTGCTCAATATACAGATTGAATAACATTGGGGAGAGGCTACAACCATGTCTCACTCCTTTCCCAACCACTGCTTCCCTTTCATGCCCCTCGACTCTTATAACTGCCATCTGGTTTCTGTACAAATTGTAAATAGCCTTTCGCTCCCTGTATTTTACCCCTGCCACCTTCAGAATTTGAAAGAGAGTATCCCAGTTAACGTTGTCAAAAGCTTTCTCTAAGTCTACAAATGCTAGAAACGTAGGTTTGCCTTTTCTTAATCTTTCTTCTAAGATATGTCGTAAGGGTAGTATTGCCTCACGTGTTCCAACATTTCTACGGAATCCAAACTGATCTTCCCCGAGGTCCGCTTCTACCAGTTTTTCCATTCGTCTGTAAAGAATTCGCGTTAGTATTTTGCAGCTGTGACTTATTAAACTGATAGTTCGGTAATTTTCACATCTGTCAACACCTGCTTTCCTTGGTATTGGAATTATTATATTCTTCTTGAAGTCTGTGGGTATTTCGCCTGTCTCATACATCTTGCTCACCAGATGGTAGAGTTTTGTCATGACTGGCTCTCCCAAGGCCATCAGTAGTTCTAATGGAATGTTGTCTACTCCCGGGGCCTTGTTTCGACTCAGGTCTTTCAGTGCTCTGTCAAACTCTTCACGCAGTATCTTATCTCCCATTTCATCTTCATCTACATCCACTTCCATTTCCATAATATTGTCCTCAAGTACATCGCCCTTGTATAGACCCTCTATATACTCCTTCCACCTATATTCATACAAGTGATTTTCTTCTCTCCAAAGGTCTCTATAATTTTCCTGTAGGCAGTATCTATCTTACCCCTAGTGAGACAAGCCTCTACATCCTTACATTTGTCCTCTAGCCATCCCTGCTTAGCCATTTTGCACTTTCTTTCGATCTCATTTTTGAGACGTTTGTATTCCCTTTTGCCTGCTTCATTTACTGCATTTTTATATTTTCTCCTTTCATCAATTAAATTCAATATTTCTTCTGTTACCCAAGGATTTCTATTAGCCCTCGTCTTTTTACCTACTTGATCCTCTGCTGCCTTCACTACTTCATCCCTCAGAGCTATCCATTCTTCTTCTACTGTATTTCTTTCCCCCATTCCTGTCAATTGTTCCCTTATGCTCTCCCTGAAACTCTCTACAACCTCTGGTTCTTTCAGTTTATCCAGGTCCCATCTCCTTAAATTCCCACCTTTTTGCAGTTTCTTCAGTTTCAATCTGCAGTTCATAACCAATAGATTGTGGTCAGAATCCACATCTGCCCCTGGAAATGTCTTACAATTTAAAACCTGGTTCCTAAATCTCTGTCTTACCATTATATAATCTATCTGATACCTATTAGTATCTCCAGGATTCTTCCAGGTATACAACCTTCTTTTATGATTCTTGAACCAAGTGTTAGCTATGATTAAATTATGTTCTGTGCAAAATTCTACAAGGCGGCTTCCTCTTTCATTTCTTCCCCCCAATCTATATTCACCTACTATGTTTCCTTCTCTCCCTTTTCCTACTGACGAATTCCAGTCACCCATGACTATTAAATTTTCGTCTCCCTTCACTACCTGAATAATTTCTTTTATCTCGTGATACATTTAATCAATTTCTTCATCATCTGCAGAGCTAGTTGGCATATAAGCTTGTACTACTGTAGTAGGCATGGGCTTTGTGTCTATCTTGGCCACAATAATGCGTTCACTATGCTGTTTGTAGTAGCTTACCCGCACTCCTATTTTTTTTATTCATTATTAAACCTACTCCTGCATTACCCCTATTTGATTTTGTATTTATAGCCCTGTAATCACCTGACGAAAAGTCTTGTTCCTCCTGCCACCGAACTTCACTAATTCCCACTATATCTAACTTTAACCTATTCATTTCCCTTTTTAAATTTTCTAACCTACCTGCCCGATTAAGGGATGTGACATTCCACGCCCCGATCCGTAGAATGCCAGTTTTCTTTCTCCTGATAACGACGTCCTCTTTAGTAGTCCCTGCCCGGAGGTCTGAATGGGGGACTATTTTACCTCTGGAATATTTTACCCAAGAGGACGCCATCATCATTTAATCATACAGTAAAGCTGCATGTCCTCGGGAAAAATTACGGCTGTAGTTTCCCCTTGCTTTCAGCCGTTCGCAGTACCAGCACAGCAAGGCCGTTTTGGTTAATGTTACAAGGCCAGATCAGTCAATCATCCAGACTGTTGCCCCTGCAACTACTGAAAAGGCTGCTGCCCCTCTTCAGGAACCACATGTTTGTCTGGCCTCTCAACAGATACCCCTCCGTTGTGGTTGCACCTACGGTACGGCCATCTGTATCGCTGAGGCACGCAAGCCTCCCCACCAACGGCAAGGTGGGATATCGTGCCAAATTCTGTCCAAGTGGTGCGTTAGATCGTCAAAATCCCGAGCTTGTTGGAGGGTCCCGCCCATAATGCTCCAAACGTTCTCAATTTGGGCAAGGGTTCAGCGACGTTGCTGGTAAGGTTTGGTAAGCACGAAGACAAGCAGTAGAAACTTTCGCCGTGTGCGGGCGAGCGTTATCTTGCTGAAATGTAAGCCGACGATGGCTTGCCATGAAGGGCAACAAAACGGGGTGCGGAATATCATTGGCGTACCGATGTCCCGTGAAGGGTGCTGCGGATGACAACCAACGGGTTCCTGCTATGAAAAGAAATGGCGCCCCAGAACATCACTTCTGACTGGCGGACCATGTGCCGGGCAATAGTCAGATTGGTATACCACCGCTGTCTGGGTTGTCTCCAGACTCATCTTCGTTGGTCATCGGGGACCAGTTCGAAGCGGGACTATTTACTGAAGACAGTTCTACTCTTGTCAATGAGATTCGAGGCCGAAGATGTGTCTGGAGACGTTCGGGAAGCAGTGGGATACCAACCTACCGCCATACGGCCCGACAAACAGGAGTGATGATCTGGGATGACATTTCTTTTCCTAGCAGGATCCCATTGGTTGTCATCCACGGCATCCTTACTTAGAGCATAGCGATACGTCGACAATTCTACGCCCCGTTTTGTTGCATTTTCTGGCAAGTCATCCTGGGCTTACATTTCAGGAAGATAAAGCGTGCCTGCACACGGCGAGAATTTCTAATGTTTGTCTTGTGTTTACCAGACCCTGCCTTGGCTAGCAACTCTCCCCTACTGAGAACGGAACGAGCATTATGGGCAGGGCCCTCCAACCATCTCGCTATTTTGACCATATAACGCGCCAACTGGACAGAATTTGATACGATATCCTTCAGGATGACATCCAGTAACTTTGTCAATCAATTTCAAGCCGAACAGCTGCTTGCATAAGAGTCAGAGGTAAACCAAGCGAATTTGTGAAGCTCTTCCTCTTGAATGTGGTACAATAAGTACCCTCCGCCACACACCGTAAGGTGGCTCGCGGAGTATAGATGTAGAATACATCGTGTAATTTTTTCTGAAACTGTAATAATTTGTCTGTACATGTACTTTACATCAACCGGTTTCCATCCCATTCGGTTAACTCATTCGTGGTGCGTCGTTTTCGTTGTCTTAGGTTGTAGAGGAAAGTGAAAACATTTGCATATATGTAGAGATATTAAAACTACGATACTGAATGAAGTAGGCTCTTTACTACGTCTAAAAGAAAGATAAACGACACTGGAAAAATAAGATCTACGACAGGCTACATAAAGTATGCTTTTTTTTTTGTAACACTTCTAGCACAAAATTATTGCTGCGATTATACGATATAGGCAATTACAGTGGAAGACCATCCACGTCGTAGATCAATGGAAACGTGTCACCTGGTCAGATTAGCAAGTTTCGCGCCACCTAGTTTAGCATTACCCAGTGCTTCTGTAGGACCATAGACAGTAATCAATACAAACGTGATGGCTATGGACTATGTCAAAAGGATTGCGGACCAACTACAGCCCTTCATACCTGACGGCGATAGATACTTCCAGTAGGATAAATGCCTATGTTACACATCTGGGACACTACCGTGGGCCAGCTCGGTGTCAATGAACCACTGCCCCGTAATTTACAGAAATTGCGTGATATGTGCGTAGACATCTGCTACCATATGCATCATGAAACGTACCAAGAACTTCTCGAATTCATACGACGCTGAACCACCGTTAAACAGAGTGTACATAACTTAGTTACAAAAAAGGAAGCTTTAGGTGTGGAAAGTGTAAATAACTTACAGCAATATTTGATACGGCACTGAATGCAGTAGATCTTCAAGTCTTTTTCCCGCCTAACTATGTTAAAAAAATCAAATGGCTCTAAGCACTATGGGACTTAACATCTGAGGTCATCAGTCCCCTAGACTTAGAATTACTTAATCCTAACTAACTTAAGGATGTCACACACATTCAAGTCCGAGGCAGGATTCGAACCTGCGACCGCAGCAGCAGCGCGGTTCCAGACTGAAGCGCCTAGAACCGCTCGGCGACAGCGGACGGCTGCCTAACACTGTTAGTTCCAGACGTTCTCGCTAGGTGGCAGGCACGAATGAATTATTCCAACAGTCATCATGGAGTCGTATAACGGTGCAGAGTGTTTCATGAATCCAAATCCGCTACTATGTTCAGAGAAAATTGAGGACTAAAAATCGCGAGTGATCACCTCAAAGGCAAACTGTTGCTAATTGG
Organism: Schistocerca nitens; assembly: GCF_023898315.1. NCBI lineage: Eukaryota > Metazoa > Arthropoda > Insecta > Orthoptera > Acrididae > Schistocerca > Schistocerca nitens. Next base: position 499,146,952 of record NC_064617.1, read on the forward strand.
TAGAGTCGTTTCACCGACTGATTGTGATTGCTGGATCGAGCAGCAATATCTGATGCAGCAATTGAACCATTTCGGCAGGCTAACATTTATAAGATTTGCAATTAGAAATTGAATGTATATTCCATTCAGCGCTGCATCAAAACATTTCTGTTAGTTATTTACATTTTTCACAATTAAAGATTGTAAGGAGTGTGTCAGAACTCTCCATTACATTGAAAACAATATAGCCAACTTAACGCTATTCTTTGCATTGTGTAAGATTGAAAATAAATAAGCACTCAGATATCGATAGTAACAATCTGAGGGCGAAACATGGGATTTTTAAGCACGTTGTGAGACGAGGTCTATCTGTGAGAGTAGAAGTAATAATGTCGGTCTAGAGCTCAGAGGCAGAAGATGTGTCATATTGCCCTCACGTCGGTGATGGCAGATCTTACCCCACTCAAGGCCTGATTTCATTTATATAGCCAGGAAAGATTTAGATGGCTTGACTACGCTTTAAGATTGAATTGAAGGTAAAATTCTCAAGCATATCGCAAAAGCAATTGCAGGGTTAGGCTCGAGACTGTTAGTCAGAGTTTGCTATAATCCCATGTTTTGCTTGTCAGTTAAAGAAGCCTCCTTATCGTCCAAATAATAATAATTATTCTCCACATGTATTTAATAAATGTACTGTGGTTATTAAATGTTAATGTAACTTTGAAATTGAAATAATCTGTTAATCTGGCTCTCAGCCACTATTGCTAGTTATGTAATTGTATTTGTATATTATTGTCATAATGATTTCTGAAGTTATAAATAGACTTAATTTATGAAATTCCTTCTCACAAGTTATTTAGTAGTTAATGGGACCCAAGCAAAGTCCCTTTTGTTAAATTCATTCTTAGTAACAATAACCGTTAGCCGCTGCTGCTGCATGCTGCTGTGAATTGCAGTAAACCACATGGCAAAAGGCAGCCATCTGAAGAGGAGATTGCAAAAATTAGGTACAAAACAGAGACACTGACACATCACAACATGTCATGTACTCTAGTCCAGTAAACTCCGTTGCGCAAGCCTGACTCTGAATCACTTGTAAATTGTTGTTCAAAAACGCAGACGTATAGCTTAGTGACTTAGGTATTCATTGTGACAAGTTCATTTGATTTTGTAGTGTTTCATATTCAAATACGCAGTCAGATAGCTTATCCAAATGTTAATTTCAAGTTTTTCATGTAACTATCTGTTGAGGTCTTAAAAGACAGTGAAACTAACACTCATACAACACACATACAGTGTTATGCAGGTTAAATTCCGATTACTGATAGCTCAGGTTGCTTATCGAGTCCATTTTCAGAGACTAACAATACAATATAGTTGTAGGAACGTTACAAGTTTACTTCTGTATAACCAATTTATAAACATCCTGTTTTGTGCTCCAAAATATGGACCATTACACTATTACGCATTTCATCTTATTATTATAGCTTACCAGCATATACTGTAGCTTTCTACCAGAAGAGTTTTGAATGAAAGTCATTGTTCTATTTGTCGTGTATAACGCATGGTCAAAACTAACGATTAATGGGCTATCATAGTCAACCAAGAATACAACCACTCTAACTTCACAATTAATCATTATTATAAATGTAGCTGCAGCAATGGCCTGGCAACAATAGGCAAATTTAACAACAGCAGATCTTACATTTATAATAATGATTAATTGTGAAGTTACAGTGGTTGTATTCTTGGTTGACTATGATAGCCCATTAAACGTTAGTTTTGACCATGCGTTATACACGACAAATAGAACAATGACTTTCATTCAAAACTCTTCTCGTAGGCAGCTACAGTATATGCTGGTAAGCTATATGTATGCTCTATGTACAGTGTCGACTTTAATACCAATACACATATGGTTTATATGACTGTCTGGAATCACTGTGTAAGCAATCAACAAATACGCACGTAGTTGGTAGTTAGATGCCATGCTTGCATCGAAGCTATGTTACTCCTTTCCAGTACACAATTAAGTTATGTACATACATTCAACCTCACGCAATTTCGCCTCTAACTGATGACATAGACAAAGAACCAAGTATCTTTAAGAAGTTGCGTGTACATGTTTGAATTTACAAAATTAAATCTAGAATTTCATTCTGTGTAGTGATAGGCATTAAATATCCAATTCAGCTCTTTTTATGATAAGTATGGTAACACTACAACGTTTCCTTTCGTTCGTTCTTAAATGAATTATTAAGTTCCCATAGCTTCACTGCATCTTGCGTACAAAGAACTGGCAATATTATTACCTATTTTCTTCTTTCTTTCAGTTATAATTCACATCCTGCTGACAGTTATGGCAATTGCAACATCAACTCCTTTATCAATTATTCCAGTTCCTGCAAGCGAAACACAAAATTAACTAATTTATATTTCTCCAAACCTTAGATACCCTCCAGATTACGTAACTATGCGCAGTTGGATCTCTGCCAAATCGCTGACTTGCAAGGATAATACATTTAATTATTGTTAATACTCACAATAGATTCTGTCTCCCGTTTATCTAACGTTTAGTATGATAAATACTTAGGCAAACCTAGCGATAATGTTTTTTTTTTACTTACAGTATACCGAAATATGCCTACGAATTTATTGCCTTCGTTGATTGTCGTGTGAAGTTTGCTAAATCCAAACAAAGATGAAGTTAACCGCCAAGTCACAGACACAATTTTAGTCAACTTTTTTATTATTTATCAGTTTCGAACAGCTTGTATTCTCTCTATTGCCTAACTGAAACAGGTCTACTGGGAGTTTATTATTTATGTTTCTGTAGTTTTTACATACTCTCGATGTCTCAAACGCTAAGCGACAATTTTGAATCGCTTATTATATGCGCGCAGTCTTTGGTCAGGTTAGTTACGTCGCTGGAAGACGAGTTTCTTTTGTCATCGCTGCTTGTCAGCGAGGAGCGCGGGAGTTCTATCACAGTCTACTATATATACAGTCGCGATACTCACTGCTGTGAAAGTTGTTACCATTTGACAGTTCAATTGACACTAGCGCCCCTAGCGGCCAAAAAGCTCGCCTTCCTCTGACGGCAGATGCGACGTAAATATAATGTTTGTTTTTAATTCGTTTTGAACGTAATTTACAAAATAGTTAGTATACTTTTGCGTCACAAGTGTTGGGAGAACAGTGAGAGACATAAATGATCGTGAAATATGAGTAAACAGAGCATGAATTATTGAATGAAGTCACATATGCTGCAACATATTCTTGAAGAAATACTTAAGAAGTAGCATACAATTGCACTTATTCCACTGTAAGTAAGAGAATACACACTGTATATCCCACATATGAAGTATATAAATGCTCTTCCTTGTGTAAAAATGAAGCGACACATCACTTTTCATTATGTTCTGCTTTGCAGGAAGCCTGCTTCCAAAAATACACAATTTCCAACTTATTCTTTGTGCTATCAGGTTATCTCAATCAAAAGCCTGAGTGTTTTAAAACTTTATTATAGTCCATTGATACATTTACCGAAAATAAAATTAAACGAATGAGTCAGACCTAACACTTTAGCAACCCAAATGAGCCAGCTTCATCACTTTTTTTATTTCTTCTACAGACTAAGTCTTGATTCCTGAATTTAATAATGTAAAAGACCCTCACATTCGCAAACAGTCTTATTAACAGCAGCTTGGTTTCGGCACAGCACCCAGCTGGAAAATTGGGGATGTCCATCAACGTGTTCACAAAGAAAGCAGCACAATTACTTATGTGAGCATATTCATCAAAAGTAGAAGTCAGCTTAGTCTCACAATGAGTTAAAAATTCTTTGAGATCTTCTGTACAAATAAATAGGCTTCCAAAGTTGCCTTCATAACTTTTAAAATGACAATAAACTTTGTCATTTGCATCTAAGTCTTGGCTGCCATCTACAAGTACTGTCCTACATTTATAACAGTCACGAATTGTAAGCAGTTTCTTAAATACATAACCCAACACGTATCTCATGCTGTTTGCCTCTCCGAGGTCTGTCTGGACTTCCACATTTGGTAGTCTGATCACTGAACTCGTGTCACTGATGTCCAACAGTGGTGAAACAAGTAATTTGGGCGCTGCTTTCATATCCACTATTGTCTGACCCCAGTTGATCCCATCACAATTGGAGGTAGCTACACTGTGTGTGTTCATTAATTTGCTTAAAGCCCAATTATTAAATGCAGCACAAAACTGTCGTGGTGATGGGTTGCTACTAAAACCACCTTCATGCCTTATAACTGAGAAAACGTTTTTCAGTGGATCTTGATTCATTTTGCGTGTTAATAAATATAACTTGATTCCATCCAAAACATCAACAACAAACATGTTCAAAGTGCTTATGTTACCCAGAGGTCCTTTAACACACTTAATCCTAGATGAAAAATCTTTCCCATCAACATCTACAAATTTATATGACTGTATCCATGGCTTCAGTGTCTTTAATATTTCCAAATGTCCTGAGGCACTTGTAATGCAGTTCCTTAAGGATACAGGCCCTTTGAGACTACATGCATTAAATATGCCAAAATATCGTTTACTTTTTGGCAAAAATCTGCAGTAGCCGTAGCAGATGATGATATGGTGCCACAAGTAACAAGTGTCTCAATGCCTGCTGCTACTGTATGACTCAACACACGAACTGCAGTGCTTACCTTCATTTTTGAAAATGCTGGCAATTGGACAGCTCTTTTAGTGAGCTTGGGGGCCAACTTGTACTTCCTTTCACTATCACTTGAGTACAACTGACAAATGTCCTTCCATGAAGCAGTGCCAATCCATCCTTCATCTGTTGTGTGGCTAATATTACAAAAATGGTTCAAATGGCTCTGAGCACTATGGGGCTTAATATCTATGGTCATCAGTCCCCTAGAACTTAGAACTACTTAAACCTAACTAACCTAAGGACATCACACAACACCCAGTCATCACGAGGCAGAGAAAATCCCTGACCCCGCCGGGAATCGAACCCGGGCGTGGGAAGCGAGAACGATACTGCACGACCACGAGCTGCGGACGATAATTTACACCTCAATAAATTATTACATATGCTTTTTATCAAGTGTGGGGTGCCATAAAAAAGTAGATCTTACTCCCTTCGTGTACTAAGCGTGGATTAACTGGTGTGATACCCAGTCTGTGCCTCCACTCCACAAAATTCGTGCCTTGATCAGTCACACATGTTTTTACAACCAAACCAATCTCTGTGAGTTTTTTGACCACTTCAAAAAATATGCGCATCAGATGTGTGGCTCGTACTGGTACTTTGGAGAAATAATATACTAATGGTTGTTTAAAATTTGAGAAGATGCCGTTAATCGTTATGACTAATGCAGTATTGGCAAACACAGATGTATGTATGGAACCCACGTCTTCAAATCCAATAACACGATCCCTAGAGCTGTCATATATCAAATTTTCCGTTAGTGACATCTCATCCATAGACAAAGTTTCATCTTTCCATCTCGCACCTCGTTTTCCATTCAATGGTATACTGATTTGGCTTACCAATAAATCGAGAGTATCTTTTTTCAAGTACTTGGAACGGACACTTTTTAAAATGAGCTTGTCCTTTTGTACTTGTATCCTGTGACGTTGTGGTTGCAGTTTATTCTTACGATGGGCACTTTCCTTGTCACGTAGTAATTTTGTACGAAGTCTAATGATTTGCACATTTTTACATTTCACACGATTTTCCAATACGCGAATAATTTCACGTAATCTAAGCACTTCACCTTCAAAAGATGTCTGTGTTTCAGATTCCGTTGGTAGTGATTTCATATATGTCTCTCGTGTAGGAACACCTGTGGCAGTTGTTTCTTCTGTGCCAGGAGAGAGGTGTTTTTTTTTTTTTTTTTTTTTTTGCAGTAACACTTTCACGTTTGTATGGCAATTTTCTCTTCATCGTCACTAGTTGTGGCTTATTCCGCACGTCAAATAACGTAGGAACCGCATTCTATACCAATCTCTTCTTTTCCGCTCATGAACTGGTTTGACTCGAAATGTAATGCACAAAATTTCACGTTATTGTGCAAATAAAGGACTTTTTTTTGCAGCAGGTCTTGTCTTCTACTATTTGTTAACCATTTATTGCTCCTAAAAAAGAAAAACAAATTCAGTAATTCAATACAGTTTAGAAAAAAATTGTAAATAAAAAGCGCTCTAATGTGATGTTTCATACCTCTTAGGGTCCTTAGGAAACCTGAAGAATGATAAATGTTGTGTCTTCTTCCTATTATTACTGCAATTAACTGCGCTACATACTCTGCCTTTCGTAAAAACAATGTTAAAAATGGATATAAACGATACTGTTTACATTTACTGAATACCGTATTCAGCAGCGTAGCTTCTCCACCGCTTGCGGCGCTGTTGTCGCGGTGTATAACAAAAATCAGCGAGAGTGTCGCGACTGTATATATTATCTGTGGTTCTATCGTTAGTGTAGCAGGGAGACAGACGCCGAGCAGAGGACTCGTAGCATTTTAGACGTAAAGTTAAGTTCATCTGTGTTTAAGTAACCTGATTTGTGTTTGAATATTGTGAGACAGAGGAGAAGGATTTGATTAGTGTTGTAGAATGAGAAGATGGTTGGCTGGTTGGTTTAAAGAGAGGTGAAGGGACCAAACTGCTAGGTCATAGGTCTCTTGTTGCTATGAAAGTAATCCCACAAGAATGAAAAGAGTATGAAGAAGAATGAAGGTAATACATTTATTTATTGTTATTGCAGTCGTAAGTTGAATGAGACATCCATAATAGACACTTTAGATTTTGCATTAATGAGTGAGTAATTTTCACTGTAAGTTATTTTACATGCTTATTGATGATTTGTATAACATTTGTGAAAGTAAGTGTTTGGTATGAATGTTGCCCCATGTCAATCTTAAGGAGTGCGTACAAGTAATAATATATCAGATAATTTGGAAACAAACTTCCTGACAGATTAAAACTGTGTAACAGATCGAGACTCGAACTCGGGACCTTTGCCTTTCGCGGGCAAGTGCTCTACCAACTGAACTACTCAAGCACGACTCACGCACCGTCCTCACAGCTTTACTTCTGCCAGTACCTCGTCTCCTACCTTCCAAATTTTACAGAAGCTCTCCTGCGAACGTTGCAGAACTAGTACTCCTGAAAGAAAGGATATTGCGGAGACATGGCTTAGCCACAGCCTGGGAGATGTTTCCAGAATGAGATTTTCACTCTGCAGCGGATTGTGCGCTGATATGAAACTTCCTGACAGATTAAAACTATGTGCCAGGCCGAGGCTGGAACTCATTCTGGAAACATCCCCCAGACTGTGGCTAAGCCATGTCTCCGCAATATCCTTTCTTTCAGGAGTGCTAGTTCTGCAAGGTTCGCAGGAGAGCTTCTGTAAAGTTTGGAAGGTAGGAGACGAGGTACTGGCAGAAATAAAGCTGTGAGGACGGGGCGTGAGTCGTGCTTGGGTAGCTCAGTTGGTAGAGCACTTTCCCGCGAAAGGCAAAGGTCCCGAGTTTGAGTCTCGGCCTGGCACACAGTTTTAATCTGTCAGGAAGTTTCGTATCAGCGCACACTCCGCTGCAGAGTGAAAATCTCAATTTGGAAACAGTTTGTTAAAGAAATATTTCACCTAAGGGAATTGTCCATATCCTCGATTCAAGTCATTTTTAGTTTAAAGAGTGTCTCACTTCATGATGTGTATAAAATAGTTTACTTGCTGTCTGGTGCATTGCACTAAGCTCTCAACAACTGTAGTTAGAAATTTGCAGCTGGCGCACAGAGAGCAGCAAGCACAGCGTTTCCAAGCAATTACATTACGAAGTTAGATTTTTCTTTCAGGATTAGTTTGCTGCGGAAATTATCAACGCACAGATTTTCAATAGATATGACCAACTGTCAGAGTCTAGTGGAGAGGAATCTCTAGTAGCTGTAGATGTAGGAAGTATGCAGCAGACCTCAGCAGTTACGGTGGCTAGGACAGTTGCAAAGTCTAAGAGAAAGAAGAAGGTTCTGCTGTTAGGTAGTTCTCATGGTAGAGGTGTAGGCCAGCAGTTGCAGGAAGTGTTGGGGAGTGAGTACCAGGTCACCAGCATTGTGAAGCCTAATGCAGGATTGGCTCAGGTGACTGTTAACATAGGGGGGTTATGTAGGATTTTACTAAAGAGGATCAGGTAGTGATTGTCGGTGGGGCTGGTAATAGTATTGACAGGGATGGGGAATATGACATAGATGGTGACCTGGAAAAGATATCCACTCAGACTGGCAACACGAATGTGCATTTCGTGGAACTGTTTCAGCGGCATCACGATCGGCCTCATCTTAATACAGCCGTCAGGCTCCACCGACACCACGAGTGGTCTACTGGAACTCACAGCACAGCACAGCACAGCACTCGTGGCTGCCGCATCGCGGTCGCGAAGTGGGGCCGAGGCAGTTCCAGATGAGTTTTATAGGCTGACGATAATCTATGGATTTCTAGTTTTAGCTTGACGATGTCCACTATGGACAAACGGTAGTTACTGTTATTCTGAAGAAGGCTGGGTTATCCCGACTGACACCTAGGTAAATTTTAGGTAAACGGTGCAACTGAGGCTGTTGATTATTAAAATTAAAATTACGCTATCACTCCTTGGCAAAATTAATTGGCAAAATTCTGAAAGTTATTCCAGGTTGTTAAATCGATGGACGTTCCATTAGAAATAATTGAAACAGCCATATGGCTTACATAATCTTTGACACACTTTGGCAGCTCTCCTGAAAACATGAAACTATTTACAAGAATCAGACTGAAAGCCGCGAGTAACATTGTTAAAATTCCGATTCTAACAATATAGCAAAAGTGCCTATAGCATCGTAGTCTGGAGACCTTTACCATGTGTAACGTGATTTAGCGTCTACCACAGGTAGCACCTTCAAAATGGCCGACATCAACGCTTCATTTTCTCAGCCTGCTGTCACTGAATTGCCTGGTAAAAAGGGTACACATACTGCTGAAATTCACCTCAGACTTCAGCGTATCTATGGAGAACTCTGCATGGTCGCCAGCAGTGTAAGGAGACGGCTGAAACATTTCAGTGATGGAAACACGAGTATCCAAGACGAGGCCCATAGCGATCGTGCTCGAACTCCCTCCACAGAGAACTGCAAAGAAAGGGTTGATGAGCTCGTTAAAGAAGACAGCCGTGTCACAGTGAACGAAATCTCCGCAAAACTTGCGGTAGGATGCACTGTAGTTCTATAAATGGTTCAAAGCTTTTGGTTATCGGAAAGTTTGAGCCCATTGTTTAACTTAGCAGATTATATCGCACCTTTCTTCCTTGCTACGAAGTAGGCAATCTTAAAGTGTGTCTTATTCTGTAGCAGGGAGGGAGAGCAGTTTCTTTTGTTCTCGTATTCGTGCAGATGACTCTGAGAGTGCTCGAGCTGTGAGCCTGCTCGGCGTGTGATCAATACGTTACCCACACACCCTACGAATATATAGAAATAGTGTTAAGTTCTACTTCGATAGTTCTGTAAAAACCTCAACTCGTTATCTTCAAAAATAATGTCGGAGATGTAAAATTTTACCTAAAACGCATCACATTATTACAAAACAGACGTAATGTATTCACTTAAAATCTCATCTGAAATTATAACTAAAGAAATTTAGATGAAGAGACACAACTTCAGAGTTTTTACTGGTCTCATACATATATGATTTTATAGGTAGGTGTGCCAGGATTTTCGGTGCAGGTGTGTCAACCGCTGGGCCAAGATGGCTTGGTGGCTGACGCATCTGCCTAATGAGCAGGATACCCGGATTCGATAGCCGGTCTTGGTACAAACTTTCATTCACCGTTTCATTCTATGTACGCAAAGAAATTCAGTTCATAGAAATTGTTTCACTAGAATTTTCTTTGCTTTCGTTACAGTAGCTTAATGGCGTAAAAAATATGATTTCAAAATTACTATTTAATTACGTTTTGCTGTGTGACTGTGGAGGAAAGAGTGAGTGAGTGTATGGAAGACATACGTAAAGTGCTGAAGTGCTGATGTTTTATGTTGTTGAAAACTGTGTGAAATATAGTTGGGAAACTTCTTGTACAATCATGAGTCATGAAACGTATGTTAGGTTTGCATGGTTTTCTACAAAAGCGACCAGAAGAAATGTTATATGTTACTTCAATTAGTATTTTATTTCTGGGGATAAGTCATACTTTGTTTTATCTGATTTTAATTTGCTTTCGAAAATTCACAGTTTTTTTATAATTTGCTTTCTGTAATTGGAGGAGTTAGGAATTACCGCTATTACAAGAGGGCAGGGGCTTCCAAATCATCAGCCGATAGGAACTAAGCACTTTTTGACTTAATGTAGAGATGTATGATGCAGTTTTGAGTCTAGAGGAGTTTCTCAGGAACCGTTTTGCTGTACGGAAATTGTGGAACAGCGCCGACAAATTTCGTTTAAAATAACGGAAATCGTTCGTTCTTTCGGTTCCTTTTCCGTAATTCTGAAGCAACTACAGTTTAAAACTCTTTAGTTAAAGTTTGACAAATTTCAGTGAATTTTTTTGGAAATTACTTGCATGTAAGTTTCTTGTTATACAATAACTCATGAAGTTTTTCAAAATATTATGGCGAGCACTTCCTCTTAAGAAGACCATTGAACGATTGTACATAGTAACTCACGAATAGCTGTGGGACAGTGACTGTGTAGAACATGGAATTTATGAAGGCATGCTGAAGAGTAATGTCTCCAAATTTTTTATGTGAAACCTATTTTTTAGATAAAACGAACGTTATCAAGATTTTACATCTTTATTTATCATATCTATATATTTTCAGCGGTCTGCCGCTGGAGGGCTCCGAATTGTAGTGTGTAACATGGCCGTATGTAACGTAACTGCGTCAGTGCGTGAGAAACAGCGTGCTGTAATCGAGTTTCTAATTCGAAGGGGTCATCCAAACATGCAGAACCCTCTCCTTCGGGCTGACAATGGCAGACTTTATATGAGCGATGTGACAGTTGCAACATTCCGGTGCTTTGAGTTCACTGTAATCAACCATACTCCATACAACCCTCACTTAGCGAAATCAGATTTTTATCTAGAATGAAATTTTCACTCTGCAGCGGAGTGTGTGCTGATATGAAACTTCCTGGCAGATTAAAACTGTGTGCCGGACCAAGACTCGAACTTGGGACCTTTGCCTTTCGTGGCCCAAGGCTGTGGCTAAGCCATGTCTCCGAAATATCCTTTCTTTCAGGAGTGCTAGTTCTGCACGGCTCGCAGGAGAGCTTCTGTAAAGTTTGGAAGGTAAGAGACGAGGTACTGGCAAAAGTATAGCTGTGAGGACGGGGCGTGAGTCGTGCTTGGGTAGCTCAGTTGGTAAAGCACTTGCCCGCGAAAGGCAAACAGTTTTACTCTGCCAGGAAGTTTCAAATTTTTATTTGTAACCAAACCTTAAAGAACAACTTCGACGACTTCACTTTGATAGTGATAAAGCGATGCAAGCAGAGTTGAGGCTGTGGTTCCGTCAACACAGTCAAACAACTTACAGTGACGCTATCAACAAACTGGTCTGTCGTTGGGTGAAATATGGTGGTCGCCTGGGTGACTAAGTTAAGAAATAGATATGTAGGATTGAAGAATAACGATGTAGAATGTAAACAAAGTTTGTTTTATTTTAAAAGCTTTATCAGTTTTCACATAGAAACTTTAGAGGCGTTACTTTTCAGCACGCCCTTCTGTTCTTGTCGGACTTGTAAAAATTTGGCTGCTTCCATGTGAATACACTCAGTAAAACCGCAATAAACTTGCCATGATAGTAGTTTTTGGCAGTAAATGCAGTCTTCACGGCCATCTATTGCTTATTTCGGAGGCAGTACTAAACTAAACTCCGCTAGAACAGGCCATGAAGGCCCAATGGTACCGACCGGCCGCCGTGTCATCCTCAGACCACAGGAGACACTGGATTCCGATATGGAGGGGCAATCAAGTAGCTCCTCAGTTTGCCTCACTAGGGCTGAGTGCAGTCTGCTTGCCGACAGCGTTCGGCAGACTGGATGGTAACCCATCCAAGTGCTAGCTCAGCGCGACAGCGCTGAACTTCGGTGACCTAACGGGAACCGGTGTTACCATTGCGGCAACGCGGTTGGCTTTCAGAGACAATAAAGCCTAATTAATTGCAATTTAAACCTTTTGTGCACGTTATTAGAATCCCTGGCGGATTTCTTACGAACTTAGTGATACTGCCTGCATGCTTGAGTTGTATGGTCTTTGAGCGACTGTCAGTGGGAGGGAGGCTGGCAGCACACCAGTCTTCTCCTCATCTGCAATGTCGCAGTAGGCAGCAGTTCGCAGACCATGACAGTGGTCTGCATCAGGTTGGTTGCGTCTTGTTGTTGCAGTCAACAAGCAGGTAACAGGAGGCCCGTCATCGATCAGCTTGTGGTGGTTTCACTGAAACTCAAAATACTATCTTTCTCTTTGGCTGTAATGACATGAGCAAAATGGCAGCTGGACCGGATGTCTCTGAACTCTGGGAGATCCGTTATTTAAAAAGAAAATCCTTTGCCTATGACACGGTGGCTCATTGTGTATGATTGAATTTGTTTCGACAGCGACTTTTGCCTCGCAGACGTGGCTCAACAAGTATGCCAAGCTTGGGTCTTTCTGCAACGTTTGGCAATTTCAGTGGCATTCTGGCGGTTGAAGTTAAGGTGCGTAATTTCAGAATGCCCTATCATATTGTACTGCGATGTTTCTCTTTTGCGCCACTCAGTTGGAGATTGTGTAGCATTACACGCTTGGTGCCTTGCCTTGCGCTACATAGGCAATATGTCGTGTTGACTTTCTGATTGGCGCACCGGCCCCGAGAACTGGCTTTGCTTTCCGGTAGAACGTTAAAGTTTTATGCATGCACACCGAAATGTGGCACAACGAAAGGAAGACATCAAAGCAAATCAGAGGCAAGCAGCCAGATTTCTTGTTGGTGGGTTCGATGGTCACAACTATTACAAAGACACTTCGTCAAGTCAAATTGTAACCCTTGGAGGGAAGACGGTATTTTCGTGTAACACTACTGAGAAAAATTTAGAGAACCGGAATTTGAAGCTGACTTCTGAACGAAGCTACTTCCGGTAACTTACATTTCTTATATGGACCATGCACATAAGAGAAATTAGGGTTTATTTGGAGCCATATAGACAGTCGTTTTTCCCTCACTCCATTTGTGGATGGAACAGGAAAGGAAATGACAAGTACTGGTACAACGTATTTTTCACCGCACACTATATGATGGCTTCAGGAGTATTTACGTAGATTTAGACTTGGAGTATATGTAGATTACGTTTGTGATTTCTTTGCTTACTGGCTGTCTTATTAGACCAATATTTGCGGTTTGAAATGTCAGCAAACATCTAGTACAGTCACATGCTATGCCCTATCTAACAATACACATCCTTTACATATGAGACTGGTTATTCTTACAGGAAATGTGTTAAATAAAGTCCGCAGCTCGTGGTCGTGCGGTAGCGTTCTCGCTTCCCACGCCCGGGTTCCCGGGTTCGATTCCCGGCGGGGTCAGGGATTTTCTCTGCCTCGTGATGACTGGGTGTTGTGTGATGTCCTTAGGTTAGTTAGGTTTAAGTAGTTCTAAGTTCTAGGGGACTGATGACCATAGCAGTTAAGTCCCATAGTGCTCAGAGCCATTTGAACCATTTTTTGTTAAATATAGCAGGCAGAAACTCCTTGTAAAAGGAATGAACCTCAATATTAATACGCAAATTAGCGAAAAATACGCTGAAAATCTTATAGTTAAATCAAAAATATTCCAATACAGGAAAAAAGAAACGAAACGAATGACATAAATATTGGTGTAACAAGAGAGCTGGTAAGCATGAAATCATAAGCACAATAATGCACATGAATGAAAACTCCAAGAACCAAAACGATACAGTCTCCATAACACTGACAAAATCAAGAAAAAGATACAGTAACACAACTTCATCACTACAAAAGCAGATAAAGGAAACACAGTGGTGCTCACATATAAACAGCAATACATTTATAAGACACAAGCGTTCATCAGAAAAATAAAATTACAAAACTGAAGTCAGGTTCAGCAAACATATCTCAGATAAAACTGAGCAACTTTCTGAAAGCATCCAACACACAGTAGGAGATAGTGAAACAAGAAAATTGTTACAAACAAATCCAAGTGCACCAACCCTCTGATGCCGATAAAGGTTGCGCAAGATATACCTTGTAGTCAAATCCATTGAGAACTATTGAAATACTCACACATACACACTTGCATGACACAACAGAAAATGTTATCACAAAACAACAAATTACTAGAGAATAGAAACATATCAAACGCTATATAATTGATGAAATTCGTAAAAGACTTGCAGTTCCCATAGACACCAACCTCCTCTTATTTGACGTAGAGTATGTTTGTTCTAATATATCAATGACAGAAACAATAAACATCATAGAAGAAAATAAAGTACGCGTCGACGTGAATGGATCAATGAAGCAGACAATGTCGTGGAGCAAATTACAGAACAGAACTGTTTTCAGTTCAACAATGAAGTCTGTTTACAGACTGAGAGATTACCAGTCGGATCTCCAGTGTCTGGAACCATGGAAAACATATTTATGCAGCATCCAGAACAGGCCATATAGATAAACAGATTAAAAAAATCCTGTACTGGATTACTATATCAATGAGATTCTATGCCTGATGGTGAACCAAAGAGTAAAATTGACCAGTTAAATGCAGATGTGAAATCTGTTCATGATAAAGTAAATTTTACAACAGAAATAGAGCAAATTAGTAAGTTGAATTTCTTGGACGTTGCCATAAGATTTAGAGCAAACACCACACATTTCATATATCCATAAAACCCATAACAAGAGATACAGAAATACACCAGACTTCAAAACACCAAAATTCGCACAATCATAACAGCACATGAAAATTAATACAATTAGAAAATATGACGTATCCAAAATATCTGGGAGTTCCTCTGGATCGTACTTTGACGTACAAGCAGCATTGTGAGAGTACGATAATGAGTGTGGAAGCCAGAAATAATATCTTTCGAAAGATCACTGGTAGCGTGTGAGGCTCTCGATCAGAAAAGCTGAGACGTTGGCACTAGCAACATATTCCACGCGTGGCCAGTCTGATACAAATTCACCCAATTCACGTAAAACATCGTTGACAAGGCGCTAAACGAAAGGTGTAGACTTATTATGGGTTATCTGAAACCAACGGTACTCTTAAAACTGTACCTGCTCGCTGGCATAGAATCACCAGATATTCGTTGTGACGTAGTTGCATATGCAGAGAGAACAAATGAGGTTCAGCAGGAAAACCATCCGTTACAAAGATCCATTCCAGTAGCCACAAGCTGACGTCCAGAAGAAGTTCCCTCAAGACCACTTCAGTCTTGCAAACAAGAGCAGCTACAGAAATAAAACGATTGTGAATTTCTCTACTTGAGTGTAATTATAAGCGGTGCTTTGCACTGTGCCTGAATAATGTACTATACGATTGTTGCTGCGGCGCTAATACCCCTGAAATCGGAGACGCTCATGTAATTCACCTTTGGCCAAGACATCTAGCTTTTTACAGTGAATCCGTGTCTGCCAGTGGTGTACCCTGTACGTACAACACAATGTTATGCTTTACCAGCAGACATTTTTTATTCAAGTTACGTACTAATGACCATAAGTGAAAACGCATCTAACCCTCAAATGATTATCAGAAAAAGTATCAAGTTGCTAACATGCAGGGGGCACTAATATGTAAACAATATTTAACTTTCGGTTGACTTATCTCCAATTGATTGATATTGTTTTAAATGTGCTAAACCACCCAGCGAAGCAAATCAGAAAGTAATACGCTAATCTCTCTCTTTACCTCTCTGTCATATAAACTGTAGAGTTCTGAACTTTCTGTAATCACGATTAATTCGCGCTTGTTCTGTAAACAAAATCTTAATGAATTCACCACAAAATCAAAATTCTTGGATAATTAAATCGTTTGCTTACTTTGCTAATGCGTTCCGATGACAGCAAAGACTATGTACACATCGCTGACTAGGGAAAACAACTCTGTTAATAACCTAATAATTCTATATTTTATATTACTGTTTCCAAAGTGTTCACAAACCGCTAATCTGTAAATAACAACCTACCGATTATTATATTTTTTTCGTCATGATACACATAATGTAAAAGCTCTCCAGTTCCACAATTACCAATCGTTTCAGTGCTCACATATATAATTTACGGCTAAACCAGAGATATGTCTGTAGACCCTAACTTTAATTTTATCTTTGTTTCTTGTTAATCTACGTAAATTCCTATACTCTTTCACTTATAAGCTAAAATTTTTGCGGAGACTAATATTATCAGTAGCTTTTCTGTGCTGATAATATAATCACTTCCTATTATTAAGAGGATCGGTGCGTTACGAGTGCCAAAAAAGGAATATTTTTAGTTAATAAAATTGTGTGATTCTTTCTGATTCTAAAAATATTTACTTTATATACAGCACTTCACCATTTTCGTGTAAGGATGCTTTTCTAAAGCAGATGCAGCAGGTGAATGCGCAGATGTCACACTACTGTCAAACACAAAACCTTGCCTACAGTGTCTCGTTATTTAATTTTTGTGCCAATATTTCCATAGTAACTAGTTTGTGTAGTATCCTTCAAGAACATGTCGACTGTACCAAGAGCTGGGATTTATTGTAATCGATTTTTCTGTCGATACAAGTGGATTATTTGAGTTTACTTACGTTTTTCGTTTGCATTCATATTGTAAAGTTGTTGCTGTAACTGCTTAATGCAACCACTTTACATGGTAAAATGGTAGATATGAAGAAGTTTGATAGCAGTCGTCAATTTTACGATAATCAACACAAGCGTGTTGTTGGAAATCGTAAAAATGAAGAAACTGTTACACTTCAACGAAGTGAGGTTCTGTCTAGATGATCACTCGGCAATGCTTCAAAATGCAAGTTAAAAAAATCTTATCGAAAATGAACAACATATTGGTACCGTAAAAATAATAATTACATTTTAATTAGTAAGCGCAAGCTTCCAGAATTGCTTTTGTCTGTTGCTAAATGTAAATAGTGAAACAGTGATAAATCCTTTCGTGACATGAGGACATACGTAAGAGAAGAGGCCTATCCAGTAAAATTGTAGTGGAATGTCAAGTCTGTAAAGTAATTAAATGTACAATCACATCTCCCGTAATATGCACAAAATACGAGGAAGGGAATATTCGTCTTGCTTATGGATGATGTGTCTTGAGAATGGAAGAAATACAGCTCAGATATCCTGGATCTCCCATCATCACCTGTCAATTTTAAGAGGTAGTACGAACATTCGTATAATGCCTTAACAGAAGTCAGTGAAGCATCTATGCCGAGGGGAGTGAAGGAAACTGTAGATATATGTCAATCTACTGATATTGTTGCTGCATTGGACTGCCCGTGCCAGGAGAAAGGCCATGCATCACTGAATGGAGTTGTCACAGTTACCTCGATAGATACGTGCAAGTGCAAGACTGTTAATGTCGAGAAAAAACTGCGAAGGTTATGCCAATAATGTTACAATTATGGTATGGAAAGCAAGGGGTCAATCTCTATTTTTAGTAGACATGGTGTGTGATCCACCAACTACCTTGTTTATAGTGACTCTAAAGGCTCCATTAGTGTTGTGGCTGCTAGATCAAATGGCGAAAATGAAATTTAAAAAATGGATGTATAGGATGTATACAGAAAAGAATTGAGACAAGACGAAGCTAACTGACAAAAACATAATCATGCACACCGCGTGCCAGAAATCAAAATGACAGAACTGAAGGCAATGTATAGAGGTATTTCAGTCCCAACCTACTGATAAACGTTTACATGACAAAAAACTGAAACCAAATAAAAGCTTCAGTAATTAAATTTGGGAACTGTTGCCAAAAACTCTTTTTTTTTGGCATGTCAGCTTGTCATGTTTGTGTGATGGACGCCATAATATGTTTCATTGATGTAGTAACAAGCAAACTGAAAACTATGAGCAGACTAGGCATTAAAACTAGGGTCAACATGAAAGCCGGCAGCGGCGGTCGATCGATTCTAGGCGCTTCAGTCCGGAACCGCGCGACTGCTAAGGTCGCAGGTTCGAATCCTGCCTCGGGCATGGATGTGTGTGATGTCCTTAGGTTGGTTAGGATTAAGTAGTTCTAAGTTCTAGGGGACTGATGACCTCAGATGTTAAGACGCATAGCGCTCAGAGCCATTTGAACCATTTTTTTTGACAACATTAAAAATGACATGCTACGAGTGGACAAACAACGTATCTCTCAAGCTGAAAAAGCAGCTGAACTCATGACAAATAGGGCCAGAGTAACAAAGAAAAGAAAGAAAACTAAAGAAGATGAAAATGACACTCAGAATGAACAAGACTGTGAAGCTGGAATGTTTTGATGTGTTATCATTGAAAAGAAAAAAACTGCAAATCTTTAGTTTTAGTTTCCCGTAATAAACATTTTTACATACTTAGGTATCATTATCTCATACAGTATTAAAGCTACACAAAATTTTTGCATGAGTAATAATATAGTGCTTACCTACACAGTGAACCACCTTATTCCACCATCTATAAAATATTTTAAGCTAGAGCGTGTCATATGCTCTTAAATTATTAGGAGCAAATATTGACGTCTAAAAATTACCCACTGTAAATAAATTCAATAAATTTGAGTCATCTGATCAATAAGAATCATAAATGCATCTATGCACAATTTCGGCAATCACACGATTACCTAAAAGTATTCCAATACAAGAGTAATCACCTTTAAAGTGCGCTGACTACCGAATTACACATGTATGCACCTATCAGTGATACACAGATTTCTTGGAGCGCACAAACAGGCCCACTAGTTAATATGCACAGAACCAATCAGTACGACAACTAGCCGGCCGAAGTGGCCGTGCGGTTAAAGGCGCTGCAGTCTGGGACCGCAAGACCGCTACGGTCGCAGGTTCGAATCCTGCCTCGGGCATGGATGTTTGTGATGTCCTTAGGTTAGTTAGGTTTACCTAGTTCTAAGTTCTAGGGGACTAATGACCTCAGCAGTTGAGTCCCATAGTGCTCAGAGCCAGTACGACAACTAATCGTAGAACAACCTAAGCACCAGTTATTAATGTCTGGTCTCGGTACACCATTTACAACCATTTTGATAAATTATTGATCAATTCTTAAAGCCGTGGTGTCAATTGAGAGCTCATTGGAGGGCAAAGTGATGGCCATGTGTTGGTTAGGAGACCAGTTGAGGGCCTGCAACCAACCTGTCTGCGTGCTACAGACACTGGACCTACACCTGAAATTATGGCCTGGAGTACGATTTCGTCTGACTGATGGAGCACTCTCGCGTTTATCCCATGCACATTGTCTGCAAAACTGTATGTCAAGCTGATGATTCGACCTGTCGTGCTGCCACTCGTGAAGAGCATTGCAGAGGGGACAACGGTCTCCCACATACCGCTGTTGTACCCCAACATGATCTACAGATTGTTGACATATTGCCCTGGCCTGCTCGATCACCAGATCTGTCTACAATCGAGCACATATCGGACATCATCGGACGACAACTCCAGCGCCATCACAAGCAGAATTAACCGACCCTGTATTAACCGACCAAGTGCAACAGGTGTGGAGCTCTATCACACAAACTGACATCTGGCACCTGTACAACACAATGCATGCACGTTTGCATACTTGCATTCAACATTCTTACCGTTACACTATTATTAAGGTACCACCATTTCACATTTGCAAAAGCTTAGCTCGCGCTCGTATCACCCTGTGATATTGTAATGTTAATGTCTTAAATATGTTACCTAGTATGTAGTGTATACCCGAAATTTCATTACTCTCCTTTCATTATTTTTTGGTGTTACGATTTTTTCCATCAGCGTATAGAGATCAAACCAGCAGAACATTTGACACCAGATACAAAGAACAGGTGCAGCATAAATTGTTCAATTTTTGTCAAACGCTTGCATCAACGGCAACTTGAAAGTGTCACCAGAGACACAGATCTGGAGAGCATAAGGATAAACAACAAATAACACCTTCTTATCCTACAAGAAAACTACCACAGTCGGAAAACTTAACAGAAAAGAAACACCTCATAGCTGGTCAGACCAACGTGAGAAACCACACACTTTTTAAATTAAGACCACTTTGTATAATATTAACTACAGACATAAGATCACACCTCTACATATGTCGCTCACTCACTAACAAACCCCCTCCCACTCAGTTAATATTCACCTTTACATCTGTTCCCGGTTGCTTTCCCTATAATCACTGCCCCCTTTCCCCCATTCACAACAACCATAACGACTATTCCAAGTACCTCCTTTCCACTGACACCTCTGCTGAACATCTAGAGCATCTCCACTGATTTACACCATTCACTAATACACCGCCCTCTTCCCCCTCCCCCCCCCCCCCCCCCACACACACACACCCGCGAGCAAGCGCAAGAGAGAGAGAGAGAGAGGAAGAAAGAAAGAAATACATTCACAGGTTACCAAAACTCACAACTTACGTTGAAAAAAAAAAAAAAAAGAATAAACAGAAAAACACTACGTATGCTGAGTCAGAAAGCGCGAAACTATAATATTATTTACCTCGTGGAGTGAAAATAACACCAATGCAGCTTTAGAAAGAGTGGTGCAAAAAAGGCAAAAAATTGCCAAGAGTGAACGTGCAAACAATTTTCTTTCGAACTCAGCCTTTGCTAACAATGAAGGGAAAAAGCAGTGGTTTGCGGCACATGGTAACAAGAGGTAAAAATACCGTAAGTAAATTGTACAACAATTGCACAAGGAAATACCGTGTTTAACCTACAAACAGCAAAATGTAAAGATAAACTGTGTAGCTATATTTTCAGTATGTCCACAGAAGATGCTTTATAAATGGAAAAGAAACGCGTCTGATGAAAAATATTCTTTAACTGCAGTAAGCTTCACACGCAAAAACCAACTATAAAGAACAGATCAATATGTTACTTTACAATGTCAATAACTTTGCCTTCAGCGTAAACGAAGTTCAAATTAATTAATTATTAGTTATACATGTTTCTTTTATTGAGCTTAATTAGTAAGAACAGATTTCCATATTAATGTTTTCTTTATTCGCTTCTTGAATTTTATGGTTTTGGCAGAATGATTTTGGGGATTGGTTAAGAAAAACAGTTGATGTGACTACACCATTCGTTTTCGTTCAAAATGTAATAAGTATTAGTTATTTCTGAATTGTCTGCTGTCTACGAGAAAATTCCAGTTTTATAAATGTCATAGGGGAGGTATGTGCAACATTTCTGGGGTTTGGAGCCATAGCATTATTGCCACATATCGCAACGTAGTTGAGAGAAGTGCAGTAGGTGACGGATGATGTCACAATGTGGAATGATGTAAGAACGATAGTTGCTTGCTACTTGGATACACTAGTCGTGGGTAATTGTGCCAACTAACTCGTCTTGTATTCTGACTGCCTGCTGTAATAAAATATGGGTGAATTATCCTCTTTCATGCGCGCCGAAAATCTTATTTTCGTTTACTATTTACTACTAAATTAACATTTAGACTTTATTAATAATAATGATATGGGGAACGAAACTTCCTGGCAGATTAAAACAGTATACCAGAGCGAGACTCGAACTCGGGACTTTTGTCTTTCGCGGGAAAGTGCTCTAGCATCTGAGCACCCAAGCAAGACTAACGACCCTTCCTCTCAGCTTTAACTCTGCCAGCACCTCGTCTCCTACTTTTCAAACTTCTCAGGAGCTCTCCAACGAAACTTGCAGAACAAGCACTCCTGGAAGAAAGGATATTGCGGAGACATGGCTTAGCCACGGCCTGGGGGATGTTTGCAGAATGAGATTTTCCCTCTGCAGCGGAGTGTGCGCTGATATGAAACCTCCTGGCAGATTAAAACTGTGTGCCGGACCGAAACTCGAACTCGGGACCTTTGCCTTTCGCGGGCAAGTGTTCTGCCATCTGAGCTACCCAAGCACAACTCACTACCCGTCCTCGCAGCTTGAATTCTGCCACTACCTCGTCTCCTACTTTCCAAACTTCACAGAGGCTCTCCTGCGAATCTTGCAGAACTTTCCTTTCTTCCAGGAGTGCTAGTTCTGCAAGGTTCGCAGAAGAGCCTCTGTGAAGTTTGGAAAGTAGGAGACGAGGTAGTGGCAGAATTGAAGCTGCGAGGACGGGTCGTGAGTCGTGCTTGGGTAGCTCAGATGGCAGAACACTTGCCCCCGAAAGGCAAAGGTCCCGAGTTCGAGTTTCGGTCCGGCACACAGTTTTAATCTGCCAGGAAATTTCATATCAGCACCCACTCCACTGCAGAGTGAAAATCTCACTCTGGAATCTGGGGAACGTCTTAATATTGCGCTGTAATTATTCAGTCAATACATCACTTCATTATTAGCTTACAGTAGACAACTGGATAATTAGGAAGAGGCGAATCACTTCGTACATCATCGTATTCATGTGGAATGACCAATCAGGGAGATGCTTTGAGACAAATTGAGCTGTGGTGAGTCGGAGGGTGTCGGAAGGTGTTGCTAAGTTCAGTATGGAGAGCTACGTGGGTGAAATGCAGTGCGCATCTAAGATCGGGAATCTGAGAGTAACACAGATTGTTACTGAATTTACGAAAGTGTAATTTGGGTTGGCATCTATCAATAATGTTTGTTGCTCAGTCAGAAAGTGAGAAGGAACTTACATTTATTCTTGTAATTCGATTTGTGATCTGTTAATAATATATGTTACCCTGTTGGACAATAATAAAAAAAAGTATTTTGATTCATAGAAATGACTGGTAAGTTTGCGAGAGATTTCTGTAGATGTGTGCACGATTCCGCAACCTATTGTTCAGTTTTCTATTTTTTATAAGGAAATGTTCATAACAAAATACAGCTGCTATCTCTGTAAGCTACACTGGTCAGCCAGGACATTAAGACCACCAACTTACTATCAATATAAACATGTTCTGGTGATAGCAGCGTCACTTGGCGAGGAGTGACTACTAGACACACGCACGGTGCATGTAGTATCAGTGAGCGTGCTGTCCACATGTAGAATGAGGAAGGCGCGCGGTCTTTCTGAGTTTGACCGAGGGGAGAGCGTGGTGGCCCGGAGGTTCGGCACGAGCATTTCTGAAACTGCACGACTCGTCGGGTGCTCGAAGAGTGCTGTGGTGAGTGTCTTCAACAAGTAGCGAAACCATGATGAAACGATGTCCAGACGTCGTGGGCCCACGCATGGGCCAATGTTAACACGACGACATAGGCAACTGCGACTGAAATGGACACGTGACCATCGGCACTGGACGTTGGTGCAGTGGCAGAGCGGTGCATGATCTGATGAATGCTGATGCCTTCTTCATCATACCGACGGGAGGGTGCGAATCCGTCGACTTCCAGGGAAACAGCTCCTTGATACCTGTACGGCAGGACGGAGACAAGGCGGCGGCGGCTTCATTATGTTTTGGGGAACATTCACGCGGGCATCCATGGGTCCAGTGGAGCTCGTGCAAGGCACCAGGACGGCGAAGGAGTATCGTACACTTGTTGGAGAGCACGCACAATCGTTTATCAAGATCATGTTTCCAGTCGGCAGTGGCATTTTCGACAAGATAACGCGCCATGTCACAAGAGCAGCAGGGTGATGGAGTGGTTCGAGGAACACAGTGGCTAGTTCGCGTTGGTGTGTTGGCCCCCTCAACTCGCCAGACCTGAAACCGATCAAATACATCTAGATTGTGATTTAACGTGGCGTCAGAGCTCATCGCCACCCTCCTCACAATTTATGGGAATTAGGTGACCTCTGTGTGCAGATGTGGTGCCTACTCCCTCCAGCCACCTACCATGGGCTCATTGCTTCCACGGCACCGCACGCCGCCACTGTTATCCGTACCAAAGGTGGTCATAATGTTCTGGCTGAACAGTCTATACAGGGTGGACAGAAACAATTTGAAAACTTGTAAGGGTGTTGCAGAGCAGGTTGTCCTGAGAAATAACTGTTAAGACAAAATTCGTTAGATTGGGTCGTTCCCAACTTAATTAGCATTGAAGCTAGCCAATCAAGTCGTTGAGCGCGAATTGAAGCAGCATGCTAGGTGAAACTGTTCTCACAGCGTAGACGATAATTCTCGAGACTGCTCAACCTTTCGCTTGGATTCGACCGTTAATGCCGTCACATTTTCCAATTTTTTCAAAGTTCTCTTGTTCGTTTTTAGGAAACGAAATGAAGAACATATTTAGTGGCACCATCTCGCACGAAACGGCCTTATTGGCTAACTTCAATGCTAATTAACTCCGAAAAGACGCAACGTATCATATTTTTATCAATCATTTCTCAGCAAAACCTACCCCGCAACAAACTTGCAAGCCTTGCAGGCTGTTTCGCACCATTATGTATACGCTGTTATGCAAAACGTAAGAATGAGACAAATAACGTAACATAACATATTAAAAATTCATTCGAAATAAATGAAAGTAATGGTGCATGTTGCCAGAGGTGTCGCAGTCGTGCACAGAAAGCTGGACGTTACACGGCGCGACATCATCGTGACTATAGCGCCGAATGGGGCTATCCCAGCAACATGAGGCAATTGAAGGAACAAGATAGGACAGTGTGTCAATCGACGAGCAATTACGGTACACTGCGATGATGCTCTAGTACATGGTCTGGTGGCAACATTTCAACGACTTCGCACTTGGAAGAATCATCAGGGTACTGGAAGGATGACAAAGTGTGACGACTGCAGCCTATGAGTTTGGCTTTGCTCACAGCACTGTTTTACACGCACAGGGAGCGTTGGAGCGTTTCGAACCGCAGGCACCACCCCCGGAGACTAGGTAGGCGACCATGGTCCAAGAGCAGCAGCTGATGACCGCTGCATTGGGCAACAGGCAAGAAGAGACCCACGCCCAACAGGGGGTGCAATTGCAGCCACATTTAATAGGACAGCAAGGCAAGTAATCTCTTGATCTACAGTAGCACGGCGACTGCGTGGGATGGGTCTGCCCTACGAACATTATGTTGTGTACAATTGACATCGGCAGCACCGATTGCGGTGGGATCAGGTATCCTTCTCGGATGAGAGCAGATTCAGTCTGAGTATTGTTCTGACGTACTTTTATACATTGAGTGAGTAGGAGCACGTAATGCATCCAGGAACATTGTAGAACATTATCGTTTCAGCAACCCAGGTGTTACGGTTAGGGGACGGTGATGTTGCATCGCCCTGACCTCCAAACTCTGAACACGGTACACTCGTGGATCAACGTTATTTGACACTGTACAAGGAGTACATGCGCCATATTTAAGGAGTGCATTCCATCTTGACTTCATTTTTATGGATGAGAATGCGCGACCGCATCGAACAGTTTAGCTGGAGGAGTTCTTGAATGGATTGGCCTGCATGTTCCCAGACTTCAATTACACCCAGCACGTGTCGAATGCGTTGTGGAGATATCTATTTCAGCACATTCACATACACCAACGACGATCCAGCAGTTGTCATTCGAGCTGATGAGGAACGGAGCGCACTGCCACAAGTACTCCTTACCAACGTTGTGGCCATCATGGGAGCACGTTGCAGGACTCGCCTTGTTGTCCATGGTGATCACATACACTGTTAAGAAGCTAAAAATCATGTCCTGCCTTTCTCAATGTCTCGGGAACCATCATAGATTGCGGTGACTTCAGTGTAATTATTGTCCTTGAATAAAAATGTCATTTCTATTCGTCTCATTGCGTATATCTGTCAGTTACGCACCGTGCTATTCTGTATCAGTTCTTTCAATGTATGGTCCAAGTTTCATCAGGCTATGTTACCTGACAGTCATACATAATGTAAACGGTATTTTCGTCCTTAAGTTGTGCACAACAGTGCATTGTTTCTTTGAGAAAGAGCCTTAGCCTGTTTCATTGTCGTTCTATTTCGGCCATACAACAGAATCAGTGCACACAAGATATACGTGCAACGTCTGTGCTGAAACGACGAAATTACTAAAAGACTCTAGGTTGGTATACATATTATAAATTCTATGTTTTATGTTGACGTGCCGCGATATAACTACGTCCCTTACATCACTTGAATCTCCAATGCAAATACAGACTGCTACCTGCCATCTGGTGTAGCGCAGAGAAGGGAGTCGCAGCGAGGGCTCTCTTATATCCACTGCGATCAGGAACGCCGTAATACAACAGTCCATATCCATACGTATTGTAAAAATGGGTGAATGTTTGTGTGTGTGTGTGTGTTACACATCTCATCCTAAATCACGGACAGACATCACCCAAGCTTGGTACACGTATCCCTTATGCTAGGCAACAATCGGTCGGGGTGTAAGAGACACCGACCTTTCATAGTTCAGGAGATGTGACGTCATACACAATGATATATGTGGAAAGTTACCACATCATGCATGACGTTTGAATTCATTAGATCTATGGTACTAACCCTATTCGCAATCAGTTTCGCAGATCAGTATCCAAAATGTAAATGCTAAATGCATCTACAACAGTACATAGTTGAGGAGATATGACGCCATAAACATCGAGATGTGTGGATAACTGCCGCATTGTGTATGATGTTTAAATTTATTACTTCTCTTCTACTAATACTGTTGGCAACACATTTTGCAGGCCGTATCCACATATCCCGGTGAGTGTACCTACAAAACCGTAACATTGAATGACACATGGATCAGGAGATACGACGTTATAAACACTCAGATCCGTGAAAAACTGCCGCATCATGGATGACGTTAAAATTTATTGCTTCTTTGCTACTAACTCTATTCGCAACATATATCGCTAGCAGTAGCCACATATGCCGCTCAATGTATCTACACAAATATAGTGTACTATATATAGTTCAAGAGATATGTCATAAATATTGAGGTACGTGAAAAAAATGCTGCGTCATGAATAAGGTGTTAACACTAGGTCATTCCTATAATCATTTAAAATTAAGGAAATCTCCAACATCTGGCAGTGGTATTGACAGCTTTCAAATGCGAAACGCAAACGGCTGTAGGTGAAAACGATAGCTGTCTGTGGAGCTACTAGCTGCGCTCGTGTAAACTGTATGGCCTGCAGAGACTTTGTTTTTTGTTTTTATTTAATCGAATGTTTATGTTGTTCACAAATTGCAACACTTTCTAAGCCTGACACGCTAATTAAGGCAATATAAGCATAGCCGTTCCGAATGTACTTTTCTCCAAGAAGCGATTCAGGTAGCTGGAGTCCAAAGTTTTTGTTAATCATGTATTTTGTGTTCTTGTGGAGATATTTCCATAGCAACTTTCATCCCCAAACAATTACAGGTTGTACATAAAGTCCGGGAACACTTTCAATTATTTATTGCACAAGAAGTAAACATTGTACAGATGTCATACATATTGTATTTTGAGGGGAAACTCTGAAAGTTTTTTTTACAAACATTTGATATGCGAACCATGAGTAACCCAGTAGACGTCAATACGGTAATCGAATTTTTGCCATGCCCGTCCCAGCATGGCATCGTCGAGTGTGGCAGTAGCTTCCCGTATTCTCTCCCGGAACTCTGTTACGTCGAACTCGCCGTGTTTGCGATTAGCGCTGACTATCGGCAAATTACCAAACTACGCTGTGGCGGTATAGATGAAAAAAAAAAAAAACTTTCAGGGTTTCTCTTCAAAATGACATATGTATGATATCTGTACAATGTTTCGTTCTTGTGCAATAAATAAATGAAAGTGTTCCCGGACTTTATGTACACCCTGTATTTCTTCATACCTAACCGAGAAGTGAAATAACAATTTTCATGAATTTAGCTTTCAATTTTATTAATGTAACGAAATAGTTTATTATAAATTTTTCATCCCCTACTGCAATCCCTTAGGGGCTGAATTTCCAGATACAATCAAACACCTATTTTTTATTTCTAATTGAGAAGTCAAATACCAATTGTGATAGATGTAGCCTCAAAAACCCTGTACTTGTTCTTTACCAATTACTAATTTTCAAAAAATTTTCACTCACTGTTCTGCCCCCTTAGGATTGGAATTTCGAAAAATCCCTTCGTAAACGGCGCCTACAGTATAAGATCCACACCTTCTCCAAACTTCAAGATTCCATCCCTAGTGGTTTGGGCTGGGCGGTGATGAGTCAGTAAGTTAGTCAGTCAGGTCATTTCTTTATATATAGAGATGAGGAGGCGTTGCCATAGAGACGTTTACAAATGGTTCAAATGGCTCTGAGTACTATGGGACTTAACTTCTGAGGTCATCAGTCCCTTGAACTTAGAACTACTTAAACCTAACTTACCTAAGGACATCATACACATCCATGCCCGAGGCAGGATTCGAACCTGCGACCGTAGCGGTCGCGCGGTTCCAGACTGTAGCGCCTAGAACCGCTCGGCCACAACGGCCGGCGAGGAGAGGTTAGTTCAGGACTGTTTACTTGTATCAAACGGCCGGCAGACGTTTACAAAATTGCTTTGTAGACACGCTAAGCAGCTGTGCCCAGCGTACAGAAAATTTCCGAGAGCAATTTCTTAATTTGGATACTGTAATTGTACATTTGTATATCATGTATGTTTCTTTGTACGACTGTTTCATGACTTCGAAGAGATTTTCACGTATGCATAGAAACGAAATTTTTTCGATACTTCACTACAAACACTTCTTTTTTTTTTTGTTGTAGTTTCGAATGCAAAACTGGGAAAATTAGTACTTGGGCAATGCAGTTTGTCAGGTAGTGGCCGGAGGGGCCGTGCAGTTCTGGGCGCTACAGTCTGGAACCGCGTGACCGCTACGGTCGCAGGTTCCTTTCCTGCCTCGGGCATGGATGTGTGTGATGTCCTTAGGTTAGTTAGGTTTAATTAGTTCTAAGTTCTAGGCGACTGATGTCCTCAGAAGTTAAGTCGCATAGTTCTCAGAGCCATTTGAACCATTTTTTTTGTCAGGTAGTTCTGAATAAAGAAAACAAATTATTTAGTTTTCAGAATAGATAAGGTGTTCTTTAGAAAGAAGGATGTGAGGAGTTTCACGTGAGGAATATCAGTTATAAAACAAACCACTATTAGCGGCTCGAAAAAAGTAGAAACCGACAGTCGTAATGTTATTTAATGATTTTACTTAGCTATCACGGAATGGACAGTGTCTTGAAAGGAGGATATAAGATGAACATCAACAAAAGCAAAACGAGGATAATGGAATGTAGTCAAATTAAATCGGGTGATGCTGAGGGGATTAGATTAGGAAATGAGACACTTAAAGTAGTAAAGGAGTTTTGCTATTTAGGGAGTAAAATAACTGATGATGGTCGAAGTGGAGAGGATATAAAATGTAGACTGGCAATGGGAAGGAAAGCGTTTCTGAAGAAGAGAAATTTGTTAACATCGAGTATAGATTTAAGTGTCAGGAAGTCTTTTCTGAAAGTATTTGTATGGAGTGTAGCCATGTATGGAAGTGAAACATGGACGATAACCAGTTTGGACAAGAAGAGAATAGAAGCTTTCGAAATGTGGTGCTACAGAAGAATGCTGAAAATAAGGTGGGTAGATCACGTAACTAATGAAGAGGTATTGAATAGGATTGGGGAGAAGAGAAGTTTGTGGCACAACTTGACTAGAAGAAGGGATCGGTTGGTAGGACATGTTTTGAGGCATCAAGGGATCACAAATTTAGCATTGGAGGGCAGCGTGGAGGGTAAAAATCGTAGAGGGAGACCAAGAGATCAATACACTAAGCAGATTCAGAAGGATGTAGGTTGCAGTAGGTACTGGGAGATGAAGAAGCTTGCACAGGATAGAGTAGCTTGGAGAGCTGCATCAAACCAGTCTCAGGACTGAAGACCACAACAACAACAACTTAGCTATCCGTTTTGGAGTCTCATGGGTATCATCTTAGGGCCTGTATATACGTAGCTAGATGCCATCTAATCATTTGTGCTATTATAAGCATCGTTATATCCAACTGATTTCCATAGATTTCTTCTCGGTCGGCGTGGACCACTCACACCTCTAACAACTAAGTTAGTGGTATGAAGGGTCCACATCTACCGAGAGGAATTCTACGGAAACCAGTTGGATGTAGTGGTCCCTATAAGAGCACGATGTTAGATGACATATGTAACTACGTGTATAGTGACCTGAAGATGGCGCCAGTGAGACACCGAAACTGGTAGCTACATAAAATTATTAAATAAAATTATAGCTGTTGGTATCTGCCGGCCGCTGTAGCCGAGCGGTTCTAGGCGCTTCAGTCCGAAACCGTGCGACTCCTACGGTCACAGGTTCGAATCCTGCCTCGGGCAGGGATGTGTGTGATGTCCTTAGGTTAGTTAGGTTTAAGTAGTTCTAAGTTCTGGGGGACTGATGACCTTAGATGTTAAGACCCATAGTGCTCAGAGCCATTTGAACCATTTTTTGGTATCCATTTTCCTTGTGTCTTCGGCGCGCCGCAGTCCCATTCCATGTACACAAGCTGGAGTTACAGAAACTGTTAGTGGGGTCCAGTTTTCATGTCGTTTCGACAGGTGGAAATTTTGATTATTTCTTTAAGTGCTCCTACGTAAACAATACTGCTTTTTTTAGCAACCTGTGGAGTCTACACTGAATAATGTTTTGCAAAATACCGCTTATATAAGACTTCGGATACTTCGTATGTGCATAGCGTCCATGTAGTACTGGGGAAAACGAGCAGAAAAGAGAAAGAAAATAATATTCGTGTTAGGAATATCAATACAGCAAGCGGCAATATAGCAGCCTGATGCACTCCGAGCCTATGTTCACTGGAGGGAAGACAGGCAGAATATCTGTGGGGCCGTGGCCAGCCAGTGGACTGAGGTACGGACTCCGCCCAGGGGCCCTCATCTGTGGAAGCTATGCTAGAAGTTCGCTCCACAGCCAGGCCAGGCCGGGCAGGCGATTAAAGCCAGCTGGCCTCTCCTCTCCTCTCTTCGCTCCTCACCCTTCCCCTCTCCTAACTCCCACCACTCCTGTCCGCGGCCAGTCTGCCCTGCCCAACTCCGCCGCGCTCCACACTTTTCATCGACCGGTGCGTCGGCTCTACCGGACAGCGGCGTCGGCGTCGGCAGCGGCAGCGCCGACCCATCCCACCCCATACCGCCCCATGCCGCGCCGTGAATTCCGGCACCATACCAGGCCGCGGCGAGCCGCGCCTGCCAATAGGCCGGCGTCCAAGTCGACGCGTTTCCCGCGCCCTCGAAGCTTAGCGTCGGCCTTCTAAGCCAAAACACTTTTTTTTCTTTTTTTCTTGCAGCAGCGTATGGTTCATGACAACCCCACACGACCAGTCCGTCTTAGCTGAATGATCATCGCGTATGACTACAATGCAGCGGGCCCGGGTAGATTCCCGGCCGGCTCGGAGACTTTCTTCGCTCGGGGATTGGGTGTTGTATTGTCCTCGTCATAATTTCATCATTACGGACATGCAACTCACTCAATGTCACATCACCTAAAAAGAATTGCAACTTTGAGGCTAAACTACCCCAGGTGGGGTATACCTGCAATCAATGCCACAAGATCATTTCATTTCATTCGCGTATGACCAAGTATTAGTCACCCTGACGAGACATCACGCTAGTACCACGAAAATCCGCCTTTAGGATGCCTGATCCACTTCAAGCCGCTCGTTGATGATTAGATACCGTAGGACTGCCGAATTGACGGGATGTTGATGCTACGTTTCACCCGCGGTCGAGGTGCCATAAGTTGCCTGAGTGCTCCTCAGACCAGGAACATACGCGTGCAGCTCTGTTAACACGGCTGTTGTTAACTTTGAAGAGGGAAGAGTCCACAGCATACTGATCATGAAGATGTGAAAGAAAGGGCAGTACTTGGTCAACGAGAATACTGAAATACACATCGTGTTTCATGTCTACAGTATCTTGTATGACTGTGACTAAGTCGTCGTACGAAAACCATCTATAGGATGGTTATAATTAAAGTGCAGCTACCCACGAAGATTCAGTGTGGACAGCACTTATTGTATGGCAGTGAAACTCGGTGGATATGATAATGCGTTAAAACGAAAACGATTCACTCTAGAAATCAAATTAGTTCCAGTTGTGGCCACCAGGTGCAAATCTGGTGCTGTATACTGTCTGCATGACGGTGTGATACCCACGCTGTCATTTGACAAGCCATAACCTGAGTGAACAGTATGGGTATCGACAAGAGAGACCGTGCGCTGTTAGTGAAACAGTTTTGTGTGAAAGTCAGCAATTACCGTGTTGCACTGAGAGAGTAGTGCCGACTGAAAGGTCTGAGGAAAGGTCTGATATCGTTAAATGGTTTAAAAAAGATAACCATGAAATTCGAAAACACGGGTCAGTTTGGTGTGTCGCCCAGAAGAGGAAGGCGTCCTACCATTGTGCAAGTTATTGACGTGGTTGCCGTTTTCGTAACTGATCATGCAGCACGTGCCGCAAGTAGCGGTAGTGCTCATGCAGTGTCACGGAAATTATCCATCCCATTGCTAATAGTACGGGAAGATTTGTGGCTTCTTTTCCACTGGTACCCATACGACATCCAAACGTTAAGATCCGCAGCAGTGCTCTGAATTTGCTGTTGGCTTCTGGCACTGTGGCCAGGAAATATCCTTTGGAGTGATGACGCACATTTTACACTACAGGGTGCTGTGAATACAAAGAACTGCCAAATTTTGGGTACCTTTAAACCACGTGAGCACGAAGAGCTATTGCACATGTTGTATGTGAGCGTGTTATGCGGATTCACAAGCACCTTTATTCTCGGTCATCTCCTCTTTGAAGAGCATACACCAGAGGGCCAGTCGGGTGTACCGTGACGTCTGCACGTTATCAAGACCTCAATGTACAGCATGTGATTCCTGCTATCCATGAGCGCAACTGCGTGGAAATCACTGTTTTGATGCAAGATGGGGCAACACCTTATGTCGCTCGCCTACGCAAAGATCTGCTTAATCCAACCTTCCATGAACGTGTCATCTCCAGAGGTTTTCCAGATGCATTGTCTGCAAGATCATTGATCCGAATCCATGGAACTTTTGGGTCTGGCGATATCTGTAAGAAAGCGTTTGCCGGGGACATGTTCGGTCTCTACCTGATCTGAAGGCCACTGCACAGGACCACGTTGCACGGCTTCCACTGGAACCGCTACGAGAAATTGATGATCACATTGTTTTATCGATGCAGCATCTCGTCGACGTCTCCAACGCTCATACTGAAAAAGTTATGAAATTGGTGGTTAATAATAAAATCATTATTATGTCTTTCTCACTTGTTTGACGTCAACTGCCTACATACAGTTCCCAATCCATAATATATGGAAATATTTCTATATATCTGCCTTGCATTCGCAGCGCCAGAATTGCACCTGGTGGTCAAAATTGAAACTAATTTTTTTCCAGCTTCCACATTAACACATTGGAATATCTAGCGCATTTCGCTGCCATACATCAATTACAGCCCACAATGGGCCACTACGAGTAGCTCCACTTTCACTATCACCAGCCAATAACACTACTCTGGCTTGACTACAAACTCCACACACTACGGGTTAGGCGCGTCTTTGCGTCGTTCGAGCACTCGATTCCTCGCATTTTTTGAATAGCGGCAAAACCGCAACTCTTCGGGCGTTACAACAGACCTCCACTCAGTGAAGACGTCCAGTTTTATGTGCCGCTGTGAGCAATTCTTTTTTGCGAGGTACCTAATCATAAACGTCCATTGCATGCAATTCCATTCGCAATGTTCACTCGAAAGCGACTGAGATAGAACTGAATTCACCGACAGCAGCAATTGCTGTCAGGCCTGAAAACTATTGCCGCCCAGAGTGGCCGAGCGGCTCTAGGCGCTTCAGTCTGGAACCGCGCGACCGCTACTGTCGCAGGTTCGAATCCTGCCTCGGGCATGGATGTATGTGATTTTCTTAGGTTAGTTAGGTTTAAGTAGTTCTAAGTTTTAGGGGACTGATGACCTCAGATGTTAAGTCCCATAGTGCTCAGGGCCATTTGAACCATTTGAACCTGAAAACTATTGTCAATGACAGGGCATGAACATCATCTCTGGTCCGTTTCAGTTAGTATATTTTTACCACCACCGCTTTTAGCGCTGTTACATGGGTGCTGTTCATTCACCATTCCTTGTCTTAACGTTGGACACTCTGCGTTTATACATAAACAAGTTGTGCAATGTCATCCTCGTTGTGGCCATGGAATTGTGGAAACACTGTAGGTCATTTCTTCCATTCTGTCACGTCTCCCTGTCAACCCATCTTACTGTGCTGATTGCATACTACCTACTGGTCAACCCACAGCAGTTGACTGCCCTGACTTACGTCAATGGTAGAGAATCGAATGACGTCTTGGTAGCAGCTCTACACCGTCTACAACGATCGATAGTGGACTGTGTTCTTTGTAGCGAGTGGCTAACATTTTCTCTGTGCTGTATGCTGTCACACTTACCCGCTGCGGTCGCAGGTTCGAATCCTGCCTATGGCATGGGTGTGTGTGATGTCCTTAGGTTAGTTAGGTTTAAGTAGTTCTAAGATATAGGGGACTGATGACCTCAGATGTCAAGTCCCATAGTGCTCAAGGCCATTTGAACCATTTGTCACACTTACGGATATGCTTCGTAGGTAGGAGACGGCCCCTGCAGCACCTCATAGTGTATTTATCAACAGAATAGTTGGTCAATTGTTTGCTGTCAAGCCTCATGCAGCTGCCGCAGCCACTCTGGGGCGTGCAGGTCGCTGTACACAGCTGTGCAGTCGGGGGAACCCACTCGCGTCCCCGTGGTCACGTGTCCATACACTATGCGCTTACTCTTCCGTGGAAGCCTAGGTAGATCGGCGATCAACCCACAGACAGACAGCTACAATCCGGGCTCCGGCCAACCAACAGCCGCTACAAGCCTCCGGCAGAGACCCATTGCCTACCGCAGCCGCTGTCCACCCAGGCGTGAGCCCCGTTAGACGCTGTATTTCCGTGAGCTGCTCCCCAGGGCACCGCACTGCAGGATCTGCATGTGACTGCCCACGAACTCATCGCCTCGAGGGACCGTCACGTTTGCTGCCCATACATTAGCTAGGCGGTTTGGCGAATCTACGGTACATAAGTAAGCTGCACGGAACATTTTAGGAAGCTTCTTAAGAAAAGCACCTACTGTGTGACACGAACAAAACAAGACAAATCCGCATGTAGGCTGAAGTTATAATTGCGAAAAAGTGATGTGCGAAGTCTTCAACTATATTCGTAAAGCTATTATCACAGGATCTGACCGAATCCGAAGAAAGTTTTCTTGTATTTTAAGGCTACAAAGGTGTGTGTGTGTGTGTGTGTGTGTGTGTGTGTGTGTGTGCATTAGAAGAGTAGTCTTACTTCAATAGAGAGTTCCAAATAAGCCCTGATACTTTATGATATGCAGAATACATAGGATGGTCAGAAATGGTGCGAAAAGCTTGTATGGCTGTCGCACGATAGGCTGTACTGAGAAATATTTGTTAAGAAAAAAATCGATATGTTGCGCCGCCTCCGAGTTACCTAGGAATGAAGTGAGCCAATCACTCCGTTGCGCCCGCATATTCAAGCGGCCTGCCAGATGCAATTAGTCTCAGTTGTTCTCATAGCGTAGATGATAGCGGATGAGACTGCTCAGCCTTTGGCTCGGGTTCGATCCTTGCAAACCGTCCCATGTCCAGTTTAGGAAACAAAACGAAGAACACATTTGACGACACTATCTCTGGCCGTGCTGTTCAATTTGCGCGCCCAACAGACTGACTGGCTAATTTCAATACTAATTAAATCGGAAACGGCGCAATGTTTGGAATTTTTTTCTTAAAAATTATTCCTCAGCGCAATCTATCCTGCAACATCCTTACAAGCTTTTCAGGCTGCTTCTGACCACCCTGTATATTTCTAACGCCTGATAGAGCAAATTTGGTAACGTTTTATGTTATAAAAATGAACCTATGTTCCACATCTCTTCCTAAATCACTGGACCGGTTTCAACCAAACTTGGAACATATATAACGTGCTGTCTGGAAAGAATCACTGTGCGCTTAAGAAACACCTACTTATCCAAAGGGTGGGGACGAAAAAGCAGCGAATACCCATACTTTATTCATCCAGTATTTGAGAATGAGCTCTATACATAGTTTCAAACCTTTACGAGACTTTTTCAAGCTGATAGCCCCCTCCCTCTATAAAATGATGAAAAGAAAAAAGTTTATTTTTAGTATATTTTCGCTGGTCATGCGGTGAAAATGGCGTAAGAGGCATGGCCTTTTAGTTTATTATTTCACTACTACTAACTGCATTCGCTACACACTTCACGCGCGGTATTCGCACAAACAACTGAAGGTACCAGCAAAATTATAACACTGTACGATACATATTTCAGGACATGTGACGTCATAAACAATGAGATTTGAGAAAAACTGTCGCATCGTGCATGGCGTTTAAATTTATTACTTCTTTGCTACTAACACTGTTCACAACAAATTTCGAAGACAGTATCCACATATGCCGCTGAATGAGCTTGCAAAACTGTATAATTGTACAATACACTCCAGGGGCTGTGACGATGCTTGAAAAAACTGCCGCATCATGCACGGCGTTTAACTTTATTACTTCTTTCTTACTAACTCCATTTGCAATACATTTCGCAGACTGTCGGCACATGTACCACTAAATGTACTTGCAAAACTATTTTTTTGTACGACACATAGTTGGGAGGATCGCCGTCATAAACTTAGAGCTGCGTAAAAATGAAATTGCAGAGCGAAATTCGCTTGATATACAGATCAAATATGTGTATAAATATGTTCAAATATGTTAAGTATATGTGAAATACATTTTACATGTGTATGTGGGAAAAGCCATAGGCATAAACCTCAGCCTAACTGCTGGGATGATTTCAAACAAATCTAGTACAAGTAATTATTAGCTACGGTATGGAAAGAAGTACTTTGGGGGTAAGGGTCCCCAGCGTCCTCTTGAGATGGGGGTGATAAAGTGAATAGAGAAGGGGGAGGACGTCCCATGGACCAGATTAGGAGAACTATAAATCATTAAATATTTTTCCACGATATTAAGCAATTATATTTGTCATATGTAAAAGAAACTCTACTGAAAGTCAAGGAATAATGCGATAATAAAGAAAAACTATTATCTGTAATGTAAGTGTTATTATCATCTTTGTTCTTTGTGGTATCGGCGTGAAACAAAAAGCGCCAGACTCTTTCTTGCCTTGTCTTGTTCGGACAGGACGCCATTGTGCCCAATCTACATAATAAGGTGTCTATATTTTTCTCAAGTTCTTAACGATTTATTCAGACGATCTATGTTACGTGCAATAGGACACAGACTTGGCCAGCACTAAGATATAATTCAATCACACGTAGGTCCTTACGGCATGAAAATGGTGAAATACTTTCTGTCTCTGTGTATATAGCCTATAATGATTAACTTGTTTTGAGAACGGATTCGTCTAAGTAACTTCAATAATTATACAGGATCCCACGCTACATTTTTGTGACAGTAAAACCTAAGGAAGATCCGTGCCTTCGCATATCTTTGCAGTGAAACCAAATCAAATTAAAAATAAAATATAAATAAAATAAAATAATAAAACTCCACATTCACATTCCATTATATATATGGGGATGGACAGACGGGGAGTGGTAAGGAGGAAATGAAGAGAGAGAGAGACGAAAGGGGTATATGGACAGAGAGGACGCAGAGAAGGAGATGGACAGTAGAAGGGGGGGGGGGGTAGGAAGAGATGGACAGAGGGAAGCGGGAGGAGACGTTGGCAGGGTGAGGGGAAAGAGGAGATGGACGGAGGAGGAAGAAGCAAATAAGCAGAGAGAGGAGGGAGGAGCAAATGGACCTAGAGAGTACTGGGAGATAAAGATGGCAGGGGGAGTGGGGGGTGGAGGAAATGGAAGAAGATGGACTAATAGAAAATTGGAATAAGTACATACCTAGCCTAGTGCCTGGTACTAGGCTACTTAAATATAAAATAGACACAAAACACACACTTTCATAAATTCAGCACAGCAAAAGGGAGGGGGTGGTGGGGCTGCGCATTTAATATGTGTGAGCAGCATAGGAGGGTACTGGTTGATGAATGCCTTCCGGTTGAGTCCAGCTGTGCAATGAGTAACTCCCCTCGTTTATGTGCACATAAAAAAACGTTTTGCATCTCCTCGGTTCAGCCGGCCGCTGTGGCCGAGCGGTTCTAGGCGCTTCAGTCCGGAACCGTGCTGCTGCTACGGTCACAGGTACGAATCCTACCTCGGGCATGGATGTGTGTGATGTCCTTAGGTTAGTTAGATTTAAGTAGTTCTAAGTCTAGGGGACTTACGACCTCATATGTTAAGTACCATAGTGCCTAGAGCCATTTGAACCATTTTTTCACCTCGGTCCCAAGAGTTCCGGAACCTGTACAGAAAATTGTAATAGAGATCAACATAAACATCATTTCCGCCCTTTTTGTTGCTCATGAAAATCATACATTGAATTTTGTACCACCATACAGCAATACCTTCAGAGGTGGTGATCCAGATTGCTGTACACAGCGGTATCTCATAATACCCAGTAGCCCGTCCTCTTGCACTGATGCATGCCTGTATTCGTCGTGCCATACTATCGACAAGTTCATCAAGGCACTGTTGGTCCAGATTGCCCCACTCCTCAATGGCGATTAGACGTAGATTCCTCAGAGTAGATGGTGGGCTACGTCGTACATAAACGGCCCTTTTCAATATATGCCAGGCATGTTCGATATGGTTCATGTCTGGAGAACATGCTGGCCACTCTAGTCGAGGGATGTCGTTATGCTGAAGGAAGTCATTCAAAAGATGTGCACTATGGGGCCGCGAATTACGTCCGTGAAGACGAATGCCTCGCCAATATGATGCCGACATGGTTGCTGTCAGGGTTCTTCCGAGCCATAATCCATTGATAGCGGTTCAAATGGTTCAAATGGCTCTGAGCGCTATGGGACTTAACATCTGTGGTCATTAATCACCTAGAACTTAGAACCACTTAAACCTAACCAACCTAAGGACATCACACACATCCATGCCCGAGGCAGGATTCGAACCTGCGACCGTAGCGGTCACGCGGTTCCAGACTGAAGCGCCTAGATAGCAGTCATCCACTGCAGTAGTAGTCCTTGGGCGGCCTGAGCGAGGCATGTCATCGACAGTTACTATTCTCCTGTATCTCCTCCATGTCCGAACAACGTCGCATTGTTCACTCCGAGACGCCTGGACACTTCCCTTGTTGAGAACCCTTCCTGGCACAAGGTAACAATACGGACGCTATCGAACCGCGGTATTGGCCGTCAAGGCATGGTTGAACTACAAACAACACGAACCATGTACCTCCTTCCTGGTGGAATGACTGGAACTGATCGGCTGTCGGACCCCCTCCGTCTAATAGGCGATGCTCAAGCATGGTTGTTTACATCTTTGGCCGGGTCTAGTGACATCTCTGAACAGTCAAAGAGACTGTGTCTGTGATACAGTATCCACAGTCAACGTCTATCTTCAGGAGTTCTGGGAACTGGGGTGATGCAAAACTTTTTTGATGTGTGTAGTTAGTTAGCAGGAAGATCATTCAAAAAACCTAACCCCCTTCGTACGAAAGTTTGCACTAGTTAAGTAAGCTGACGCAATACAGTGCCTAATTCCAGCATTCAGCTATCCAGCACATGGCGATTTAGCTTTTCTCAGCATCTCAAACCTAATTTGCATGCTGGGAATTCCTATTCATTACTATTGTCTTTAAGTCGCGGCTCAGTAGCCAAACACCTATTTGTCAGAATGACTTTGATTCATGTAGTCAGTTTACGCAAGATTACAAGAGGGCGGGCACCAGCGAGGCACCTTCAAGTGGATTAAAGACAAGGAGTTATATGCTCCTCGGCAAAATTGAGTCGAGAGAAGTGTGTTTAAAGGATGGTACATTATCAGTGAACACAGAAAATATACTTTACAACCCAGTAGGCATGCTGCATATTACAACTTCGAGATTTAGCTTCACCAACCGCAGCAACGTCGTCTGAAATACTTGATTCTCATTCCATGAAAACTAATCTTTACCCATCTTTAAATTTTCAAGAGAGGTTAATATCCTCAAATTTAAAATATTCGTAACAGAGAGTGAGATTAAGCAACATGTGACGCAATAACCAGTTTGTAAACAGTTCGTAATATCAACCTATGAGCGCCTATTGCTTCTCGAAAGCACGTGAACTGATACCGACTCGCTTAACGATACAAGCAAACAGCCCAGAACTAACATTTCCATGCAAAGCTAACCTTCGTCACAGTAAATAAATTTGGTTGGTGTCATCGGATTCTTTATGCACTGTAATATTTGCTCGCTAACGTGGGTCTCCGCCAGACAATGGCAGTTTCTTTCTCAACATCAGAACACAGCACAAAGTGCGTCTTCGACTTTAGCGTACCACGTCCGAAAAACAGGCGACCAAGAATGTTGACGTACTGTTTTTAAATGAGACACACCACATGTCGCAACACGCACAAACGAATACTATAGGAAGAGAGCAAACCTATTCGCCATAGTCTGTTACAATGATGAAGCCGAGAGATTGATAAAGAGCTTGTATTAACGGATCGAAGCTGGCTAGAGCAAGCCCTACATGGCATACGGTAAACAGAAGCATCGCGATTCACAAAAAGGCAAAATATATTGAGAGGAAAACGGAAGTTCTGAGTAAACGGGCACGTTTCGAGCAAACAGTGACACAAAAACCAGTACCCAGGTACCTGAGAACGAGACAGGAGTCGACACAACCAAAATGTTGAATGGTGTGTTCATATGTTCCTTCTTAAAGGATAATGACGAAATGTTACCATCATTCTGTAGGACTGTTAATATTAGTGACGTACGGTTCCGTACTAGTATCGCTAAGAAACAGCTTCAATCAGTAAAACTCATTGGCGCTCAAAGTTCGATGGACCTCGGGCTACGTTCTATACAGAGTTTAAGAGAGACTTACTTCCACTGTTGACCAAAATTCACCACAGGTACTTTGAGCAGAGATATGTTCCCCCAAATTCGAAAAGTGCACAAGCCACACCCAACTAATAGGGCTATTCATAAATTAACCTCTCTCTCTCTCCCGCTCTCTCTCTTTCTCGCCCCCCCCCCCCCCCCTCTCTCTCTCTCTCTCTCTCTCTCTCTCTCTCTCTCTCTCTCTATATATATATATATATATATATATATATATATATGTGTGTGTGTGTGTGTGTGTGTGTGCAGGGTGGTCCATTGATAGTGACTGGGCCAAATATCTCACGAAATAAGCATCAAACGAAAAAACTACAAAGAACGAAACTCGTCTAGCTTGAAGTGGAAAACCAGATGGCGCTATGGTTGGCCTGCTAGATGGCGCTGCCATAGGTCAAACTGATATCAACTGCGTTTTTTTTTAATAGGAACCCCCATTTTTATTACATGTTCGTGTAGTACGTAAAGAAAAAGGAATGTTTTAGTTGGACCACTTTTTTCGCTTTGTGACAGATGGCGCTGTAATAGTCACAAACGTATAAGTACGTGGTATCACGTAAAATTCAGTCAGTGCGGACGGTATTTGCTTCGTGATACATTACCCGTGTTAAAACGGATCGTTTACCAATTGCGGAAAAGGTCGATATCGTGTTGATGTACGGCTATTGTGATCAAAATGCCCAACAGGCGTGTGCTATGTATGCTGCTCGGTATCCTGAACGACATCATCCAAGTGTCCGGACCGTTCGCTGGATAGTTACGTTATTTAAGGAAACAGGAAGTGTTCAGCCATATGTGAAATGTCAATCACGACCTGCAACAAATGTTGATGCCCAAGTAGGTGTTTTAGCTGCTGTCGCGGCTAATCCACACATCAGTAGCAGTCAAATTGCGCGAGAATCGGGAATTTCAAAAACGTCGGTGTTGAGAGTGTTACATCAACATCGATTGCACTCGTACCATATTTCTATGCACCAGGAATTGCATGGCGACGACTTTGAACGTCGTGTACAGTTCTGCCACTGGGCACAAGAGAAATTACGAGACAATGACAGATTTTTTGCACGCTTTCTATTTAGCGCCGAAGCGTCATTCACCAACAGCGGTAACGTAAACCGGCATAATATGCACTATTGGGCAACGGAAAATCCACGATGGCTGCGACAAGTGGAACATCAGCGACCTTGGCGGGTTAATGTATGGTGCGGCATTATGGGAGGAAGGAAAATTGGCCCCCATTTTATGGATGGCAATGTAAATGGTGCAGTGTATGCTGATTTCCTACGTAATGTTCTACCGAAGTTACTACAAGATGTTTCACTGCATGACAGAATGGCGATGTACTTCCAACATGATGGATGTCCGGCACATTGCTCGCGTGCGGTTGAGGCGGTATTGAATAGTATATTTCATGACAGGTGGATTGCTCGTCGAAGCACCATACCATGGGCTGCAAGTTTACCGGATCTGACGTTCCCGCATTTCTTTCTGTGGGGAAAGTTGAAGGATATTTGCTATCGTGATCCTCCGACAACGGCTGACAACATGCGTCAGCGCATTGTCAATGCATGTGCGAACATTACGGAGGGCGAACTACTCGCTGTTGAGATGAATGTCGTTACACGTATTGCCAAAAGCATTGAGGTTGACGGACTTCATTTTGAGCATTTATTGCATTATTGTGGTACTTACAGGTAATCACTCTGTAACAGCATGCGTTCTCAGAAATGGTAAGTTCACAAAGGTACATGTATCACATTGAAACAACTGAAATAAAACGTTCAAACGTACCTACGTTCTGTATTTTAATTTAAAAAACCTACCTGTTACCAACTGTTCGTCTAAAATTGTGAGCCATATGTTTGTGACTATTACGGCGCCATCTATCACAAAGCGAAAAAAGTGGTCCAACTAAAACATTCATATTTCTACACATACTACACGAATATGTAATAAGAATGGGGGTTCGTATTTTAAAAAACGCAGTTGTTATCCGTTTGACCTATGGCAGCGGCATCTAGCGGGCCAACCATAGCGCCATCTGGTTTCCCCCTTCAAGCTAGACGAGTTTCGTTCTTCGTAGTTTTTTGTTTGACGCTGATTTCGTGAGATATTTGGCCTGGTCACGATCAATAGAGCACCCTGTTAAAAAAAAAAAAACTAAAAAGAAATACTATCTGTGTTTAGATGTTGACGTTATTTCTCTACGTATTTGTCACCCAAATTCAAACATTTGATGTACTGTAACATCCACTTCTTTATGCTTCATCAAAGAATGAAGTTACTTGGTGCTTCAGCCAGCTGTTGACACCATCCCTGAACTGATGGTCGGCCGTGAAGTGCTGAATAGTCAGTTAGACCTCCATACTGGTGAAAAATAACATCACTTAGTGTCGAGTCTGGACTATCAATTAGCAGTACGGGATTACGCATTGTCGTGAAGGAATCACATCCATATAAGAAAAAAAGGAAGTCAGTCTGATCCGCTGAACTATCCTACACAACTCACATTTGTTTGTAGCAGAATCCTAGAAGACAGAGTTCAAACTTTATGACTACTTCATTCCCCTCATCAACAATACCAAAGATCTAACTATTTCTGTTTTGCTCTGTCGTAATTCTATTCGGTCCGCCGACCCTCCTTCGTTGCTTCATCTTATTCTTCAGCACTGCCTTTGATATTCTGGTTGCCTACATTCTTGTTGCATGCTCTTTCCACTTGTCCTTGCACTTCGCTATTTCTTCAATCTGATTATACACTACTGGCCATTAAAATTGCTACACCGAGAAGAAATGCAGGTGATAAGCGGGTATTCATTGGACACATATATTAAAACTAGAACTGACATGTGATTACATTTTCACGCAATTTGGGTACATAGATGCTGAGAAATCAGTACCCAGAACAACCACCTCTGGCCCTAATAACGGCCTTTATACGCCTGGGCATTGAGTCAAACAGAGTTTGGATGGCGTGTACACGAACAGCTGCCCATGCAGCTTCAACACGATACCACAGTTCATCAAGAGCAGTGACTGGCGTATTGTGACGAGCCAGTTGCTAGGCCACCATTGACCAGACGTTTTCAGTTGGTGAGAGATCTGGAGAATGTGCTGGCCAGGGCAGCAGTCGAACGTTTTCTGTATCCAGAAAGGCCCGTATAGAACCTGGAACATGCGGTCGTGCATTATCCTATTGAAATGTAGGGTTTTGCAAGGATCGAATGAAGGGTGGAGCCACGGGTCGTAACACATCTGAAATGTAACGTCTACTGTTCAAAGTGCCGTCAATGCGAACAAGAGGTGACCGAGACGTGTAACCAATGAAACCCCATACCGTCACGCCGGGTGATACGCCAGTATGGCGATGACGAATACACGCTTCCTATGTGCGTTCGCCGCGATGTCACCGAACACGG
Source organism: Schistocerca nitens (assembly GCF_023898315.1). Lineage (NCBI taxonomy): Eukaryota > Metazoa > Arthropoda > Insecta > Orthoptera > Acrididae > Schistocerca > Schistocerca nitens. The sequence goes on from NC_064617.1 coordinate 499,191,506, forward strand.
ATGCGACCATCATGATGCTGTACACAGAACCTTCATTCACGCGAAAAAATGACGTTTTGCCATTTGTGTACCTAGGTTCGTTGTTGAGTACATCATCGCACGCGCTCCCGTCTGTGATGCAGCGTCAAGGGTAGCCGCAGCCATGGTCTCCGAGCTAATAGTCCATGCTGCTGCAAACGTTGTCGAACTGTTTGTGCAGATGGTTGTTGTCTTGCAAATGTCCCTATCTGTTGACTCAGATATCGAGACGTGGCTGCAGGATCCGTTACAGCCATGCGGATAAGATGCCTGTCATCTCGACTGCTAGTGATACGAGGATCCAGCACGGCGTTCCGTATTACTCTCCTGAATCCACCGATTCCATATTCGGCTAACACTATTTGGATCTCGACCAACGCGAGCAGCAATGTCGCGATACGATAAACCGCAACCGCGATAGGGTACATTCCGACCCTTATCAAAGTCGAAAACGTGATAGTACGCATTTCTCCTCCTTACACGAGGCATCACAACAACGTTTCACCAGGCAACACCGGTCAACTGCTGTTTGTGTATGAGAAATCGGTTGGAAACTTTCCTCATGTCAGCACGTTGTAGGTGTCGCCACCGGCGCCAACCGTGTGTGAATGCTCTGAAAAGCTAATCATTTGCATATCACAGCATCTTCTTCCTGTCGGTTAAATTTCGCGTCTGTAGCACGTTATCTTAGTGGTGTTGCAATTTTAATGGTCAGGAGTGTACATAGTCTCACCTGATTTTTCATTTCTCTTCCTATCAAGTTATGAGTAGCCAGCTGCGGGTCTCAGAACTCTCACGTCTCCATTTTCTATCCTTTCGACTTGTCTCTTAAATATGTGACTAACATTCGCATCCACACAACAACGTTTGTACGTTTATTACTTAACACAGCTTTTGCTATGGTAAAAGCATCGTTTAATTGTGGGACGCAGAAACTGAAATATTTGTACCTTTATAGTCACAGCGTTTGATATGCAAATAGTATCATACTCAAAATAGAGGAATATCTTAACTTAATTCATTGATTACTATTGCTGCCCTAACTGGTTCACTCCCTTTAAATGCCATCAATTTTGTTTTTGACGTGGAAATATGTTAATTACTCTCTTTTACTGATTTCACAAGCAGGTACAGCCCACGTTGCAGATCATCTTCTATTCCAGCTCAAATCACTCGTTCGATTTTAAAGAGCATCGTATCGAGAGTAGCATTCTTTAGTTCTAAATAGTTTTGGAGCAATTTGTGCCATTTATTTATGACATCATCGAGACGTAAATTAAATACTGTATATTATAGAAGAAACCACTTTTTAAGACTTGGGTTATTTCAGCTTGCGTCATTCCATTTGACCTGCCTCCATAGTCGAGGTCGTTGCCGGCACGGTAGCTCAGCGTGTTCGGTCAGAGGGTTAGCTGGTCTCTGTAATAATAAAAAATTGAGTGAACAGATCAACGATGAAGTTGAACAGATGACATGGGATGTCCGCAACGAACAAAATGAGATTTTTTTTTAAAAAAAGAAGGAAGAAACATTCGCTAACGCACCCGTGTGCGGTGGCACTCGATTCGGAGGTAAACCGGTTTGAATCCTGCTGGTGAAATGTTTTCACTACCAAGATTTGGCCGGCAAGGATAGAAGATGTGGTGGAGTAAAGTTCCTGGTCACCAGTCTTTGCGTCAGTGTTCTGAATTAAACTCCAGATCTCTCCCCAGTGTCTTATTACCTGAGGACGTGAGACACTGATGATGGCGATCCGTGCGTCGGATGGGGACGTTAAACTTGGCAGCCGCCTTTGTGCTGTACGAAAGGAGTAGACCATGCGTCGCGCCCTGATTTCACCGTCTCCACGCCGCGCGGGGTAGCCGTGCGGTCTAGGCCGCCTTGACAAGGTTCGCGCGGCTTCCCCCGTCGCAGGTTCGAGTCCTCCCTCGGATATGGGTGGGTGTGTTGTCCTTAGCGTATGTTAGTTTAAGTTAGATTAAGCAGTGCGTAAGCCTAGGGACCGATGACCCCAGCAGTTTGGTTCCATAGCCCTTACCACAAATTTCCATTTCACCGTCTCCTTGCTCTTCCCCCGTAATAACACAAACACAACACCACACTATACAAGCAATCATCAAAGTCATCCACACGACACAGATACACATTTCACAGTTCATAACAGGACAGAGAAAGACAACAGCAAACCACCTCCATTAGGACTTAGCTGTGCTAATTTCCTAAGTATGGGACCAGTTTGAGTTTTGACTTGGCATTCCATTTAAAACTTAAAAATATACTCAGCCACTCGTATTTTGCATTGCTCTTAACAAATGCTGCAGAAGGCCCTTACCCGAAAGAATTTGAGTATATTTACCTTGTCAAATGTTTTTTCATAGTCAATATCAGCAGTGTAATTAATAGAATGCCAGATCAGTGTAGACCGTAACAGTAACCTTGGAAAAAGGCATCACTTCTGCGTGGACGATATCTTTGGGTTATATTAGAAGACTTACCTGCTTATTTATCTCTGTTGTAGGTTGCACTCTGTTTACTGGAAATCGTTTCGATAGCTTCACCAGACAAGTGCAGTAATAATCTTTATCACGCTGATTATGATTAATGATTTATTTCGTTCTTTCCGTGCTGTCGCGCATATTTATAAAGTAATTTGTCTGCATACAACATACTTGATCTCTTGACTACAAATAAACCCCAGCAGATAGGGTGCATCAGGACGGGCCCAGGTATCAATTATCACAAAGTTGTTGTAGCGAGACTGAATACCGTAGCATCCAAACCCAACAAAAACCAGCGCAAAGTGCTTCTATTCCAAAAATTAGATAAAAATCGCTTGGCGCCTTCCTGAGAGACAGACTCAGTTCTAGTCTGACTATGGAAGCACAGATCAGATGTGGCTTATATTCAGAGAAATAATATCGGCAGCAGTTGAGAGATAAACACCAAGAAAATTAATGAGATGATACAGAACAGGCCAAAACACTGTTGCAAGAACAACGAAAAAAGCATGCTGTAACTAACCTGTTTCTACGGGTTATTACGTTAAGATTAGGGTCGCCACCGACTCTAACCATACAACTAATCAAAGGTCTGGGAGAGTCGGAAAATAAATTAATTCGATCACAGACCAAAAACTCATAAAAATGCATACGTTGTGATATCGCTCTTAGGGGATGCGATGTAATTAATAGTATTGCCCGGGCACTGTTCATGAGAATCAAACATTTAAAATAAAATAGAAAATGCATGAACACTGTGCATAAGATCATCTCCCAGCAACACACCTGAAGATAAGACTTAATCTAAAGCATTTGTTTTAAAATAAAAGGGGAAACTAATCACTGGACCTGTGCGTAAGAAAACTTGTTGGATGTGCTAACGAGAAGCTACGAGGTGAGTGGCTTAGGTGCAAAACCGTAACCTCACAGTACAAGAGAAAATTGTGGATAAAATCATTTATTCCTAAGATATGGATGTGAGGCATGTGCACAATTCCTGAAAACATTAATTCCTAAAACATTAAAGAAAAGCATCCATACATTCACCGTTATAATCTACACCTAAAATCATTGGTCTGAATCATTCATACAACCGCTGTTGCCTGATAACTGATCGCAATAACCCGTGAAACGGTACACGTTTGCCGGCCGCGGTGGTCTAGCGATTCTGGCGCTGCAGTCCGGAACCGCGGGACTGCTACGGTCGCAGGTTCAAATCCTGCCTCGGGCATGGGTGTGTGTGATGTCCTTAGGTTAGTTAGGTTTAAGTAGTTCTAAGTTCTAGGGGACTTATGACCTAAGATGTTGAGTCCCATAGTGCTCAGAGCCATTTGAACCATTGGTACACGTTTCGCAGTACACCCGCGTGCACACGTGGTTTGTGGAGACGCAATTTCTAGGTATCGTGGCCAAGTTACAACAATATCACGTCACACAATCATGAACAGTTAACATTCTTTAAAACAAAAATGAGATCGGACAGTTAGTGATGACGGTAGCCCAACAAACTCTAATGTTCAACCACGTGGTTGGCTAGCCACAGACGAAAGATACATTAAGCAAGGAAAATTTACGAGAAGGCAAAGCTATTAATATTTAGAAAAATAAAAGCTTATACAGGCACAGCTGAAGGTAAACAGACATTCATACAGAAGCAAGTGCTCACTTCTTATCGACACCTTTGTGTGGCGCTCTTCAAGCGGATCCAAGTCTGCTATAGAAATTTACGAAAAGAAAAATCTGCCAAAGTTTTGCATTCCTTGCTGCGACAAGGCAAAGCAATCTTTCAAAGTTGAAAAGCGAGGCCAAAAGCTAACAGCTCTCCTCTCGACAAGTGACAACGCGCCACGCGATCAGTCTAACTCAGCCTTCTTCGACTGGAGCACAGCTGTGGACGCTTCCCGTACCGGCGGCAGACTACCTCCCTTTTTCTTCTCCAGCTTCTTCCACGCTCTGTATGGCCCGGAAGACCCAAAGATGCTATTTCCGCCACCAACCTAACGCAGGTGGATTTCTCACAAGTAGTGCAAACCCTTTTGCCTACTTGAACACTACGAGATTTGGCTATTCTGTACAACTGCTGCTAAATCTGTATGACTATCGCAGACTTTCTGCAGCAGACTACACCACCGTCTAGCAACGTGACACACAACCACATTCATTCAAAAAAATGGTTCAAATGGCTCTGAGCACTATGGGACTCAACTGCTGTGGTCATTAGTCCCCTAGAACTTAGAACTACTTAAACCTAACTAACCTAAGGACATCACAAACATCCATGCCCGAGGCAGGATTCGAACCTGCGACCGTAGCAGTCGCACGGTTCCGGACTGCGCGCCTAGAACCGCGAGCACATTCATTCAATCACACCACTATGAGAGTTATGAGAAAAGAGAAACAAGGAAAAGAAAGAGAAATTCTAGTGAAAATGGGCTACCGGACTAATGAAAGGTGGCTACAGGACCCTTTCAATGCCAAATTTAAAAAGACGCAAAGCCGCCAACATTGGAGAAGTTTTACAGAAGCTCAAAATTTAGCGCGAACTTCAATGCGAGATGCTTTCAATAGTTTCCAGAACGAAACTCTGTGTCGAAATGTGGCAGAAAAGGCAAAGAGATTCTGGTAGTATGTAAAGTGCACCAGCGGCAAGACGCAATCAATACCTTCACTGTGCGATAACGATGGTGACGTTATTGATGACAATTACGGTAAAATAGAGTTACTAAACACAGTTTTCCGAAATTACTTCACCAAAGACGTCGAAGTAAGTATTTCGAAATTCGAATCAAAAACAACTGCAAACATAAGAAGCTTAGAAGTGAATGTCCTCGGTGTAACAAAGCAGCTTAAATCACTTAATAAAGGTAAAGCCTCCGCTCCATGTTGTATACCAGTAACGTTCCTTTCAGAGCATGCGCATACAGTAGCGCCATACGTAGCGGTCATATACATTCGCTCGCTCGTTGAAAGATCCGTACCTAAAGACTGGAAAGTTGCACGCGTCACACCAGTACCCAAGAAAGGAAATAGGAGGAACCCGCTGACTTTCGGGTGCAGATCACTAATTTTGATTTGCAGTAGGATTGTGGAACATATGCTGTACTAGAACATTATGAATTACCTCCAAGAAAACGATTTATTGACAGCCAACATGGATTCAGAAAATATCGTTCTTGTAAAACACAACCAGCTCCTTATTCTCACGAAGAAATGAATGCTGTCGACAGGGGATGTTCAAATCGATTCCATATTTTTAGATTTCGAGGAGTCCTCAAAAGTGACTTCATATCAAATTACTTGTCTATGGAGTACCCTCTCAGTTGTGCGACTGATTTCGTGATTTCCTTTCTGAAAGGCCACTGTTCGTAGTATCTGACGGAAAGTGATCGAGTAAAACAGAAGTAATATTTGGCGTTCTCCAGTGAAGTGTTACAGACCCTCTGCTGTTCGTGGTCTCCATAAACGATTTGGGATCAATCAGAGCAGCCCTCTTACATTGTTTGCAGATGATACCGTCTTGTAAAATCATCAAATGAACAAAACCATATGCAAAATGATTTAGACACGATATCTGTATGGTGAGAAAAGTCGTAATTGACTCTAAGTAATGAAAATTAAGTCAACCACATGAGTACTAAAAGGAATCCGCTAAATTTCAGTTACACAAAAAATCACGCAAATATAAAAGTTGTAAATTCATCTAAATACTTAGGGATTACAATTACGAACAACTTAAATTTAAATTATCACATATTGTGGGAAAAGCGAACCAAATATTCTGATCCATCGGCACAACAGAAAATGCAACATCTCTGCTAAAGAGATTGCTTACACCCTGCTAGCCCAACCTCTTCTGGAACAGTGCCACGCGGTGTCGGATCCACATCAGAAAGGACTGATGGAGGACATCGAAGAAGTTCAAAGAAGGTCAGCTGGTTTTGTATTATCGCGGAACAGAGGAGAGAATAACACTGATATGACATGCAAATTGGAGTGTCAGTCATTAAAGCAAAGGCGTTTGTCGTTTCAGCATGATGTTCTCAAGAAATTTCAATCTCCAACTTTCTTCTCAGAGTTTGTAAATATGTTTGGCGCCCACCTACGTAGGGAAAAACGATCATCGTAATAAAATAAGAGAAATCAGAGTTCACACGAAATATTTAAATTTTCGCTTCTCCCAGGCGCTGTTCGTGAGTGGAACGGTAGAGAAATAACTTGACGGTGGTTCTCCGAACCCTCTGCCAGGCAGTTAATTGTGAACTGCACAGGAATCATGTATATGTAGATGTATTGATGAGGAATTTATTGTATATTTGGAGTCTGAGAGTAAAATAAAAAAGGAATGAGAGTCCTTCGTTTTCTGTAAGGACAGTGTCAATTACATTATAATTTACGCTGACATCAGTAATAATTAACTATGGTAATTTATTTTCCGCTTCTCCACAAATAATTCATCCGACAACTATGGTTTCAGAGAATCAAAATTTGCTTGTTTCATCTTAGCTCTTCATAATTACAGTTACTTTTGCCCGAGCGCCGCCAACAAATTTCCGACTAATTAATGGAAATTTATGCAAGATAGTCAGTGTGAAAATAGCGTGTAATCCCAAAACTTTGACACTGCATCCTGTTTTCTGATTCTCATAGTTTGTCAACGCTGTACGGTTTTTGCTCAGATGTTATGCATTTCTAATTACCGTGGAAATGAGACAATTTCCGTACAGTAAGAGTTTCAAAGTTCAGAACTCCTGCAGCCATTCTATCATTATTTGTTCAGTTTGCTCATTAACCAACGAAAAACATGATTACTGGGACGGCACCAATACGTTCCAAAACGCCTCGTGAGAAAGAGCGATTTTTCAAGGGGTTCCTCCAGCCAAGGTATATTGAGCAAATCGGTTGCTTCTTTTGCATTCGGTGTGGTCTAGCGTGGACCTCAGGAGGCTTAAAAAGGTAGCGTTTGTTTGTGAGGGGTTCCTGAGAAAATCCAGAAAAACCATAATTTATCGGTACGAAAAGCACCAATTGTGGTGATGGCTACTTCTATCATTTCTATTCATGGCACATCGTAGAAATTTTTACAGTATGTTTTTTTTTTTTAAGATGATGTTCTCGGGGAACTTCGAAACTTTTATCGGTATCATTACTCATTACCGATATCTATGGGTTCAAAGTTATCGTTCTAATGCAGAAAACAGCAAAAACCCTTTTTAGCCGCTTTTGTGCCGTGGACAGCGATTACCTAAATATCTAACAAAAGAAAAAGGCTCAAATTTGAACTGTACATTCCTAAGACGTAGATCTAGGAACGATATTTTCTCGTTTTCTAAAATGCTTATGCGCTCTCAAGACACGCTGGAAAATGCATAACTTAATTTTTGGGTACGAAAAGTACCGGTAGTGGGCTCACCACTTATATCATTTCTATTCACGACAAATCTTCGAAATTTTTAACATTTGTTCTTAAGATGAGTTTCTCGAGGAGCCTTGAAACTTGTTTCGACATCATTATCCGTTGTCGAGATCCAGTGGTTCAAATGTACCATACTTATGCACGTGATATCCGGTCTGAGGCAAAAAGGCTGTTTGACGTAGTGAGCACACGGCAAGGGTTCTTGGGTCTTCGCAAGGGTTCTAATGTCACAAAACTACCCCTTTTAGTCGCCTCTTAGTCAGCAGCAAAGTTTCATGACTGTCTCGGTATAACGGTCGCTTCACGCCTATGCAGGCTGTCACGACCGGAAACTATTCAATGGTGGCACCTGGAGACGTAAATTTCATACACAAAATTATTTCCTCATACGAAAGTCTTGATCTTGCAAATCTAACATCGCATTATTTTATTTACTATAGACGTACCTTAAAAATGTGGTGCATTTTTAGGTAACGTCGTGTAAATTGGACTTGAGTTAGATTGGAGACGAGTCTGGGTTAGCCTTATATTATATGTAATTGTTTGTTGTTTATTTGTGTCAAAGCATATAAATGTGTCGATGTATAGGAATTAATTATCAAACCTTCACTCTCCTACAGATTTCATTTTACACTGAAGTGGCAAAGTAACTGGTATAGGCATGCGTATTCAAATACAGAGATATGTAAACAGACAGAATATGGCGCTGCGGTCGACAACACATATATAAGACAACAAATGTCTGGAGCAGTTGTAAGATCGTTTACTGCTGCTACAATGGTAGGTTATCAAGTTTTAAGTGAGTCTGAACGTGGTGTTATAGTCGGCGCACGAGCGATGGGACACAGCGTCTCCGAGGTAGCGATGAAGTGGGGACTACCCACTACCGTGAAAATCAGAAATCCGGAAAAACTTCAAATCTTCGACTTTGCTGCGGCCGGAAAAAGATGCTGCAAGAACGGGACCAACTGAGGATAATCATAGGATCGTTCAACGTGACAGAAATGCAACCCTTCCGCACATTGCTGCATATTGCAATGCTGGACTGTCAACAAGTGTCAGCGTGCGAACCCTTCAACGAAATACGTATCATCGATATGGAGTTTCGGAGCCGAAGGCCAACTCGTTTACTTTTGATGATTGCATGACACAAAGCATTACGCCTCGCCTGGTCCCGTCAACACCGACATTGGACTGTTGATGACTGGAAACGTGTGCCTCGTCGGACGAGTCCCGTTTTAAATTGTATCGAGGGGATGGACATGTATGGTTATGAAGACAACCTCATGAATCCATGGACCCTGCCTGTCAGCAGGGGGCTGTCCAAAGTTTGGAGGCTCTGTAATGGTGTGGGGCGTGTGCAGCTGGAATGATGTGAGACCCCTGATATGTGTAGATACGACTCTGAAAGGTAACACGTACGTAAGGATACTGTCTGACCACCTTCATCCATTCATGTCCATTGTGCTTTCCGAAGAACTTGGACAACTTTAACAGGACTATGCGACACCCCACACGTCCAGAATTGCTACAGAGTAGTTCCAGGAACACTCTTCTGAGTTTAAAGACTTCCGCTGGCCACCAAACTCCCCAGACATGAACATTATTAAGCATATCTGGGTTGTCTTGCAACGTTTTGTTCAGTAGAGACCTCCCCCCCCCCTCCCCCTCCCTTTCCCCGTACTCTTACGGATTTATTGACAGCCCTGCAAGATTCAAGATGTCAGTTCCCTCCAGCACTACTTAAGACATTAGTCGAGTCCATGACAGGTCAAGTAGCGGCACTCGTGCGTGCTCGCGGGGGCTCTACAGGATATTAGGCGGGTGTACGAATTTCTTCGACTCTTCAGTGTTTATGAACAGCACACCCTGCTGTGACAGGGAAAAGAAGAGAGACAGCTGACAAATGTTCCTGTCGGAGCACAACAACAAGAATATGATCCTATTTAAGAGACTCTGACTGAAAACTGGGGAACCAGCTGCCGCAATTCTCATTCTTCTTTCCTCACGAAAAATTTAGGCATGCGAACATATTCACGTTTATTGGTTCTGAAACAGAGTAGCAGAGAGACAGTGACGATAGAATAGAGAGTAGACAGTGCCATTGTGTGAGAAGAGACAGTGATGATGGGAGAGAAAAAGTGGTAGTGAAAGAGAAGGACACGTGATAAAGACAATACCAGTGGGAGCCTAAGCGAGAGGAGATACTGACGGCCAGTGAGAGATAGTGGCAGTCGGAGAGAAAGTGAGATGGATGGAGATCGAAGCAGAGGTAGCAAAAGAGAGAGGAGAGAGTGGTAATGAAAAATACTGATGAATGGAGATCATATATAGCCTTGGGAAATATGGACCTTCCAAGACCGGCGAACTTTAACAAGAAGTTGAGGGGAGGGTAAATTTTGTACTGAAGTGAGAGAGCAGACAGTGGCAGTGCAATCTATTGCAAATCAGTGGAAGAAAAAGGAAATAATGGGAGAGAGACGTATGTAGACGTTGGAAGTGAGCTGAGTATGAAAGCTTAACTAGAAAGAGAGGCTGAGTAAAAGGATTTAGAACGTTCTGTCTTAAAAGAGTGCGAATATGTTGACATGCCAAAATTTTTGTTGAGGAAGGCGGAATTAGGATTGGGGCTGCTGGTTCTCCACTTTTCTGTCAGAGCCCTTTAAAGAGGAGCATTTCGCCTTTTTATTGCTCCAAAGGGAGAATTTTTCAACTGGTATATTATATCAAAATAAAATCACGATGTATGGTAATAGGAGTATCGGTTCAGTGGGGAGCTGCCGTAAGATGCGCTTGTGTGTCAGCATTCTTTTATCCGGCAACTTCTCAAGGAAAATGCGCTTATATGTAACATACTTTACATTTTCGTCCAAACAAAATAAAAGACATATCCGATATTTGCTGCACATTACTGCCATATTGTATGTAAAGCTATTGAAGTTCATTGCATGAACACACCGCAGGCCATTAAAATTGCTACACCACGAAGAAGAAGCGCTACAGACGTGAAATTTAACCGACAGGAAGAAAATGCTGTGATATGCAAATGATTAGCTTTTTAGAGCATTCACACAAGGTTGGCGCCGTTGGCGACACCTACAACGTGCTGACATGAGGAAAGTTTCCAACCGATTTCTCATACACAAACAGCAATTGACCGGCGTTGCCTGGTGAAACGTTGTTGTGATGCCTCGTCTAAGGAGGAGAAATACGTACCATCACGTTTCCGACTTTGTAGCCTATCGCGATTGCGGTTTATCGTATCGCGACATTCCTGCTCGCGTTGGTCGAGATCCAATGACTGTTAGTAGAATATGGAATCGGTGGGTTCAGGAGGGTAATACGGAACGCCGTGCTAGATCCCAACGGCCTCGTATCACTAGCAGTCGAGAAGACAGGCATCTTATCCGCTTGGCTGTAACGGATCGTGCAGCCATGTCTCGATCCCTGAGTCAACAGATGGGGACGTTTGCAAGGTAACAGCCATCTGCACGAACAGTTCGACGACGTTTGCAGCAGCATGGACTGTCAGCTCGGAGACCATAGCTGCAGTTACCGTTGACGCAGCATCAAAGACAGGAGCGCGTGCGATGGTGTCCTCAACGACGAACCTGGGTGGACGAATGGCAAAACGTCTTTTTTTCGGATGGAGCCAGGCTCAGTTTACAGCATCATGATGGTCGCATACGTGTTTGGCGACATCGCGGTGAACGCACATTGGAAGCGTGTATTCGTCATCGCCATACTGGCGTATCACCTGGCGTGATGGTATGGGGTGCCATTGGTTACACGTCTCCGTCACCTCTTGTTCGCATTGACGGCACTTTGAACAGTGGACGTTACATTTCAGATGTGTTACGACCCGGGGCTCTATTCTTCATTCGATCCCTTCGAAACCCTACATTTCAGCAGGATAATGCACGACCGCATGTTGCAGGTCCTGTTGGGATCTTTCTCATACTGAAAATGTTCGACTGCTGTCCTGGCCAGCACATTCTCCAGATCTCTCACCAATTGAAAACGTCTGGTCAATGGTGGCCGAGCAACTGGTTCATCACAATACGCCAGTCACTACTCTTGGTGAACTGTGGTATCGTGTTGAAGCTGCATGGGCAGCTGTACCTGTACACGCCATCCAAACTCTGTTTGACTCAATGCCCAGGCTTATCAAGGCCGTTATTACGGCCAGAGGTGGTTGTTCTGGGTACTGATTTCTCATGATCTATGCACCCAAATTGCGTGAAAATGTGATCACATGTCAGTTCTAGTATAATATATTTGTCCAATGAATACCCGTTTATCACCTGCATTTCTCCTCGGTGTAGCAATTTTAATGACCAGTAGTGTAATTAATCTGTTCTACGGAGTGGGGTTATACATTGAGGAGACTAATGTGGTTTATTAAATTACTGATAGATAAAAGAAATTTTTAATATCCTCTGGTTTTCTTTCACGTAATTGCGACATCGAGTGTTGTGGAATTTTTGCCGGGTGATGGTGAAGCATCGAGAGCTTGAGACTTCAGAACTTAATTCAATTTTTCTACTACATTTTCAAAATTAAATAACAGGCGCTATCCATTAGCCGCACAACACTATCACACACGGCACAATTGTTCGATATTTTACCTGACACGCTGATAAGGCAAGTTTACAGGTACTCTAAAAAATAGTAAACGGAAGAAGATAAAAGATCACCCTTCAGTTCTATTAAGCATAGTTATATATGTTAGCATAGTCAAATTGAATGGCTAAAATACGTTAAAAATACTTAAATATAAAACGATAAAATTGGCTTTCAGCTGTAGATAGTAGGTATACTTAACAGAATGGCGAACGTTATAGGACCTGTTTATATGTAATAGATTTAGTAGAAACAATAATTGGAACATAGTCCGTGTATCATTATATGTATCTGTGTTACAAATTTTGTACAGTTTTGTTGCACAGACCTTTCCTTGACACTGTAGAGATGAAAGAATGTAAGAAGGAGCGCTAACACAGGTGAGGACTATGTTTGTGGAGCCTAAACAAAATCAGACAATGATAAATATTTTGCTTGTCTGTGTGTGTTATAGTACTTGTTCAGAATCCAGCGCATAATTTTCATTTCCTGTGGTCTGTTCTGATATTACTATTTTATAAATTTTGTATTACTGTCTTATTGAGCCACACACTCATATAACTTTTTCATTTGCTTCTGTTTATTAACATGCTTGTGATTCTAATTATAACTAGCCCTCGAATAACTGCTTATTGATCGTGGATTCAGGTAGGAACTGTAACAGAAGGTTTTATGTGGTATTACTTTCAGATGGCATTGGGAGTCCATCTAGTGATAGTCATAGGGTCGCAGTGGAGAAGAGTGACTCTAACACTTTTAAGTGTCTGCACTCCCTGGTATATGGCAATAACTTACTTACAAGTTGCTGACTGTCAGATTTGAGAGTCTCTCTGGTTATTAACCCAAATTTTATGTCTTGAAAAAACTTGCCATGGACACTATCAGTTTTCAGTTGGTCCACTGAAACACGCATACAGTTTAATGAAAAATGGCATGTTCCTAAGGAATCGTCAATCTTTGTGTCCGTTTCTCTTAGTTGTTCCATGGTTATTATCAAATATACCACTAAACTATCAACCACATGGAACACTCCTTTTATTGCTACAAGCACAAACTTGATGTTTCTGTGGATTATATGCCACTAAAAATCGTGGTTAGAACCACGTCTAGTGACTAAATTGTACCTCTAGTTTTCATTTCTGCAGGAAAAACATACCAGTGCCATGCAAATTAGCGTAACTTTTGTTGAGACTCATGCTTGTTTACTTTTATGGACTGTGCGTTCCTGTGACAGCAGGCTGCAGGAAAGTGCGTTACGGCCGGAATCGCGGTGCCGTTACCGCCCTGCAAAGGCCGACTTTGCAAACTGTATGAGGCTTAGAACAGTGAAACCAAGTTGTTTTGCGTATAACGCAATATATTAGTGCATAAGTCGATCCATATGGGGACACTATATTCTGTAGAAAAAAACATACATGTGGCACTTAAGAAACCTAACTTTGTGTTCACTACCTTTATGGATTATGCATTCCTGCCTATTGTGTACGGTCCTAACATTTCTGCATCCCTGGCCAAATGCGTTTTTCACATTTTGTTTTATTTCGAAATATATGAGATGGCAGAGTTAGGTGGGACATCCTGCATATATAACTCTCTGACTTTATTTAGAATCCACAGACGTAGTCTCAGATGTGGTAGCACCGCTTCGTACCTTCTTTCAGCTCTCCAGCGCTCGGGGGAAGGTCTACGCAACAAAGCTATATAAAATTTGTAACACACGGACATACAATGATACAATATGGTCCATTTATTTTCTCTACTACATTTATTGTTAGTCCGTAGCGTTTCTGCATAATTTTAATAAATACAACAGATACACATAACAGAAGCTTTAATCATCAATAATGTGTTCTTCACTATTAACAAGAATCTGCCAGCGCTGGAGTAACTTTTCGATTCCGCAACTGTAGAAATCATGTGGTTTTTAGGCGAGGAAATCGTCGAGTCATGTCTGGCAAGTATTCTCATCCGGAAAGGAAGTTTCTTGAAGGTTGTTCGATAGAGAGCGGAAAGGGTGAAAATCTGAGGGCGTAAGCTCGGTTGAATAAAGTGGGTGTGGTATGACTCCCAACCCAAATCCTGTATAGTGTTTTGCCAGTCTAGCAGAATGCGAGTGGGCTTTATCGTGGAGAACCATGACTTCACGCAGCCTTCCTGGTGGTTGTTCTTGAATTGCGTCTGCAAGACGTCTCAGTTGTTGACAATAAATGTCAACAGTGATGGTAACATCTCGGCGAACCAATTCATAGTACATCACACCGTCGCTGTTCTACCAGATGCGTAACTTTATCTTTTGTGAAGGTCTTTGTATGTGGTGTTTCTGCTTTGTTTGGGCTCAATCATTACTTTTTTGTCCTTATGTTAGCGTAAAGACACCATTTATTGACATCAGTAACGACACAGGATAGGAATGAGCGCTGAGTTTTGGGATTTTGCCTCCGAGCCTGCGGTACCCATACACCCGATCGAGTACACTGAAGTGGATAGTTGTAGATTAATGGGTTTAAACGATTTTCATCAAACTGCTTCACCTTCCTGAACGTGGAGAGGCACTAATGTCAAAACAACCCTCTATCATACTAGAAGACCATTCTCTTGTCATGCTCTGTCGATTGGCATTATCATCGTACACGTCGCAAATGTTTCTGCCTGTCTCCGCTGCTGTCACCATTCTACTGAATTCAAATAGAAGAATATGTCGGAAACGTTCCGATTTCTCCACTTGGCACTGTACTTTCTAGCGTCTACAGCCCCACTCACTATCTCTAAATGATAAAATGCCAATATGTTAAGTCAAAAAACAACAGCAAACCACAAATAAAAAATGACAAATAAACACACTGCAATCAGAATACCCACATGCAAAACAAAAAAGGCTACTAACTTACGCGCGAACATAGTACATACATACATAGAGGTCCTGTCATGATCAGCATTCTGTTGATTAAGTATAGTCGAATACTAATTTATTGTTTTTTATTTGAGTACTTTAAACGTATACTTACTGGAAAGTGTCAGCCATTCAGTTTGACTTTGTTAATGTTTGTAAACATCCTCTACCACCTCTGTCACAACTGAAATTTGTGGCCGAGCGGTTCTAGGCGCTTCAGTCTCGAACCGCGCGACCGCTACAGTCGCAGGTTCGAATACTGCCTCGGGCATGGATGTGTGTGATGACCTTAGGTTAGTTAGATTTAAGTAGTTCTAAGTTCTAGAGGACTGATGACCTCAGATGTTAAGTCCCATGGTGCTCAGAACCATTTGAACCATTTTTTAAACTAAAATTTAATCTTTATTTCTTTTATTCACTAGCTTTCAGACTACCTTGCTTTATTGACATGTCAAATAAAATATCGAACAATTGTGTAGTATGTGATAATGTTGCTCGGTTAATGGTTTGTGCTCTTATTTAATTTTGAAAATATAATAGGAAAAATGAAACAAGTTCTGAAATCTAAAGCTCTCGTCGCTTCACCATAAACTGGCATAAATTCCGTAACACTCGATGTAGCAGTCACGTAGAACGAACAGAGAGGACATTGGGAAATGGGGCCATACTAGACATGGCCTGCACCTGAATAGGAGAGGGAAAGATAGGTTGGCTGAACTTCTTGCAGGAAATGTACAGGGACCACCATCACACAATGCAAGTTCCCTGTGGTTACTGGCGTCAGAGTGGCACCTTCTTTAGGTTAGAATCAAGTTTTAAGCACCCTGTTTTGAAAGAAGTCACTGTAACAGAAGAGCACCACAAGAATGCACGCAAAAGTAAGGTTAGCTTATTCCACCAAAATATTGGAGGACTGAGTTATAAGGTAGAGGAGCTTCCTGCCTGCTTGAAAAATTTTGAGGAAAAGATAGAAATCCTGTACCTATCTGAGCATCACATAACCACAGGGTTATAAATATTACATGTAAAGGATTATAATCTAGCAGCTTAATCATGCAGAACTAATATGGGAAAAGGAGGGGTTGTTGTGTATATTAAGACAGAACACAAATTCAAAAGCATTGATACAAGTAGATTTTGTAGTGATCAGAACATAGAAGTGTGTGCTTGTGAATTAATGCTGAAAAACAGTTCACTTTTAATTGTAACAATATATAGATCCCTACTGCGAAATTTTGAATTATTTACGAAGAACCTGGGCTCCTTACTGCGCTATCTGTCAGACTTCAGCAATAGTCAGTGGTTACCTAAGGGATTCTGATAGGAAAAATGACTGTAAACCTTATCTGGATCCTACAATTTACTCTCAGTAGTTAACTTTCCAACATGGATGGGTAAAATCAATAGGTCCCTAATTGATAATGTTCTCTTTGATGAGGCACAAAGCAAGAAAATATCTGTTTACCCAGTAACAAATGCTCTCTCTGATCATGATGCACAGTTAGTCAGGATAAATGACATAGAGCCTGACAGTGTGGATACACCTCAATGGAAGTCAGTTACAATCATTAATGACTACAGGGCAAATGGTTTTAAGAGTAACTTACAAGAAACAACCTGGATTGAAATTTATAAAGAACCAAATGCTAATATAAAGTTTAATCTATTGCATGTTAAATTCATGTCAGTATTTGAAAATAGCTTTCCGCATAAGCTGATCAGAAGGGACATTAAACAGAAATGTAAAAACACATGGATCACTAACTGGATAAAGTATCTTGTGAAAGGAAAAGGGAAATGTATCTTTTGGCAAGAACAAGTAGAGACCCTGCAGTAGTTGCACACAACAAAAACTACTCAAAATTACTAAGAAAGGTTATTAAAAAGTCAAGAAACATGCACATAATGCCAGAAATCAGTACGTTAGACAACAAAGTTAAGGCAATATGGAATATAGTCAAGCAAGAGACAGGACAACCAACCACAGAAGATTATAACATTACTACCGAATTCAATGGAAGGGTTATAAATGACAAGCCACAGGTAGCAAGTGTATTAATAATCATTTCTTAAACATAGTAGAAAGCATAGGGACCAACAGTTCAAGAGAAAGATCACAGCAATATGTTGAAGAAGTAACTCTCATAAAATTACATCATGTGAATGCACAACTAAGTTCTACTTCTGAAATTAGGAGGATCATACATTCTCTCAAGAATAAAAGCTCTTCTGGTTTTGATGGTGTTTCCAACAGAATGCTAAAGATTTGTTCCCATATAATAAGTCCAAAATAGGTAATGCATCACTAACTCAAGGCATTTTTCCAGAGAGACTGAAATATGCCATTGTTAAACCCCTCTTTAAGAAATATGATAAGAGAGACGTCAGTAACTACTGACATATTTCACTGCTGACATCATTTTCCAAACTTTTTGAGAAGGTGATGTATTCTAGAATAGTATCTCACCTTGGCAACAGTAATATCCTCAGCAAATCACAGTTTGGGCCTCAGGAGAGTTGCTCTACTGAGAATGTCATTTACATGTTCACACACAAGATATTACAAGCATTAAATAACAAAATAGCACCGGTAGGTATTTTCTGTGACCTATTGAAGGCATTTGATTGTGTGAATCATAGCATACTCCCAGATACATTGAAGTTTTATGGGATTGGTGGTATAGCCAACCAATGGATCATGTGATATCCAACCAAAAGAATTCAGAAAGTTGCACTTAGTAGTAATTCAACCAACAGAATCCAGGGACATAATTCTGACTGGGGGAAAAAAATCACATATGGGGATCCCCAAGGCTCAATCTTAGGTCCACTACTGTTTCAAATATATGTAAATGATCTACCATATAATTACAACATGCAGAAATAGTTCTTTTTGCAGATAACACCAGCATTGTAATCACTCCCACTATATGTATGGAAATGGAAGAAATGGCAAATATAAAGTTCTCAAAAGTATCATTGACTGGTTTCCTGCAAATTGTCTCACCCTGAATTTCACAAAAACACATATTATTCAGTTCTGCACATCTAGGGGTACTGCACCAGTGTTAAGTGTAATACATGGTGAGGAAATAATACATAGGGCGGAAACTTCAAAATTCTTAGGCGTCCATATTAATGAGAATTTAAATTAAAAAAAACACATTTTGGAGCTCCTAAAACAACTTAGTTCAGCCATATTTTCACTTAGAACCATAGCAAATTTTGGAGAGAGAGAAACTAGTAGGTTGACATATTTTGCTATTTTCATTGACTAATGTCATATGGAATAATGTTCTGGGGTAACTCATCTTTAAGAAAGAAGATCTTCATTGCCCAAAAACGTGCTGTAAGAATAATACATGGTGGTCGCCCATGATCATCTTGTAACATCTGTTTAAGGAGATGGGCATTCTGACTACTTCTTCACATTGCATTTATTCCCTGACGAAGTTTGTTGTAAATAATCCACTACACTTAAAAAGGAGCAATGAGGTACACAATTAAAACACTAGAAGAAAAAATGACATTCATTACTCAACATCAAGGTCGTCTTCAGAACAGAAAGGGGTGGAAACACTGCAAAAATTTTTGACAACTTACCCAGTGATATAAAATGTTTTACAGACAGCAAGGTAAAATGTGAAAATAAATTGAAAAAGTTTCTCCTTGACAACTCCTTCAATTCCGTAGAAGAATTTTTATGTTTGTAACGTGTAAAATGTGGTAGGTACGAATTGAGGAATTGATAACTCAATCGTTATATCTTGTTTTTGTTTGTGATGTTTAGAGTACAAATAGAAGTACAAATTAATTTTCAATATGATAGTAAAATGACTTGTTCCACATCATGACGATTTATAGTGCAAAATCATCAATGGAACATGAAAACAAATAACAAGCTAATTAAAAATGTACGTTATCTATCGGTAACTGAATAAACCGTATTAGTCTCACCACTGGTTTTATGTCCATATTCTGTGGTCCAATGAAGATTCAATACAGCACTTTAATTGCATTTGTGCATGTTTGACAGACCAACATGTAGGGGATATTACATGTACACACAATTTTCCTAAGAAGTTGGCGAGCGAAAGAATGGCAGCAGTGACATCAATTCATACACAACCGTATATTAGCACTACACGCAGCTAAGCATAGGCTCCATTATCGTACATCGTGATACTAAACTGATATATTTTGCAGTTATTTTTAAGGCAAGAATTTATCGGTAAGTAAGTGTATTTCTTATATTCATTACGTCTACTTATGCGGCGTTGATGGAGGAAACTACAGACTTACAAATTATTTCCCTTACAGATACTAAAACCGATCTTAAAGCATTTTACAAATGCTACTACACAAAATCTCTCCATTGAAATATCGACCAGGCGGAATCGTCTGTTAGCTGCACTCAAGATATTTGGCCGACAGATGTAGCATCGCATAAATAATAAAATCGCCAACTTTGTTAGTAGAAACCGCTAATATCGATACTCTACAAAGAGTAATGCCCGCCAGTTTTAAAATCGCTGTTTATCATCTGCCTTCATGCGGCTTTACCATAAATTATAGAAGGCATTATGGCAATAATTCAAAACTAGTATTGTCTTCTGCTCGAACTGGTACGGACACTGATCGATGTAAGTATAGCGGAAGCAGATTGCCGCCAAATTGCATTATGCCTTAGGATGATTTAATAAAGAATCTGGTGAAGTCAATTACATTCGACTTCAGAGTTTTTATTGAGATCCGCCCTGTGTCTAATATGTGCATTAAAATCTGTATAAAAGTAACGAGTTCCTTTGGGGTAACGTGATTTATTTTATTTCAGTTATCGAGTGGAAAAACGAATACGGTACCTGGTAACAAATGTTCTTCATATTATATTGTCAACCCGATTCTCGCTGATATCGTTTAAAGAACCCACAGGATATAAATCGGGGACTGACTCAGATATTAAATTTGACTGTTCACAGCTATTTAGATAAATATTCATGCTGTCAACTTTCCTTCCCATTTTTGTATATTCTACATTAAATACAAGTGAGGCACTGAGAACCAGTGTGGCCTAAAGCACGTCATCGTCGCTTGTGAGGTGGTAGCGTATGTGGATGGTTCAGACATCTGTCGGTACTATGGTGAGTCGGGTTTATCTGTGCAGCATGCTGACGTTGTATGTATGAACATTCACGAAAAGGTGTCTCAGTAATTTCTGTGGTATTTACTTCCATTTGGGTTCGACGACGGTGTGCCTTAGGCTCTTATAGTTCTCAGTGCATCAATTGAATACGTGCACAAATACGTTAGATGTTACATTATACGGACTGAGAAAAGCTATGTAATAAAACGTTCTGTGAAAAATAATATTCTACTAAGGAATTCTTGATAATTCGCCCACATCGTCGTCCAGACGCCTTACATGGTCATTTTACTGTTTTTATCACCCGCTAATAATTTGTACAGTTCCCTCTTTGAGTTTTTAATGCGTTTAATTTTCAGCTCGCGAAGTGGACGTAATTATGGTTGATCGATATGATCTTGCAGCAAAGTATTGTATGTGAAGTTTCTCAGACCAACTGACCTATTACCCAAATGGGTATTTTTTCTGTAATTCATACGACGTCAAACTAGCAAAAAGTATAGCGAAGTGCCGTTTCTAACAGGTGGCAAAAGCGTTGATTCTACACGCTGAACTGGAAGCACCCTAAAAAAATTTAAAACCCAAATCGACGTATATATAATGTCCCTCATTTACTGTTTCTACCTACTGTACTGTATTGATAGCGTCCAAATAGCAAACAAGTACGAGGCCTGTTAAATAAGTTCCAGAACACTGCCCACAAAATTTTTGTGCACTTACCTTGTACTTATTGCACATGGTCTCCTTAGAAATACTCTCCTCCAAAATTGATACACAGGTCCCGGCACCGTTTCCACTCCCATCAGCAGTCTTGGTACGCATCTTGCTGGATCTCGCGAAGCACTGGCTGCGAATTTTATTTTATCTCATATGTCGTTGCAAATCTTCTTCCTTTCAACTGGGTTTTCAGCTTCTGAAAGAAAAAAAGTCCACAGGGGCAGGTCTGGAGAGTACGGAGGATGAGGCATCACAGTGATTTCGTTTTTTGTGCAATGGTCACGCACCAACAGAGATGAATGTGCGGGTGTGTTACAGTGATGCAGAAATATGAATTGTCTCGCCACGTTTAAGGCCGTTTCCTTCTCACATTTTCTCGCAGGCGTCACAACACGTCTTGTTTGTACCATCAATTAACAGTTTCTCCTTGTGGCACGAATTCATGTTTAACTAATCCTTCAAAGTCAAAGAAAACTATCAGCATACTTTTGACATTTGACCTGTCCTGACGAGCATTTTTTTGGTCTTGGAGAGCCTTTCCCGACCCATTGTGAAACTGAACATTGGTCTCAACATCATAACCGTAGACTCATCGTGTCATCACCATTATGATTCTCTGAAGGAACATCTCGTTCTCATTTGCGCGATCCAAAAGCTCTTCACAGATTGCGAGGCGAAGATCTTTCGGTCTTGACCCATGAGCGGTGGGACGAACTTGGCGGCAACATGATGCATTCCAAGATGCTGTATCACGGTTTCATGACATGAACCAACTGAAATGTCATGTTCTTCTGCAATCTCTCGGACAGTCACTCTTCGATTGGCACTCATATTTTCGTTGACGTTCCTGACATGAGCGTCATCGACAGACGTCAAAGGACGTCCTGAACAAGGGTCATCTTTAATTTCCGCCCGCCATTTATAAACAGTGGGAGCTATTCGTAACACCGAACACGGCTGAAGCACTCAACCGTAGGCTTCCTGCATCATTTGGTGCGTCTATATAAAGGTTTTCTTGGGTTTCACGCAAAACTTAATGCCGACGATATGCCTCTCTAACTGTGCCATCTCCAAATTCTCAGACTGTGCGACAAAACGTTCTGCTCAACACAGCACATAACAATAACTCAAAGGAAACAAGAATGAAAACATTGAACACAGGCGTGTGCAGGAATGCCAACCGCATTTTGCTCCAACACACGATTGGCGCGAAATTACGAATGTTCCGGAATTTTTTCAGCAGACCTTGTACATTCTGCGAGAGACATGTCAAAAGCAATAACGTGACGGAAAAACAAACTGTGTCCCTATAGTACAGGGTGGTTATAATTACAGTTTCACTATATAGAGGACCCTCATGAAAAGTATATGACTGTAGGACAATGTCGAAATTTTTAGATATGCGGAAGAGAAATAACGTGTAAACCATTGAAATATTTTAATTTCCACACGAGAGATTTCAAATCTAGCGATCTTCGTGGTTACATAGTTCGGAACGATCGGTCAGTGATTCGGTTTTCTTTAGAAGCGTTGCGGGGTAACTGAGTGATTTCACGGGCTATGTGAGCTGGTGCTCCATCGTGCATCAAAACAGTCGAGTCCGAAGCATCTCTTTCCTGTAGAACACGGGCCACACGTTGGCGAAGCAGATCACAGTAACGTGTGCTGTTCACGCTGCATGCCCTTTGTCCGTGAGGTCTGAGTTCTTCAAAAGAAAATAGACCAATCATGAAGTGTACCGTGGAGAAACACTAAAGATCGACGCGGTCACTATGCAGGAGGACTTTATGAACGTTCGTTGGCGGGAACGATCCCCAAATACGAAATTTATGAGTGTTTACTGTCCCAGTGAGCGTAAAGTGTACGTAATCACTCCACAAAATGTTCCAAGGTGACCAAAAAGATCACTGGATGTGAACCCTCTCATGTGCAAATTAAAACGTGCTTCTTTCATTCGTTATTTCTCTCCTGCATATCCTTAAAAATGTTTTCGTAAAATTTTCGTTGTCCTGTGATAACTCGTTTTTCATGGGGGCCATTTCAAGTAGTGAAAGTTTAATTACATCGAGCCTGTAGTTCCCGCTCTGCATGAAGGGTTCTGAACTTTTCCAAGCAAGTTAGCGCGAGATGAACGGCTTATTGCTTCGCGTGTCTGCCAATTATGATTTCTCAACATTTCTGTTACACTCTAATGACACGAAGACAAGCCTGTGACCATCTGCACCAGACTTATCTGTCTATGCTAAGTGTCTGCTGCCACTCGAACCTGACATGGTCGCCACACGGCTGAGCAGTGGCCATGAAAGAGAGATGTGCTGCAGTCTGTTTCGTAGATAAACTGCAGTTACGAAGTATCCAGCTAATGAATCATAGTCTGCCATATGTTTTACCTGTAATGGTGCTAACAGCAGTGTTCCATTTCAGGTCCTTATTAAGCGTTACCTCCTGTATGTCAGTATGACATGAGTGGCTGCAGATCAAAGGATTCCACAGTTTTACGTTTCGTGAAGTGGACTAGTTTGTAACGCTCCACACTAATAGTTAGTCAGCAACCAGTACATTAGGCTGATAGTTTGTAGAGATGTAATTGGCTCTTAATGCCATTTTTGTCGGATAGAATACTGCGATAAGATAGATTGCTACTAATACGTAACTCGAACAGCAGAGATGTTATTACGCTGTTGTGGGACACGTGGGATATTAATTATTACTTTAGCTCACTCTACATGAAAGACAACATGATGCATCACAACTGTCGAGAAATTTTATATCCTATCGCAAACATATGCAGGCGTCCCGCATTGTGCCCTTTTTTTAAAAAAAGCGTCGACTGCTGAATCAAAAGCTTTCTAAAACTGCATTAAGGATATCGTGTATGAGGAGGGTGAATTATGTTTGTTCCCATTTGCCATGTTGTTGGCATACAGCAACATACTACAATGCCCAAATATACATTACTTGTAGGCTAGACAGGTTTTGACTCTTATGTCATTCTCAAAAGACCTTTGAAAAAAAGAAACAATACACACCTAAACACACTTGTCCAGTTTACATTAAATAAACACTTATTAACAACACATAAATTAAAAGTGCTACTATATTACATCAGGATTCAGTACGAGAGTGCGTCTCCAAAGCCTCCTACTGGAGAGCTGGTTGTAAGCAGGGCTGGTTTCCTAATTTTTTTATTTGTTTTTCCAACTCCGCATGACGTATTTAAAAGTAGTTTTGACGTACTTAAGAAACAGATCACAAGCAATGATGTTTTCAAAGACAACTTTGAACGGTTATCATTACTATTTTTACAACTTTTTAGATAATTTTAAATTACGGCTAAAATATAATCCCTGATAATAATATTAATGGTTTTATTCTTCTTCTGCTTCTGTTGCCTGTCCATTCCGCATGTTGGTGACCATTGTTGACATATTACTTTACCTTTCGTGTGTGAACTACGTATCATTACGTTTCCGAGCCGCGGTGTTCTTCTTGCTCCTCGTGTTCTTTTACCAAGTAAATTACCTTAAAGAATGTTCTACGTTATTTTGTACCTGTTCTTATTTCTCATTCACAATAATATCCTAGGTCTACGTTCCTCATAGACTCGAGCTCACTCGTGCGGTAACCATCAGTCGCGGCACGGCCGTCGTGGCCGTAGGACGTGCCGGGAGCCTCACGACCTAAATTTTATGAAGTAGAATTACTTCTAAAGCATGTAGTGCAAATACCTCTGGACGAAATCATTGAGGTCTACTTGTCGGTCGTCAGTGGTACGGTCTGTATCAAGTTTCTAAACGCCGGAATGTCATTCACACAGGGCTCGGCATTAGAGCCGTAAGAATGTTTGAACTGCCATTCGAAATAGCTGCGGACCAAATTAATGCCTCTGTTAAATACAAAGGCAAAATTAAGCAACATTGTCGAAAAGTGAACATCATTTCACAAATGCCCGGTTCTGCACGGTGTTCGGCAAATCAAAATCGAACTGCAAAAACACATCCTGTCATACCTCACTATCTGTGGACACAGGGCGTTGTGTGAGGGACAACTTCGAACATGTACAGGTTGCAATTCTACGAGATATGTCAGTGCCCAGTGCATCTAAAGAAGAATAACCTAAGCCCCTCGAAAACGACAACGTCATCAGCAGCGTATGTAGCAGCAGCCCGCGACAACATAGCCACGACGTCTACTTCCGAAGTAGAATTCAACACCGACAGTATTATCAAAGATGGCGTTGTCCCCATGGAGATCAGTACCACCGCGGAACCTATACCGGACAACGGCTATGCAACAGGGCTGACCAAGGACGCACAACAAGAGCAAACAAATGTCGTCGGAAAAGAATCGACTAACAAAGAAGATCAGACGCAGAATGTCGTAGAGAACCTGAGTCTACCTTCAGGGAATGAGGAAGCTCCATTAGTTGGACCGTCCCCGAAGAAGTATGAGAAGCTTACGATTGCCCGCCCTAATACTGAAATTGTAGTGCCCATATTGCGTGAGGAAGCCAAAAGAAAACAGGCCACAAGATCAACTCCCATTCAGCACTCAATTGGGTGGACGATACTGAAAATGTGACTGTCGACCATGAGATGGCGGAAGAAACAAGGACAACAAGAGAAATGTTGCTGGTAGCTCGACAAGATGCAATATCCAAGGAAGGCATTGTATTTACATCAAGCACCTGGAGCGGAATTCGGACACTTGGATATGAACCACAAAAAACTCCAGTCTGCAGATGACTGACTGAATCACTTCCTTTGGTCCGATGCAAGCTTATAAGTACTTTGAACATTAACAGAATTGCCTCCCAAGTTAAAATCTACAGCCTTAGACGGTATTTAAGGGCTGATGACCTCGATATTATCTCCTTGCAGGAAGCTGTGTCCGGTTACGAAGTTATAGTCAATATAGGAGCCGAGCCTGGCACTAAGATCTTGTATAAAGAAGGTATAAACTCTTCTACCCTGTCCATCTTGCCAGCCGGAAGAGGCATTTCGGCCAAATTCCATAACTTTCTTTGAGTCATCAGTTTTCTGACTGATTTGATGCGGCCCGCCACGAATTCCTCATCTGTACCAACCTCTTCATCTGAGTAGCACTTGCAACCTACGCCCTCAATTATTTGCTGAATGTATTCTATTCTCTTTCTTACTATACAGTTTTTGCCCTCTACAGCTCCCTTTAGTACCACGGAAGTCATTCCCTAATGGCTTAACACGTCCTATCATCCTGTCTTTTCTCCTTGTCAGTGTTTTCCACATATTTCTTTCCTCTCCAATTCTGCGCAGAACCTTCTGATTCCGTACCTTACCTGTCCATCTAATTTTCAACATTCTTCTGTAGCACCACATGTCAAATGCTTCGATTCTCTTCTGTTCCAGTTTTCCCACAGTCCACGTTTCACTACCATACAATGCTGTGCTCCAAACGCACATTCTCAGAAATTTCTTCCTCAAATGAAGGCCTATGTCTGATACTGGTAGACTTCTCTCGGCCAGGAATGCCCTTTCTGTCATTGCTAGCCTGCTTTTGAGGTCCTCTTTGCTCCGTCCGTCAGTAGTTATTTTGCTGCCTAGGTAGCAGAATTTTTTAACTTCATCTTCTTTGTGACCATCAATGCTGAAATTAAGTTTCTCGCAGTTCTCATTTCTACTACTTCTCATTACTTTCATCTTTCTTCTATTTACTCTCAGTTAATATTCTGTACTCATTAGATAGTTCCATTCAGCAGATCATGTAATTCTTCCTCACTCTCACTCAGGATAGCAATGTCATCAGCGAATCGTATCATTGATGTGCATTCACCTTTAATTTTTAATTCCACTCAGTTACCTTTCTTTTATTTCCATCAGTGCTTCTTCGATGTACAGATTGAACAATAGGGGTGAAAGACTGCTTCCTTGTCTTACACTATTTTTAATCCGAGCACTTTGTTCTTGGTCGTCCACTCTTATTATTCCATCTTGGCTCTTGTACGTATTGGTTATTACCCGTCCCTCCCTGTAGCTTAATCCTGTTATTTTATTTTTATTTTATTTTATTTTTTTAGAATTTCGAACATCTTGCGCTATTTTACATTGCCCTTTTTCCAGTTCGATGAAGCCTAAGAACGTGTCTTGATTTTTCTTTGGTCTTGCTTCCATTATCAACCGCAACGTCAGAACTGCCTATCTGGTACCTTTACCTTTCCTAAAGCCAATCTGATCGTCGTCTAACATCCTCAATTATCTTTCCCATTCTTCTGTTTATTATTCTCGTCAGCAACTTGGATGCATGAGCTGTTAAGCTGATTGTGCAATAATTCTCGCACTCGTCAGCTCCTGCAGTCTTCGGAATTGTGTGGATGATGTTTTTCCGAAAGTCAGATGATGTGTCACCAGACTCATACATTCGACACACCGACGTGAATCGTGGTTTTGTTGCCACTTCTCCAAATGATTTTAGAAACTCTCATGGAATGTTATATATCCCTTCTGCTTTATTTGATCTTAAGTCCTCGAAAGCTCTCTTAAATTCTGATTCTAATACTGGATCCCCTATCTCTTCTAAATCGACTCCAGTTTCTTCTTCTATGACATAATATAATTCTTCCCCCTCATAGCGGATTTCAATGTACTCTTTCCCCCTATTCGCTCTCTTATTTGCATTTTGCAATGGAATTCCCGTTGCTTTCTCAGTGACATACTCCTCTTCAATGTCTATGCATCCTTTGGTTCCAGCGCGCGAGCTGCAAGGAGAGTATTTTACACCGGAGAGATTGTTTACTTACCGGCTTGGGCCTGCCATTGTTATGGGAGGTGGATTCAATCACGTTTTGCGTCACACGTACCAAGCGCTGAATTTTAACTTCATCCAGGAGTTGCAAGCGTTACAAACAGAACTACAGTTAGTAGAAGCATGGTGCAACTCCAATCCAAATGAGGTCACCATACCCATTTTACATCGACGTCCGCAAGTAGGGTTGACCGAATACCTGTGCAGCAAGATCCCTTGGTAAACATGGGGAAGTGCGAATATTCGTCGGTTAACTTCGTCGATCAAATCTCTTACCACGTGTTCACTAAACAAACTTCTCAGAAAGTTTACAGAGGCTGAAGTCGGTGGCAATACTATTGTAGCCTCTTACATGTTGAAATTCTAGAACCTTGAGATTGCGACAATATGGTTAATCGTTGTGTCGCACAGACCAATGTAACTGACGGGGGTTAATGATGAACACTTTATACCAAGGGGAAAATCATTAACAGCATCAAACATTGCGCCAGAAACAGAGCGCGCTGGGAGAGAAAAACCTTGATTTACGTGAGCTTCTCTAAAAAAAGGCGTCTTTTTATCACATTGTTAGACAATTGCATACAACGTGCAGAAAGCTTATAAACAAGTTACAGGACGACGATGGCACTTCATGTGCTCAGAGCAGAATAGTACTTCCTGCACATCTCCGTCTCAGATTGAACGGGATTACCTTTTTAATGTTCATCTTCTCATTACATTACAAAGTATACAATTCCATATTTTAAACATTCACCTCGTGTTTCGTTGGCTAGTGAAGGAAAAGCTGTCGGTATTACCTTGTTGCTTCCCGTCACTTCAAAATTAACAGACCTCATTGTTAACATCGACGGCAATACTCTATAGTTTCAAAACAAGCTGAACATGGCCTTTATGCTGCAAACCAAATTGTTCACACCAAAGTTACACACATTGTCCTGACGGTAATTTGCCTTAATCTTCGTTCTCTGGATGTAAATAATTATTTCAAACTGTAGCAACCTCTCGTGATGTGTCACCTAACACAGCCAATACTTGCCCGGAAGAGAGGCCCTTGGCGGCTTGGAAATGACCTATCACTTAACGAAAGGCATCTACAATAAGTGATCGATATCTTTAAACACCAAAACTAGACCTCACGATACTGTTATTATACCAATGCCTCCATATGTCGCAGAGGCTCTCACAAAGAGGAAGAACGGCCTACAGCTTTTTGGCAAGGTTTTCATGTATTTTGAATTCACTGACTTTCCTAGAAATATGTAAAGTCCCTTGGTATTTTATATAATTGAAAATGAACACAGGCAAAGCATAAAATTACAATGAAGGAACATGTCAAAACAATAAGTTTATGCATGTAATGGAAGTTTGGTTAAAACATGAAATTTATCAGGACTTTACGTGTCTGAAAATTGGCTTATCCTGAAGCAGACTTGTTTCAATAGTCTTTAACCGTTACTAATATGTAATAATCAATCAAAAATTGTTTTTTAAAGAATTATTGCAAATGTAAAGAATAACTGGATCCGAACTGTCAGTTTTTATACACTTCGAAGTTTTACTTCTTTTATACTTTATTTATTACAGCAAGAAGAATTTGAATACTATTTTGAACTGCAAATAAATTTTCCTTCTACACACGAACACCTGAAGTTCTGATACAAATTTTTGCACACGCACATTAGAAATCCATGTCCAATCCCGGTAGATTGCTGAGTTACATCTTACCTGAGAGATACTTCTGTGTCCATCAGAACATTTTCAGACTTCGGAAGAGGTTTCTTGTAAGCTCTGAGCTTTGACCTTGTGTACAAATGCTTTTGAACTCGTTCTTTGTTATCCATTTCATCAGCGGTCATATCCATTTTGGTGTTCCATGGAAGTTCATTAAGCAATAATGAGGAGGTTGATTGTTTTCCACATTCTTATCCGTATTCATGTCTGTTATTATTTCCTTCTAGTGACCGTCTGTTAGGAAAACACTGTTTCTTGAAGAATTACTACTCATTATCTGTAGCGGTCTATGAAAACTTGGTTTCATTGCATTTGCTCTGTCCCCAACGACAATATTTTCACAATCACCACGTTCAGCGTCCGTTTTAGCGAAAGTGAAACTCTGACACAACTGAACTCCAACCGAACTGAACGGAAACTGTTACAACAACGATGTCTGTGGATCTTGTAACTATGAAAATATTTAAATTATCTTTGTTTTTATACTCTACCTTCAACGTAACCGGCGTTCTATCAGATGACAAGACAAAGTATTAAATAAAGTGCCTAGTGATATTTCGTATTCGATATATTGCGAGACATTCCACAGAATAACTGATTTCACTGTTTGCCGGTAACATATTCAGCGTGATAGTAAAACTAGGACAAGGTACTTACAAGGGAGAAGTTGCTTGTAAAGCCCGGATTACTGTTTGAATGGGCTTATCTACTGCTGCTGTTTTGTCGATAATAACTCTCGTTGGCGGCAATCGTACGCTGATCCACGGCATTGTTGCTCGTTGTTGCCAGAAGGGAGAGATAAGGACAGCAGAGTTGGAGTTTACGGTGCAGTCCCTCGAGGAAGTTCTGGCACGAGTCGGGCACTTGAAGCTCTTGTAGTTACACAGCGGAATTTGCCATTGAGGAGATTGCAGTGTTAGAGCATCCTAACTCAGGCCTTGATAGTTACAGGAAAGTCCATTAATGGCTATGAGCACTATGCGACTTAACTTCTGAGGTCATCAGTCGCCTAGAACTCAGAACTAATTAAACCTAACTAACCTAAGGACATCACACACATCCATGCCCGAAGCAGGTTTCGAACCTGCGACCGTAGCGGTCACGCGGTTCCAGACTGAAGCGCCTTTAACCTCACGGCCACACCGGCCGGCGAAAGTCCATTACAAAGAGATTAAGCGGACATGGTCGCGACAGGTCACAGAATTATATAAAGGCTATCCCTGGAGGAATGATCAAAATTCAGCATTATGACAGGAACGAACATTCGTAGGGAAAAAGTCTAATAAACATGGGCTCTAAAACGCACACCTTACGAGCTATTAGCACTTGTTCAGTAGAAGAGATGTGTTTCACACTATCAAAGATGAACAAGAGCTCATATTTCTTAAGGTGTGCGCTTCAGGACTCATTTTTACTGGACTTTTTCTCTTTTTCTGTCCATACTACCGCCCCTCGAAACATGAAAAGCAAAGAGTTTACAGTAGGAGAGATTTGTTTGACAGTATCGAAGATGAAGAAGTCCTCATAACTCTAAGGGTATGCATTTTAGAGTCATCTTACTAGAACGTTTTGCTTCGAATGATCGTTCCTATCACATCCCTAAATATTGAGCATGCCTCCTGCGGTGCCCTGTAGAACTGTTAAATCACGTCAGCTTCCTCAGCGCCGTCGCCATTACCCGGTATTGACACAACTTCAACTCTTCGCCTAAGGCTACCATGATGCCCCAGCAACCCTTAAGCGCTCTGTATCTAATGTGGATTCGATTTCAAATGATTGATTTCAAGTGTCAGTACAGCACATAAATTCCTCATTTGTTCGTAAACGTTCCTTTCAATGTCTCATTGATCAGTTCGGCGAGATAGTACTTTAAGCACCCCCAAGTATTAAAAAACAATTACGAATACGTAGAACGAACGATACATCAGTTCCTGGTGGAATTTTAATTTTTCTTTTACTACAGTGAGCACGGTGCAGAATTAGTTCGTTTCCTGGCTCATATTTGCGCAGCGAGTAGGCCCGCTTGACTGGGAAAGAGCGCTGGTCATTCCTGTGTACAAAAAGGGTCACAGACGGTTGTCCGGAATATCGCCAGCGATGGACTGTTGCAGAATGCTAGGGCATATTGCGCCATCAACAGTATAATTAATGAAACTTCTGTGTCCAGAGACTCATTTTCAAAGATAGAGAAGAGGCAGACAATTTGTATGGAATCACTGCAAAAATTCCGTCCCTTATTTATTTTTATTCGACGTTCCCTTCTTTACGTCTTCTTGACATTCTTGGATTGGGATCGGAGGGAACTGCAGGGATTCCGCCGTCGCGCTATACCACTGTTTGATTGTACATGAATCTGATTCGAATCTCTATATGGATAGTTGAGGAGCACAGGCACTGATGCAAAAGAAGCTGCTGTATAGCGCACTACTATCTGAGAAGCAAGATTACAAATGAGAATAAATATTTCTTGTGTGATTGACTTGTGGCTATGTAATACCCGAATGCACTAACCATCTCTGTATCTGACAGAATACTAACATTCAATCCTCTATGTTGCGGTTGTCCATGTATAACTAAAGGGGTTCAATATAGGCATCTATAAAGGTATAGCGTCAAAAAACGTGTAGTGTCAAAAAGCACGCATCTCCACCACGTCATCTTGTATTATTATATTTTGTGAAAGCCTAGGATGCAATATTCGGTGAAGTTAGTGCTTGCTATGAGATTTAAACGTTTTTAATTATTCAGTCTTTACAAGTAGCTTATCTTTAAAATAACACCATTGTTAATGTGACGTAAAGTCATTATTATATTGAACTGAATTTCTAAAAGATTTTATGTACAGTTACGCGGATTCTAGAATATTCTGTACTTAAACATTAGAGAATTTGCAGATTGAAACAAGCTTCTTTTGACATGTCGACTCCTATGAGGCCGCCGGCAAACACAGCAGAGGTTCACACCTGGCGCCACTGGAGGGCAATCGCTCTACTTTGTTTAGTTAAGCCTATTGTGCAGTAAAACACGCAAAGTTGAAGTATCTATATCTGACGGCCCAATCCGCCCCTACCGACTGCCGTCTCATCCTCTGCCAATGGCGACACAGGATGCCCTGTGGTCAGCTCACTGTTCTGCCCGAGTTTCTTGATCTTCTAACCGCTACTACTCGGTCGAGCGGGTCCCCAGCTGGCCTCACGAGGCTGAATGCATCCTGTATCAGCCTTTCTACCAAGGAAAAAATCTCTGGCAGTACCTGGAATCGAACCCGGGTCCTCCGTGTGCTCTTCAGCCAAGTTGACCACATCTTACTTTATTTTCCAAAGCTTTATTCCACGAAATTAACATTACACAAACACATCACAGTAATATAAAACGAAATCAGTTTACGAATTGTGCACATTGCAACATATTCACACTTGAGTCTTATTGTTGTTGGTGTTGTGGCCGTCAGTCCGAAGACTGGTTTGATGCAGCTCTCCATGCTATTCTGTCCCATGAGTGCCTCTTCATTACATTTTTTACCCTCTCAATTTCAGCTATCATCAGTTATCTGTCTACTCAAATAGCAAAACTACTATAAGTGTCTCGTTTCCTAATCTTATAATAAATTTAGGCAACGTAGTCTATGGAGAATGTACACTTCTACGAGACAACCGAGGAGCCGCCAGCACCATCCATAGGGGACCAAAAATTTTGAAGATGGCTTTTACATAAGCCGAAGCCGACAAAAAAAAAAAATAATTGTTGCTATCTTGGCTGTTCATTTAACCTTAAAGCCTAATCTTATTCCCTTTGCAACACCTGATAGTTCGACTACGTTCCACTGTCCTTGGTTTGCTTTTGTTGATGTTCATTTTACATCCCCCTTTCAAGACACTGTTCATTCCATTCAACTGCTCTTCCAAGTCTTTTGCTGTCTCTGACAATTAAAATGTCATCGAAAAACTTCAAAATTTTTATTTCTTTTCCTTGAACTTTAATTCTTACTCCAAATTTTTCTTTGGCTTCCTTTACTCTTTGCTCAGTGTACAGGTTGAATAGCTTCGGGAATAGGCCACAAATCTGTCTCACTCCCTTCTAAACCATTGCTTCCCCTTCATACCCCTCGACTCTTATATCTGCCCTCTGGTTTCTGTACAAGTTGTAATTAGCCTTTGGCTCCCTGTAATTTAGCCATGGTACCTTTAGAATTTCAAAGAGAGTATATTCCAGTCAACAGTGTGAAAAGCTCTCTCTAGGTCTGCAAATGCTATGAACTTTGGTTTGCCTTTCCTCAACCTATCTCCTAAGATAAGTCGTAGGGTCAGTATTGCCTCGCGTGTTCATACATTTCTCCAGAATCCAAACTAATCTCCGAGGTTGGCTTCTACCATATTTTCCTTTCTTCTTTAAAAAATTCGTATTCGTATTTTGCAACCAGGACATAGTAAACTGATAGTTCGGTAATATTGACATCTGTCAGCACGTGATTTCTTTGGAATTGGTGTTATTACATTCTTATTTAAATCTGAGGGTATTTTACCTGTTTCATAGATTTTAAGCATCAGATGGAGGAGTTTTGTCATGGCTCGCTCTCCGAAAGCTATCAATAGTTCTGACGGGACGTCGCCTACTCCTGGGGCCTTGTTTCGACTTAGGCCTTTCAGTGCTCTGTCAAATTGTTCTCCCAGTCTCATATCTCCCATCTCATCTGCATCTACGTCCTTCCAGCTTCCCCTTGTTTGCTTAGGACTAGTTTTCCACCAGAGCTCTTGATATTCATTCAGCTGCTTCTCTTTTCCCCACAAGCCACTTTAATTTTCCTGTCGGCGGTATCTATCTTTCCCCTAGTGAAATATGCATCTAAATTCTTACATTTGTCCTCCAGCCATACCTGCTTTGCCATTTTGAACTTCCTGTCAATCTGATTTTTTAAACATCTGCATTCTCTTTCGCTTGCTCATTTTCTGCATTTTTATATTGTCTCCTTTCATTAGTTAAATTCAACATCTCTGGTGTTATCCAAGGATTGCTAATAGGCTTTGACTTTTTACCTATTTACGCCTCTGCTGCATTCACTGTTTCGTCTCTCAAAGCTACCTTTTCTTCGTCTGCTGTATTCCTTTCCCTATTCTACTCCATTGTTGCTTGACGCTTTCAAGAATCTCTGGTTCTTTCATCTTATCCAGGTCTCATCTCCTTAATTTCCTACCACTTTGTAACTTCATTAGTTTTAATCTGCAGCTCCTAACCACCAATAAATTGTAGTCAGAGTCCACATCTGCCCTGGAAATATCTCATAATTTAAAATCTGGTTGCGAAATCTCTATTTTACCACTGTATAATCAACCTGAAACCTTCCGGTGTCTCCAGGTCTCTGAACGTATACAATCTTTTTTCATTATTACTAAACCAAGTGTTAGCGATGATTAAATAAAGCACTGTGCAAAGTTCGACCAGGCTGCTTCATCTTTAATTCCTTTTCTCTTTGCATATTCATGTGCTGTTTTTCCTTCCCTTCCTTTTCCTACTACCGAATTCCAGTCCCCCATCACAACTAAATTGTCGTCTCTTTTACCTATCTGAATAATTTCTTTCATGTTATCATACAAAGGGCGTTCAAAAAGTTTTGCACGGTAGTCTGTATTTTTTTATGTTTTGCAGGAGTAAAATGAAATTCTTTGTGAACATACTTGGAACATGGAACATTTAGCTATAAGTTGGTATATAAAAGTATTTTCTTTTCTTTACAGGTGAGCCATAATGGACCATGAAGTAGATGTGAGGTTGCGACAACGGCCGGTGATGGAGTTCCTCTTCAAGATCGGGGATGACACTGCCACATCGATTCACAGGAAGTTGTTCCCTGTTTATGGGGAGGACACACAGGATCGCAGCATTATACAGCGGTGGTTTCAGAGGTTTAAAAAAGGTGATTTCTCTCTACTGGACAATCCACGATGCCGTAGACCATCAACTTCAGTGACTGACGTGAGTAAGGAGATCACTGATCAACTCATCCAAAATGACAGATATGTGACGACACGACAGCTTGCTGAAATGACTGGTTTGTCATTGGATAGTGTGGTATCACTGGTACGGTCACTAGGGTACAGAAAAACCTGTGCACGTTGGGTGCCTACATTACTGACAAGAGAAGTGAAAACGATGAGGAAAAATGTGTGTGAGAGTCTCATGAAGACCTTTACTGAAGAGTGGAAACAGTGTTTTGACTACGTCATTACCCAGGATGAAACATGGTTGTTTTCGTCAGAATCTGAGAGCAAAACGAAATCCATGGAGTGGCGTCATCCGGGATCCCCTTGGAAGAAGAAACCAAGATTTTCACGAACAGCAGGCCGAAAGGTAATGGCCGCCTCCTTCTAGGATCAGTGTGGTGTCATTTTCATTTAATTTTTGGAACCTGGCTGCACAGTTAACCGGGACCGTTACTGTTTGTCATTGGACAAGCTGTGACGTGCCATCAAGACCCACAGACCACAGCTTCAGGGTCAGCTCATCAGACTACACCATCACAGTGCCAAGCCCCATACAGTCCTTATGACGCAGGAGAAAATCAGGAAAGTGGGTTCGGAAATGGTTCCTCATCCTCCCTACAATCTGGACTTGGCTCCGTCTGGTTTTTACCTCTTTGGTCGTCTGAAGGCCCGCCTAGGTGGTAAAACATTTGATAGCGAGAAAGACCTTATTTCCTGTGCCAAGCGATGGTGTAAAAGTAAATCCCCAGACTTTTACCAAAGTGCATTTACATCATGGAAAGAACGTCGGTCCAGGTGCGTTACAGCCTGATGGATGCTACTTGAGTAGGCTCAATGTATAGCTAAATGTTCGAAGTATGTTCACAAAAAGAATTCATACTTCTCCTGCAAAAAATAAAAAAATTAGAGACGACTGTGCAAAGCTTTTTGATCTCCCTTTGTACATTTGTTCAGTATCTTCATCACCTGCGGAGCTAGCTGGCATGTGAACTTGTGCTGCTGTGGTGGATGTGGCCTTCTTGCCTATCTTGGCTACGATAATGCGTTCACTATACTAT
The DNA here is from genome assembly GCF_023898315.1 of Schistocerca nitens. Classification (NCBI taxonomy): domain Eukaryota; kingdom Metazoa; phylum Arthropoda; class Insecta; order Orthoptera; family Acrididae; genus Schistocerca; species Schistocerca nitens. The sequence continues at coordinate 499,228,355 of NC_064617.1, forward strand.
ACATAGTAGCTTACCAGCATTCCTATTTTGTTATTCATTATTAAACCTACTCTTCCACGACCCCTATTTGATTTTGTATTTACGATCCTGTGTTCACCTCGCCCGAAGTTCATTGATTCCCACTATATTTAACTTCAATTAGTCCATTTCCCTTTTTAAATTTTCTAATCTACATGTCCGATTAATGTATTTAACATTCACGCTGCAATCAGTAGAATGCTACTTTTGTGTCTCCTGATGACGACATCTTCGTGAGTAGTCCCACCCGGAGATCCGCATGGGGCTGTTTTACCTCCGGAATATTTTACCCAAGAGGACGCCATCATCATTTAACCGTACAGCAGAGCTGCATGCCCTCGGGAAAGTTTACCGCTTTAGTATCAGCGCAGTATGGCCTCTGCAACTACTGAAAAGGCTGCTGCCCTTCTTCAGGAACCACACGTTTGTCTGGCCTCTCAACAGATACCACTCCGTTGTGGTTGCACCTGCGGTACGACTATCTGTGTTGATGACGCATACAAGTCACCCCACCAACGGGAAGGTCCATGGTTCATGGGGAACTTGAGTCTTAAATATGAATAATTGTGAGAGCGCTCTTTCTACGTGGTTCATCGGGTTCTGTGCTTGTGAAACGTCATCAACTTTTAATGTATATCCATTGGCGATAAACTGTCAAGTTTGTGGATATCTGTTGAAACTATCCGAACTGTTATTCAGTTTTCGTTCTTCTAGTAGTTTTCAGTTAATCTGTTGTTTGTTACGTAATCTTCAAGTTTTTAAACCTTTTCCTTAATTTTTTTGTTTTCAGTAGGTTAGAATGTTGTGTAGCGATATGCAGTCAAAAATTTCCGTTTCCTTTTATTTCCTTTTGTCAGTATATAGTGTGCTAGTATCAGCTAAAAAGACGGACTGTACATATGATGTGGTACTGTTGATTAATTTGTATATCTTGATTGACAACAGTGCGCAGGAAATCGGGTACAATATCTTTTTCAACGTTTGGAACTTTGTGTTTTGCAACATTACATATTATCCGACGGTATACCGTACTGTAATAAACAGAGTGGTTGCTGATGGGCACATGGCGTGGGCCATGAAACCTCTGCTGTGTTCGCCGGCGCCCTCAGGGTATTCAACGTATTATAGATTCAACACGGATTCCGGAAAACTACTGCTGTGAAACACAGTTTGCTTTATTTACACACGATATCCTGCAAACATTAGATGCACCTGCAAACAGGGATGTCTTATTGAATAAAGAGCGTTGTTGCTAATTGCGCTTTCCACGAGCCTGTAGATGACATCATGAGATTAGCATTCTGACCTTGATGGTGTCCACAACCCCTGCCCCATTATACTCAGTGACAGAAGAAAGCTAATGAGAACGAGCCACGTCAATGGGCAGCGTTTAGCATCGTCATCTCAACAACGGAAGTAATGACTGCTTTCAGCGTTTTCTGTTAGTTTCAAGAAGAAATTCCTGTTTAAAGCATTGTTGTCAGAAACTGTAGTTGTGACTTTCAGTCCAAAAGACTTCACAAGACGTAAAACTGTTAGTGTTTGTTGATATAATTTCTAGACAGACACGTATTTTACTGGATGCAATGAAACACTTTCTTTCGTAATTTTCATTTTGGCTGGAGCCACAGTCATGGTAAATATTTTGAATGATGCTGCCACCATTTGACTGTAATAAGTTTCATTTTATTGCTATACGATTCAGATTTCGGCCTTGGGCCATTTTCAAATAGAAAATCTTATTTATACGTCAAAAGACACCAGATTGGTATGAAATGTAAGACCTTGTCGTAAAAGCATATCTCATCATATAGGCAAGATCTGTATTTAATAATACCGAGCGAGGTGGCGCAGTGGTTAGCACACTGGACTCGCATTCGGGAGGACGACGGTTCAATGCCGTCTCCGGCCATCCTGATTTAGGTTTTCCGTGATTTCCCTAAATCGCTTCAGGCAAATGCCGGGGTGGATCCTTTGAAAGGGCACCGCCGATTTCCTTCCCTAACCCGAGCTTACGCTCCGTCTCTAATGACCTCGTTGTCGACGGGACGTTAAACACTAATCTCCTCCTCCTCCTGTATTTAATAAAGGGGAAAACATGTCTAAAACGCTTAAATATAATGCAAACTTTCGTTTCTGGACCCTATAGCACAGCTTTTTCATGAAACAGTTGACCAGTTACATGAACAATAATGTGGCGCATACCCGTTTATTGGTTAGAGTTTCATGTAGCAGCTATGCTGTAGGGTCCAGAAATGAAGGTCTGCAATATATTTGGGCGTTTTAGAGATGTTCTCACTTTTACTAATGACAGATCTGGCCTATATGACCAGATATGCGTCTTTGACAAGGACTTGTATTTTATTCTACTCTGATGACTTTTGACGTCTAAGTACGTTTTTTTTTTTACTTGAAAATGACCTAAGGTCAAAATATGGATCGTACAACAGTAAAATAAAAACTATTACAGTCATATGGGGGCAGCATCATTAAAAAAATACAGATGACACTAAAAAAAAAAGCCAGAACCGTTGTAGTTTCAGCTGAGTTGTCTAGGGATGCGATAGGTGTAGAAACCTGTTTGCGATGAGGACAGTATGCTGCACCGAAAAGTTCAAATGTTAAGAAAGAGTATAGCAACATATTGGCAGAGTACCTTCTCTTTTTTGTACCACCTAAAATCGTTTGTTCACCCAAGAAATCGACACGACTGCTGTTTCTGCTGTCTTCAGTAAAATTTTATTCTAAACATGCAAACAGTTTGTTTTAGTTTTGTGACACAATCATGCTCAAAACATTTAGGGGATGTTCCATACCTCTGCAAAATGTTCTTTATCAGTGACCACCGAGTCATTTTCAAGCTTAGAGGCTATGTCCATTGGAGACTGTGCGCACTTACAAGGAATTCACATTACTAAGTAATGATGATGCTGTGCTATATACAGGGTGATTATAATTAAAGTAAAATTTTGAAACCGCAGTAGAAATAACACCACTGTTCAGAATGACGACGAACTGCAACGGAATATTATCGTATAAGGGGGAAAACGTACGGCAGAAGAAAAAAAAGTTACAAAATGAAGCAATAGATGGCACTGTAAGTGTCATAATTTAGTAGTTGTCGACTAAAAATGACAAATGAATCGTACAACAATGCCTAAGGTGCACGCTTGACGTTGAACAAACTGTACTACTCAGTGCGCATGGGTGTACAGGTCTGATACTGTTAGTTACGTAAGCCCATTCACCACGCCAAGGTCACATTGGATGGGAAAACTCGGTTTTTAATTGTCCTGAGGCCAAAAACCGCATAAAAAGCATCAATCAAAATCAAATCGCATTATTAGTTTCTGTATGCCAAAACATGTTCAGTATGCTGTCCACCGTTTACTGCAACAAGTGGAAATCAAGAAACAGCATGTTCCACAACTGATCGAAGTGTTTCCTGGGTCAAGTTCAGAATGTGTTGTGCAATGCGTGCCTGAGCAGCTAAGTTTGCAATTGGAACACTGAACACATCTTTCTGATAGCCCCAAGGCCAGAAGTCACACGGATTAAGATCAGGTGATCGAGACGGCCAGGCTGTAGGGAAATGGCGGCTGATATTTGTAGTATTTCCGAAATTGCGCTTCAGCAGCTGCTTAACTCGATTTGCAAAGTCCGAAGGTGCGCCATCTTGCATAAAAATGATCCCAACCACACATCCACGCTGTTGGAGAGCTGGAATGACGTGATTGCGCAAAAGACACTCATAGCGCTTTCCAGTGGCGTATAGGTAACAGGACTGGAAGCACCTGTCTCTTCGAAAAAATATGGTCCTATGATAAATGATGCCGTAAACACGCACCAAAAAGCGACCTTTTCAGGATGAAGTGGTACTGGTTGATTTGCGTCTGGATTTTCCGTTGCCCATATTCGACAACTCTGTTTATTCACATATCCTTTCGGATGGAAGTGGACTTCGTCTGTCCACAAAATCTTCCATGGCCAATCATTCCCCCCGTTGATGCGAGCAAGAAATTCTAAAGCAAAGGTCTCTTGATGACAGGTGAACAGGAAGCAGCTTGTGCACGTGGGTAATTCTGAATGGATTATTGCAAAGAAGGATGTTTCTTAGGCTTTTATGCACAGTGCTCACGGATATATTCTCCGCGCACTACACGTTTGCACACCACCACTCGAGTTCTCTTGTATTGCTGTGGCCACTGCTTCCAATGACGTCGAATCAATTCGTTTCCTCCCTCTAGCAGGTTGCACACCAAAAGAACCCGTCTTTTCGAATTTTCGGATCATTTTCTCCAGACCCACAGCAGTCATCGAACCAACGCCTTTTTTCAAACCCTTCAGCGCCCGGAACTTCTGCAGAGCGACGTGTGCACAGTGATCATTCTTGTAATACAGCTTTACAAGCAGAGCGCGATCCTGCATTGAGACAGTCGTGGTGAACCCTTATTCAGGGTCAATTGCCACTTTTCGCACCATACAGATATCTTATTTAAATCATTTTGCAAGTCGTTTTGATCATCTGATGACTTTACAAGACTGTAAATGACTGCATCCTCTGCAAACAATCTAAGACGGCTATTGAGATTGTCTCCTATGTCGTTAATATGGATGTGGAACAATAGAGGGCCTAAAACACTTCCTTGGGGAACGCCGGATACTATTTCTGTTTTACTCGATGACTTTCCGTCTGTTACTACGAACTGTGACCTTACTGACAGGAAGTCACGAATCCAGTCTCACAACTGAGGCGATACTCCGTAGGCACGCAGTTTGGTTAGAAGACACTTGTGTGGAACGGTGTCGAAAGCCTTCTGGAAATTTAAAAATATGGAATCAATTTGACATCCCCTGTCGATAGCAATTAGTACTTCTTGAGTATAAAGAGCTAGATGTGTTTCATAAGAACGATATTTTCTGAAACCGTGCTGACTATGTGTCAATAAATAGTTTTGTTCGAGGTACTTCATAATGTTCGAATACAGTATATGTTCTAAAGCCCTACTGCAAATCGACGTTAGTGATATAGGCGTGTAATTCGACGGATTACTCCTACTTCCCTTTTTGGGTATTGGTGTGACTTGAGCAATTTTCCAGTCTTTAGGTACGGATCTTTCTGTGAGCGAGTGGCTGCACCCTGTACTCTTCGTGGCATCCGGAAGCACCCTTTCCACATCTGGAATGACTCCCTCCGGAATGTACATGGAGTGCACACTGGCTTCCTTCCCCTCTTTGGAAGCCATGTTCCTAAGGGGCCCCATTACGCGCCTAACGTTGGAGCTCCCAACTACCAGCAAACCCACACTCTGTGAATGCCCAGACCTTGCGGGCCGAGAAGCTTCCTCTGGAACAGGGTGGACGACTGCATTCGGCTCAGAGACATCGTCAGCCAAACGCCCAAAACCTGTTCATCAAACGAACCGGGGAGGCCCTACGATCGGCCCCTCAGAAAGTTTTTCGCTGCCTACCAGACTTTGGAATGATCTCCCACTCGACCATGGGTGAGGGGTCAACCTCAGTGCTGGCAGTACCCGGAGGGTGGGGGGGGGGGGAGGAGGAACAGCAGTGGAACTATCAGAGGACACGTGGGACGTGCTCAACGTCCCTCACATCTCCGCATTCGATCACCCACAGGAACGCCCCTTGGCAGCAGCCTCAAGCTGTGTGACGGAAGCCAAAGCAGCTTGGAGCTGTGAGTGAAGAGTCGCCAACTCAGCTCGCATCTGTACACAACAATCACAGTTCCTATCCATTACTGCAGTCGCTCCTGTCTGAAGCTCGTAAAAATATGTAATAAGCGAACGATGTACTCGTCTTACTAGTAGCAGGAACTCACGGCACTGCTCTTGCTGACGGTCTAACTGACACTGAGCTGTTCTAACCAAACAAACAAGAGCCTGTACGGTACGATCCTATATTTTCCTTTCCCTTTCCTTTTCATGTCATTTATGGAAATAATAATTAATACAATATATTAAACATTATTTCGGCTTATTTGAAGTCTAAGTAATGTAAAACTGAAAATGAAAGTTTCTGCATAAGGACTCGATCCCACGACTCTCGGTTTATGTTTCTGTATTCTTTCCACTATGCCAATCGTTGTCTGACATCTCACCCAACAAGCATAAAAAATGCTGCTCTTTCTAAACGATTGGCCATCTGGAGCTCTCACCTCTGTCACTTTTATTTCTGACCAAGCCCTGTGTATATCATCAATTTGGGCGAAATCGGTGCTGACGAGTAGGAGAGGTTCCCTTGTTACTGAGGACTTCGTTGGTGACGATTATTTGTGGAACATGTGATGGTGTCTGGAAGGCACAATATGATCTCTCTTTGCTCCATTAAGCAGCCAGACTCTCTCTCACCAAATGTCACTGTGAGAACTTGAATGTGTTAAGTCACCATATTACCTCAGAAGTCAGTTACTGAAAAGAGCTAACCACCCTGGCAACCTGGGCCGTCCGTAACGACTGAAGAATCTAATCTCATGTGATCGGGTTGGCTGCCGTGGTTATGTCTTCAATGCTCCTCTTAGATGTTCACCGTGCACTTTTTGTCACATAATGAACCCCATTTTTCCAACTACCTCCAAGATGATTCTCTCACCTTTTACCATTTTGTCCAAGGAAATGAGCTTAGCAATAAATTTCTTACAGTGTGCTTCCCAGGGGCTCAAAGCAGGTCTCTGTATTTCGTTGGCAGCCTTGGAACAAGTAAGTCGGTTTGATAATGCTCTTGGAAGGTCTAAACGTGCGTTGACTTCTATCCGAGCATTGAGGTTCAGTATATTTGGAAGGTTTAACTCCCATCAATGGTTGTTATATAGCTGTTGACATTTCATTGTAATTATGAGAACAAAATTTTGGTAATTGGTGCGACTATTGATCTTTTTGGATGGTCCTTGTTTAGCGCGTCCAATTTGCGTATAAAATTAACGAGCAGCAATTAGAGAACACGAAATAAATGAAGCAATAGAGAAAATATTAGCCTTTTGGTGAGATTCCGTTCGTTACAGTTAACACAAATTTCGAAAAATGTTTGAGTGTGCAGCTGCTGGCAATACGTCTCGTACGTAACGATTTTTTGAAGTGTGTTAATAAGCTGCGCGGCACTCAATTTATTAATTAGTTTTTCCTGTCCTCATTTTTTTCTTTATTGACGTACAGCGGTAGCAACCACTCCGTGTAATCAGGGAACACAGGAAGAACACAAGAACTTAATATCCGTAATGGTCAGCGGCGCAATTTCATGAGGCTCACGTGAACGCTCTTTTGTTCTTTTGTCTAGCTCTCTCCATTACGTCCTACGCTCCCTCTCTCTGTCTCTATCTCCGTGTGTGTGTGTGTGTGTGTGTGTAGGTACATAAGCCGCTTTTATGGCAGAAACTTCACCGAGTAGCATATATGGAGGCAAGAGGCTAGTAAACAGGAGACTCGGAACATTATTCAAAAGTAGGTCTATGAAGAGGTAAGTGATAATTACCTTGTTATTCAGTGTCCTTGAGTGAAAGTCGGACTCGAATGACTTTGGTCTTAAGAATCTACGCACGGTTGTCCCTGGAGAAATTTCTATAAGCGGCCTCCTTGAGGCTATTTGTAACAAAAATAGGCTACTGGGTTCGTAATTCCCTTCAATAATTTTCATTTCCAGGATGATCCGTAGCATCATTACGCTATCGTATAGTTGGACACCTGGCACTACATTGTCTGACAACGGCAAACCGGCTGTATTATGACTCCATGTGGCAATATTTTTCCTGTTACTAGCGCATGATTTAATACTTCGTGACTCACACCAATTTGCTCTCCGTCATTTGGTCTAATACTATTGTACTTAAGACTCGTATTCCTAGCACTTGAACTCAGAATTTATACTAACAGCTTTGTATTATTGTTCCTTGCTACACATTTCAGCCATAGCCAACATCCTATCAGAATAGAAAACCCAGGTGAAACAAGAACTTGTGCCAAAAACCCATGTTCAGCGGAGAGAGTTGACTAATTTGATTACTGATCAAGAAATGAATGAATATTTCGTGTGCATTTACCGGGTGTATTGTCACATACGGGGGCAGTTGAATAGATAATACAATTTTTTTCTCGGTCAGTTTCGGTTAAGAAACTGTGGAATGTGTTGTGGGACACAGTGGAATATTCCCGCGTCATCCTCTACAGACTGATGAAGTTGCGTTAGGTAGCAGCGCTATACGTAGCCTTCCACGTGCCATCTGTAACAGAGGTGTGTTCCATGCTGAGAGCTGTCACTGAGTGTCTTTTGGAGGAAAACGAGAGCATCGCAGATATTCATAGCCACTTACATAAAGTCCTAGGAGAACTGGCAGCGAAGAAACTCACGGTGAGTAGCTGGGCGAGGCGTCTGTCATCTTCAAAACATGACCGCACAAAGCTGTCCGATCTCGCGCGTGTTGGCCGGCCACACACAGCTGTGACTCCTGCAATTTTGGAACGTGCGGACACTCTCATTCGAGGTAATCGAGAGACCACATTCAATTATCTCGCTTCTCAGCTGGACGTCTCTGTTTGTATTCAAAGGTGTGTCCCGGCGGGATTTGTCACCGCCCAACAGAATACCATAAAGAGCAACGAAGGACCATCTGTGCGAAATTTCTTGCGCGTTACGAGGCTGATTGTTACTGTTTCTTGCCGAATATTGTCACAGGTGATGAAACATAGGTTCACCATTTCGAACCGAAAACAAAACAGCACTCTATGGAGTGGAGCCGTATCACCTCTCATCTGAAGAAAAAGTTGAGCTGTACCCTCAGCCGTTAAAGCCATGGCGATGGTCCTCTGGAACTGTGGAGGAGTTAATCTGTCTGATGTCCTCCCTCGTGGTGCAATGCTTAGCTCTGAAATGTACTGCGCTGCCCTCAGAAATTGAAGAAACGACTTCAACGTGTTCGTCACGATAAAGATACGAACGAATTTCTTCTTCTCCATGAAGACGCAGGTCTGTGCACCAGAGAGAAGCTAACAAAACTTCATGACATTGTTCTTCCTCATCCATCCCACGACCCAAATCTCGCACATTCCGATTTCCAGCAGTTTGGCCCAATGAAGGGTGCACTCTGCTGGAAGTAGTACGTGGATGATGAGGAAGTTACTGATGCAACAAGACGGTTGTTCCGACGTCGACCAGCAAAGTAGTACCATGCGTGCATACAGGCCTTCCCAGTAATGTGGCGTGAGGATATTATATCGAAAAGTGTGGTTTTGAACCCAAAAGAGTAGAGAATAATGTGGTATAATAGAATCCTGAATAAAACCAACTTGCTATCAGAAAAAAATTTGTTGCATGACTTATTGAACACCTTTCGTACATAATTCACAAATATCAACACTGAAAATCAACAAAGATTACATTGCCTTACTACAGGAAAACACGTATTATTTAAATCTAGCTAATTATCCAGCGTTGCCCAGGTATGTATTTATTCCATTTCCAGTACTCCATCTGCTCCTTGCCCCTATCTCTGTCCATCTTCATTGCCCTCCTCTCTGTCCCTCTCCTTCTTCCCCCTCGCTCTCTGTCTAACTCCTCCGGCCCATTTTCTGTCCATCTGCTACTCCCCACACTCTCTGTCCATCGGCTACTCCCCGCACTCTCTGTCCATCTGCCCCTTCTTCCTATCTCCTTCTTGCCTTTCTCTCAACCCACCTACTCTTCGCTTTCTATGTTCATTTCTTCCTCCCCATCTATCCGTCCATCTTGACCTCCACCCTCTCTCAGGCAATCTCCTCCTCTCCCCTCGCTCTCTGTGTCCATCTCCTCCCCTTTCCTTCCTCTGCCAATCTCCTGTTGTCGCCCTAATGCCGGTAGGAGGTTGCTAGTTCTTACCTTCACAGTATTTCTTTCCAGAAAGTATGTAATATGTGTGCGAATTTTGGGTTACATAGTTCCATGGGTCCAGAAGGAGTATTTTGGTTTTGCCTGCATAGGCGCGTCACATGTGTTTCTCGTATATTTAGTCTATTCCACACATATGTATATAGATATTTCACCTGTACCACTACTTAATTTCGCCATGCAGTTTCGTTTTCACGCAGCTCAATTTATATGACGCCGTACCTAACGGAATATGTGTCGTATAATGTTATAATTTTTTAAGTATATTCAGCGGTATATGTGGATACTGTTTGCAAAATAAGTTGCGAATATAGTAACAAAGAAGTAGTAAATTTAAACGTCATGCATTACGCTTATCGTGCGGCTGGTCCCGGCGGAGGTTCGAGTCCTCCCTCGGGCATGGGTGTCTGTGTTTGTCCTTAGGACAATTTAGGTTAAGTAGTGTGTAAGCTTAGGGACTCATGACCTCAGCAGTTAAGTCCCATAAGATTCCGCACACAATGCACACACATTACGTTTATCAGTGTTTATGAAGTTATGAAAGTGTCTTGATTTTTCTTTAGCCTTGCTTCCATTATTAGCCGTAACGTCAGAATTGCCTCTCTCGTCCCTTTACTTTTCCTAAAGCCAAACTGATCGTCACCTAGCGCATTCTCAATTTTCTTTTCCATTCGTCTGTATATTATTCTTGTAAGCAGCTTCGATGCATCAGCTGTTAAGCTGATTGTGCGATAATTCTCGCACTTGCCGTCTTCGGAATTGTGTGGATGATGCTTTTCCGAAAGTCAGATGGTATGTCGCCAGACTCATATATTCTACACACCAACGTGAATAGTCGTTTTGTTGCCACTTCCCCCAATGATTTTAGAAATTCTGATGGAATATTATCTATCCCTTCTGCCTTATTTGACCGTAAGTCCTCCAAAGCTCTTTTAAATTCCGATTCTAATACTGGATCCCCTATCTCTTCTAAATCGACTCCTGTTTCTTCTTCTACCACATCAGACAAATCTTCACCCTCATAGACGCTTTCAATGTATTCTTTCCACCTATCTGCTCTCTCTTCTGCATTTAACAGTGGAATTCCCGTTGCACACTTAATGTTAGCACAGTTGCTTTTAATGTCACCAAAGGTTTTTTTTTACTTTCCTGTATGCTGAGTCTGTCCTTCCGACAATCATATCTTTTTCGATGTCTTCACATTTTTCCTGCAGCCATTTCATCTTAGCTTCCCTGCACTTCCTGTTTATTTCATTCCTCAGCGACTTATATTTCTGTATTCCTGATTTTCCCGGAACGTGTTTGTACTTCTTCCTTTCATCAATCAACTGAAGTATTTCTTCTGTTACCCATGGTTTCTTCGCAGCTACCTTCTTTGTACCTATGTTTTCCTTCCCAACTTCTGTGATGGCCCTTTTTAGACATGTCCAATCCTCTTCAACTGTACTGCCTACTGCGCTATTCCTTAGTGCTGTATCTATAGCGTTAGAGAACTTCAAACGTATCTCGTCATTCCTTAGTACTTCCGTATCCCACTTCTTTGCGTATTGATTCTTCCGACTAATGTCTTGAACTTCAGTCTACTCTTCATCACTACTATATTGTGATCTGAATCTATATCTGCTCCTGGGTACGCCTTACAATCCAGTATCTGATTTCGGAATCTCTGTCTGACCGTGATGTAATCTAATTGAAATCTTCCCGTATCTCCCGGCCTTTTCCAAGTATACCTCCTCCTCTTGTGATTCTTGAAAAGGGTATTCGCTATTACTAGCTGAAACTTCTTACAGAACTCAATTAGTCTTTCTCCTCTTTCATTCCTCGTCCCAAGCCCATATTCTCCTGTAACCTTTTCTTCTACTCCTTCCCCTACAACTGCATTCCAGTCGCCCATGACTATTAGATTTTCGTCCCCCTTTACATACTGCATTACCCTTTCAATATCCTCATACACTTTCTCTATCTGTTCATCTTCAGCTTGCGACATCGGCATGTATACCTGAACTATCGTTGTCGGTGTTGGTCTGCTGTCGATTCTAATTAGAACAACTCGGTAACTGAACTGTTCACAGTAACACACCCTCTGCCCTACCTTCCTATTCATAACGAATCCTACACTTGTTATACCATTTTCTGCTGCTGTTGATATTACCCGATCAAGAACGAAGTGCTCGTATTAAGAAGGGTGTAAGACAAGGCTGTAGCCTTGTCTTCCTTCCACTTCACTTCACTGACCCCTACTATATCTAGATTGAGCCTTTGCATTTCCCTTTTCAGATTTTCTAGTTTCCCTACCACGTTTAAGCTTCTGACTTTCCACGCCCCGACTCGTAGAACGTTATCCTTTCGTTGATTATTCAATCTTTTTCTCATGGTAACCTACCCCTTGGCAGTCCCCTCCCGGAGATCCGAATGGGGGACTATTCCGGAATCTTTTGCCAATGGAGAGATCATCACGACACTTCTTCAATTACAGGCCACATGTCCTGTGGATACACGTTACGTGTCTTTAATGCAGTGGTTTCCATTGCTTTCTGCATAGGATTTGTCGACCTGGAAAAAGCGTTCGACAATATAAAATGGTGCAAGCAGTTCGAGATTCTGAAAAAAGTAGGGGTAAGCTATAGGGAGAGACGGGTCATATACAATATGTACAACAACCAAGAGGGAATAATAAGAGTGGACGATCAAGAACGAAGTGCTCGTATTAAGAAGGGTGTAAGGCAAGGCTGTAGCCTTTCGCCCCTACTCTTCAATCTGTACATCGAGGAAGCAATGATGGAAATAAAAGAAAGGTTCAGGAGTGGAATTAAAAGACAAGGTGAAAGGATATCAATGATACGATTCGCTGATGACATTGCTATCCTGAGTGAAAGTGAAGAAGAATTAAATGATCTGCTGAACGGAATGGTCTAATGAGTACACTGTATGGTTTAAGAGTAATTCGGAGAAAGACGAAGGTAATGAGAAGTAGTAGAAATGAGAACAGCGAGAAACTTAACATCAGGATTGATGGTCACGAAGTCAATGAAGTTAAGGAATTCTGCTACCTAGGCAGTAAAATAACCAATGACGGACGGAGCAAGGAGGACATCAAAAGCAGACTCGCTATGGCAAAAAAGGCATTTCTGGCCAAGAGAAGTCTACTAATATCAAATACCGGCCTTAATTTGAGGAAGAAATTTCTGAGGATATACGTCTGGAGTACAGCATTGTATGGTAGTGAAACATGGACTGTGGGAAAACCGGAACAGGAGAGAATCGAAGCATTTGAGATGTGGTGCTACAGACGAATGTTGAAAATTAGGTGGACTGATAAGGTAAGGAATGAGGAGGTTCTACGCAGAATCGGAGAGGAAAGGAATATGTGGAAAACACTGATAAGGGGAAGGGACAGGGTGATAGGACATCTGCTAAGACATGAGGGAATGACTTCCATGGTACTAGAGGGAGCTGTAGAGGGCAAAAACTGTAGAGGAAGACAGAGATTGGAATACGTCAAGCAAATAATTGAGGACGTAGGTTGCAAGTGCTACTCTGAGATGAAGAGGTTAGCACAGGAAAGGAATTCGTGGCGGGCCGCATCATTTACATTTACATTTACATTTACATTTATACTCCGCAAGCCACCCAACGGTGTGTGGCGGAGGGCACTTTACGTGCCACTGTCATTACCTCCCTTTCCTGTTCCAGTCGCGTATGGTTCGCGGGAAGAACGACTGTCTGAAAGCCTCCGTGCGCGCTCTAATCTCTCTAATTTTACATTCGTGATCTCCTCGGGAGGTATAAGTAGGGGGAAGCAATATATTCGATACCTCATCCAGAAACGCACCCTCTCGAAACCTGGCGAGCAAGCTACACCGCGATGCAGAGCGCCTCTCTTGCAGAGTCTGCCACTTGAGTTTATTAAACATCTCCGTAACGCTATCACGGTTACCAAATAACCCTGTGACGAAACGCGCCGCTCTTCTTTGGATCTTCTCTATCTCCTCCGTCAACCCGATCTCGTACGGATCCCACACTGATGAGCAATACTCAAGTATAGGTCGAACGAGTGTTTTGTAAGCCACCTCCTTTGTTGATGGACTACATTTTCTAAGCACTCTCCCAATGAATCTCAACCTGGTACCCGTCTTACCAACAATTAATTTTATATGATCATTCCACTTCAAATCGTTCCGCACGCATACTCCCAGGTATTTTACAGAAGTAACTGCTACCAGCGTTTGTTCCGCTATCATATAATCATACAATAAAGGATTCTTCTTTCTATGTATTCGCAACACATTACATTTGTCTGTGTTAAGGGACAGTTGCCACTCCCTGCACCAAGTGCCTATCCGCTGCAGATCTTCCTGCAAACAAGTCAGTAGACTGATGGAAAAAAAAAAAAAAAAAAAAAAAAGTGTTATACCTCGTGAAATATGTGTCGTACAACGGTATAATTTAACAGATAAAATTCAGTGGTATATGTGAATACAGTGTAAAAATGTCTTGTGAATATATTTATAGTAAAGAAGTAATAAAACGTCATATTTCATGCTGCAGTTTTACTGCATGAACAGTGATAGTTTAGCAGGTGATGAACTTTTTACCTTTCCTCATTTTGTGCGGGTTGTAAGACAGGGAAGTTTTCATAGATACTTAAAATTATGTGTAAGGTTTGTTGCTAGTCACCGACTGCTCTCCTTCTCAAGTATTCTATTAATAAAGTCTTGGTATTCGCACGTCGTGGCTACTCTTCTTTTTCACTCCAACTCCCAGCTCTGTGAGAGGCAGGTGGTTAATAACGCACAGCGATTTTTTCCAGACAGCACATTATATACATACCAAGTTTGGTTGCAATCGATCTACTGGTTTAGGAGAAGTGGAATAAACATACATACATAAATTTTTAGTGTGTATGGATTCAAATCTTCCGCGCTTATTGTAATGTCATCTTTAGGCCTGATGAAATAGTTTGCCAAAAACTTAAAGCAAATATGAAGAGTTTATTTGCGATAGATTTGCTCATATTTAAGACGGCGTGTTTGCTGGACCTGATAACTTTGAATCATAAACGACTGTAAGTAAGACGGCAGACTGAGAATAATTTAAGGAAGTTATAGCTTAGTTCACAAACAACAAAGACGACCAAAATTCTTTTTCTGTTTTAATCAACGTGCGGGAATCATTCAATAAATTAGACTATCTGATGAGCCTCGAGAAGCTCTTTTTCAAGAGCTACCTTTATTTTTGGGCCTGACGGTTTGGACTCATTTCAATGCAGAATAAAGTCTACGGTATTATCAAGACATTTAAGTGATGGAAAGACAATATCAGGGCCGCTGGAATATCAGTGTGTTGGGAGACTGTTGTTGTTCGCTTCACCGAGACATACAGTAAGCAATACATCAGAGATAAAGCTATGT
This sequence comes from Schistocerca nitens, assembly GCF_023898315.1. Taxonomy (NCBI): domain Eukaryota; kingdom Metazoa; phylum Arthropoda; class Insecta; order Orthoptera; family Acrididae; genus Schistocerca; species Schistocerca nitens. Next base: position 499,243,654 of record NC_064617.1, read on the forward strand.
ATTAAAACCATGGTTGCTATATTAAAAAAGGTATTTTCATGTTTATACTACCTTAAAACCTTTCTTAATATTGAAATCTTAGTTAATTTACATTTCAGTTACAAGTGTTTTGTAATTTTTCTCTTGATAACGAAATTAATGTGTGACAACACTGTACCTCTTAGAAAAAATCTGATGCCAAATAGAGATTCAGTGCCAAAAAAACCAAATGCTTGGGCTACTAAATAGGAAAAAGTGTTTAATATATTTATGACATAAACTCTTTAGTTACCACTATAGTTTATATTTTTCCACTAACAAATGTATAACCAAAAAGAGATTTGTGTCAATGGTTCATTCTTCAAGCTTCTGATGTTTTCACTGAATGTCATTGTTACTATTTTGGGGCGATGTGACAGATATCCGGACGGCAGCTAAGACCTGCGGGAAACATTTTGGTAGTAGATACAATAGATTTCTCAGAACATTGGTTCAAATGACTCTGAGCACTATGGGACTTAACTGCTGTGGTCATCAGTCCCCTAGAACTTAGAACTACTTAAACCTAACTAACCTAAGAACATCACACACATCCATGCCCGAGTCAGGATTCGAACCTGCGACCGTAGCGGTCGCGCGGTTCCAGACTGTAGCGTCTAGAACCGCTCGGCCACTACGGCCGGCTCTCAGAACATTCTATTGCCCTTCTAAAGTATGGTAATTTTGTTTCAGTTGTTCATCATTATGTTTCCATAGCTTATACTTATGCCTCGTCAAACTACCTGTGTATGCCTAAGGCAGTGATCTGCTCAGGGATACTTATGTAGACTGCAGTTGGCGCCAATTTGACATAGTTTCACTTATACATCGCTGCAGGCTCTTCATCTCATATGTAGTCACAGCACAGAAACTGGTGGAGTTGGACTTAATTCACGTTATTCCATTTCAGCTGTGTGCTGAACATTTTAATGAAGTTACTGTAGAACCCTCTACATCCGTCATTCGTGCCAGATGTCTAGAATGTTACTGTGTCTAACTGGCTTTAGCAAAGATAAAACTTACAGAATTTGTGCTGTGTGCAACATGCTACCACGAAGAAGTGACTTCATTGAACTTTAAACTCTAATTGAATTACTTCACTATGAAGACGGGTCAAGCGCTCGGTCCGATTCCACTCGTTGGGTTTGACCCATGAAGGTCTATGTGACATCACCAGTTTATACCGCGAAGTAAGTAAGCTACCCATAGTGGCCTATTGTTAAATGTGATCTGTGTTTGTGTTAGTAACTGGTGAAACTATGATGATTTATTCCAAATATGTCATGATCTACGAGGGGCCGCGCGGGATTAGCCGAGCGGTCTATGGCGCTACAGCCATGGACTCTGCGGCTGGTCCCGGCGGAGGTTCGGGCATGGGTGTGTGTGTTTGTCCTTAGGATAATTTAGGTTAAGTAGTGTGTAAGCTTAGGGACTGATGACCTTAGGAGTTAAGTCCCATAACATTTCACACACATTTGAACATGATCTGCGAGGGTGTAGTTAGGCAGAAAGCTGAAAATAAAACCCTAAATTGTTACTAGAGAAACAAGTAGCGATCATATTTATAATTGTTCGCTTTATTTTGGAGGAATTGATGTTGGTTATTTTTGGATTATGTGGTTGTTGGTTGTCTTGGAATGATGTTAGTCTTATTCTCGTAGCTACTTTTAATATTTCCTTTCGCAAAAACCCCTAATTCCCGCGGTCGTACCCTTAGTTTCATTTCATTAGGTGAAACAAATATTTCGCTTATTTTATGTTTATTTGTGGCCGTTATTGTTTACGGTGTAATAGCTATCTTTAAGGATGTAAGCGGTTTGTTATTACATGTTATCTGTGATTGGCTTAGTAACTGGTGTAAACTACCATGTTTATTTCAAATATGTCGTCAAATGTCAAAGCACAGGTGTAACTGGACCGTGCGCTAATCCTGCGAAGGTTGTTCGTCTTGGTTTATGTGCCAAGTTTAAACTGTGTATCCGGCCAGTGTTCAATCACGGATCCCTGACTTTCGCTTTTCATTACGACAGCTAACTCGGCGTCACATTTAGATTCAAAGCTTCGACTGTCACATCTTCCTCTCCGTTTCTCACAAATTCTTAATTCGTCGTGTATCACCTGTTACGCTCGGCCACGTTCGGAAATATCTCTTTTATACATCTTAAGACATTTAGTATCAAAATTCATATCAAATTTAACGATTCATAAGTAGAGCTTCTCCTCAAGTTCACTTTGCAGACAGTTTCCACATAAAATTTTATTTGTGTAAAATGTAAACGACAGTAAAGTTGACTTCTAATTTCAGGTATCTCCTCTTGTTAGAAGGCTTTGACTAAGCAGACTTACACAGGTGATCCAGCTTCGCTACCCTTGCTAAGAAAGCAATATCCACCAGCAAATACTTGCAAACATTTAATAGATCAACAGTTCAGTTTGCTATTTGAATTTCCCTTGTTTCCAAGCTCATGTTTTTCTAGGGTCAGTAAATTCGTAGGGCAGCGAAAGAAAAACGGTACAATAGTCCTCTCATATCTAAGTGTTAGACGTGGCATTCTCCAAATTTTGCGTCAGGATTCTTGTAGTGGTTGAAACAGCGTAAATATTAGCATCGAAAAGAATAAATAAAAAACGCTCTGGTAAACTAAGGATAGGAATGGTACAACTTACCTCAGACGCTCTAATTTGTCACATCAAATACTGCTCTTCTACGCACAACACATTCGATCTATACGCTGTTGCTAAGCAACGTCTCCAGTTGCCCGGCTGACATTTCGCAGAAGCATGGCTGTTGTCAATAAAGATGCAAGTTGTTGCGCATAGTGTTTGCTAATGTCCAGTTACATGTTTTTCTTATGCATCATTACTTAATAAAATGCATTCCTATGTCATAGTTTTTTAAGGTTTCTATATTTTGCATTGTCCTTTCCCTTATATGTAAATAACTTTTAATTTAATATACAACCAGCTGAATTGGTTTCCTTAGCGGATGTCGTTATTTGTGATACAATCTCAGTAGACGTAAAGCAACGGAGAAAGATGAAAATTATCTGTTTAATAGGATTATTGATTTAATGGAATGGAATGGAATGGAATGGAGGCGTTCTTTTCGTGAATCTCTACTGAGGAAATTTAGAGAACCAGCATTTGAGTCTGACTGCAGTACAGTTTTATTGCCGCCAACTTACATTTCGCGGAAAGAACACAAAGGTAAGAGAAGAGAGATTAGGGCTCGTACAGAGGCATATAGGCAGTCATTTTTGCCTCGTTCTGTTTGGGAGTGGAACAGGGAGAGAAGAGGCTAGTTGTGGTACGAGGTACCCTCCGCCACGCACTGTATGGTGGATTGCGGAGTATGTATGTAGATGTAGATGTAGGGACGGAACTACCATATAGAACGAAGAGTTTGAGCAACAAACGATGTGACGATATTCCAACACATATTCAAACGTTTGCCCCTGAAAAACGACACAAATTAAAAATAAATGTCTTATTCTTGCTAAAGATTTAGTCAATGTTTCGGTCGGGGACTTATCACTTTGGGATGTGGAAATGAATTTACATAACATGAAAAATTAAAAAAAAAAAGCGTTTATCACGTTTGCAGTTTCTTCGAGGAATGAACTTACATGTTAAGCCAACAGAAACTGTAATCAAAGTTAGTACTTTCTGTTGGGATTAGTGAACTGAAGCGAACTCCCAGATAACGACCAATAGTATATGGTACTGTCCTATGAACTTCTAAGTAAGAGATATAATACTTATACATAGCTCAGTTTGAAGAAGTACGGTTAGTTCAATATTTCAGTGGATAAGAATTGATTATACTACAAAATACTACTTCTTCACGCGCCTTCATTCGTCTAAAAATTTTCCTTGGAGTCCTGAATGTTTCCAGAGATATTAAAGGTCAACAACGTTTGTTGTATTCAAAGCTACTCAATATATCATCACAAAAATGGACGTATTAGTTTGTTTAAAGAACTGTTGCTTACTTTTCGCGCGAGGTCAGGGAAATAGTTTATCATCAGTGAGAGTCAGAGACGCTCTTGGCGCTAAATTTTTTCGTGGAGTTACAATAAGGTGGGATGCCATGACGTCACAAACTTGAAGCCGATGTTTACCGCGACGGTTGCCCCAGATATTAGCTAGTGGTGGAAGTGATCAAAAGTCATTTGTTAGTGTACTAAACGTTCTGATTGTGGTTTTAAGTGTAATGTGATCACATTTCATTCGTAAGTCGACTCGCACGTTTCATTTACTCGAATTTTGGTTGCGGTGTTTAGTGGTTATATTTCTGTGATTTGACTTTAGATTTCCTGTCAGTCCAACTCGAAAAGTTCTCTGGGTAAATGCTGTGAGAAGGAAACATTGGAAACCAACAAAATGTAGCTAAACTTGTTCTCAGCATTTCGGGAAGAGGATATAGACTAAACATCAATGTCGTCAGTCCGTATTAAGAATAATTCCGGTTTACGAATGCAGCCTTTTCACAGCCTATACTTCTCTTAATGGTTATTCGAAACGTATAACAATAAGAAAATTACATTAACGAAGCGAAATGCGTCGTTTACTGGAGCAAATATGCATTTAAGGCTAGAAAAACGTCTTAAAATTCCTTCCTGGCGTAATGTTATTCACTAAAGCACTGTTACATTTTCTATTTAAAACTGCTTTTGCGTGCACACGACAGAAATTAAGAATAATAGGCAACCGTACACGGTAGTCTGCTTATATGTTGGGGCATCTAACGTGGTGGTGCCGGCTTCATAGCCACGTACAGCGTAAGTCTGTTGGGCCGTCCCCCCCTTATTACACCTCCATCAACTTCTTAAACGGACGCAGTTCAGCTGTCCACAACTTCTCGTAAGGGAAGATCGTTAATATTCAAGAGCTCAACATTATCTGGATATCGGAGAAAGGGAGACGTTTTGTTCCATTGCACGATATCGTATCGTACGAGAATTACTGGACCTTCAATTAAAAGCGTGAGAATCTTTGTAATTGCTCTTCTCATTACGTAGTTATAAGTACCCATACTCATTTAATGGTAAGAATATGTATAGAAATTTCACATTTCATGGGATAGCAAAATATTTATCTGATTGATTGTTGTGCTCATCAAACTTGTTATTTTCATGTGATTGGTTTTTCATAGAATAAATAAAATTAAATAAAGGCGCTAATAGTCAGTCTGATAAATTGTAAACCACATTGCAGATCGCGGGAACATGTAGCCAGCCACAATAAGAAGGCAGAAAACATAAGTGAAACGATAATTCAAAAGTAATATCCCATACTACTGCCACAAATATAGTTATCTAAAATCGTAACTGAGAAATTCACGATAAAAAATAAGCAACCTGGCACACAACCATTTTTTTAGGTAGATGTCACACACGACAGTCGTTTTCTGATGACAGAGACTGAGTCAATGTTACCCAAAGACTGCCGATCCTGCCAATATATTCTAGTCTAGGAATCAGGTAAATAACTACTCTTCGCACTTCTCACTGTGTTTTTTATACATAGCGAAGGAAAAGAGATTATTGTTGAAGCCAGCACGGATAACGACACTACGCCGAATTTAATATGGCAACAGAGTGAAGGAGGAAGGAAGATTAGGGTTTAACGACGTCAAAAGGTATCGAGTGCAGACTGCGATTAAGGATGAATGACGAGGCCCATCGACCATAACTTTTTCAGCTGAATTGTTGTAGCTACACTCTGTCGCCAATGGCCGGCCGTTGTGACCGAGCGGTTCTAGGCGCTTCAGTCCGGAACCTCGCTACTGCTACGGTCGCAGGTTCGAATCCTGCCTCGGGCATGGATGTGTGTGATGTCCTTAGTTTAGTTAGGTTTAAATAGTTCTAAGTCTAGGGGACTGATGACCTCAGATGTTAATTCCCATAGTGCTTAGAGCCATTTTTGTCGCCAGTGAATATGTTAATGTTAGTGTAAACAGGGGCGCTACTCCCAAGCAACGTTATGCATGCATGCATACAAATGGTGAAATGCTACAATTCTGTTTCGATGCAGATGTCCGCAAGGGGTAATCGCGCGGTCTAGGACGCCTTGTCAGGGTTCGTGCGACTCCCCACGTCGGAGGTTCGAGTCCTCCCTCGGGCATGGGTGTGTGTGTGTCGTCCTTAGCGTAAGTTAAAGTAAAGCCTAGGGACCGATGATCTCAGGTGTTTAGTCCCAGAGGAACTTACCACCAATCCGATGCAAAGGACAGCAGTCAGTCGCAGAAAGCCATAATTTACTGCAGAACATTACTACTATAGACCTCATCGGTACTAAAATACAAAAGCAGAAAGAATCAAGAGCAGTTACACAATATGCATGTAACGCATTTGTACGAATGCATGTAAGTGGAAACATGGCGATAACGTATCTTTACCAGAAGAGCCATTTGAACAAACATGCCAGAACGTAACCTTGTGACAACTGACGCTAGAATTTAGAAAGCAGAAACAAAACTGGAGCCATTGCTTAGCACCAGTGCAGACGGCATTAATATGCGTCATAGAGGACATATAGTGCCATCTATTAGAGCAGGGCTTCCAAAACTTTTCAGCTGGCGGACCCCTTCTTCAGTCGAAAATCCATGGCGGACCCCTAACCAGTCAAGAGCACAGTCACTTTAAATTTCAGAGTGAAACCCATGGGAACTTAAAGCTTCTTAATGCAAGTGCCACGTTCCCAATGACTCCCCCCCTCCCCCCCCCCCCCCGAAGTATCAATAGTCTTTGGTTTAGAGATGAATGAAAGCAACTTGAAATTAACGTTCCAATTTGAATTCCCACTGTATCCAGACACTTACTAGTGGATTTACTCCCTTTATTCAACACACTATAGCCTCATTAAAATTACTGTTCGCTGTTGACAAGCTGTCCCTTATGGTCTGTTCACTTCCACTATATGGCTACTGTTGTGTAAGGAGCATGCATATTTCGTAACAGTCGTGTGTGTGTGTGTGGGGGGGGGGGGGGTTTCGTGAAATCCGAAGAAAAATGTTCAAATGTATGTAAAGTCTTCCTTTGGTCGTCCTTCCCCCTCATTCATTTCAACTGGAAACTTCCCTTGTTGTGAAGGCGATGGAGAAACTGCAGCCTTCTTCAATGATCCTGACTTCAGCCACTGGTCAAAAATCGACTTATGAAACAGGTAGTGCACTGATAAGGCAAGTTTAACATTTAATGATGCCTGGGGCCGCATACGTGCCAGCGAGCGCTCTGATTGGTCGACATAGCTCGCTCAGCGCATGCGTAAAAGGTTTCAGCGCACAAACGACCCCCGTATCGTTCCTAAACAGTCGATCAGAGAAGCCGCATTCTCCGGCACTAAACTGTGTATACGTTCTCACTTAGGAACCGCCAAGGCTGCTTGGTAATACGACCTGAAGAAAAAGTAAACGTTTTTCACACGAAAAAAATAGTGATGAATTCGATTTTCTCATTTTTATTCAATAATCATACTCATTATTTTACACGATTTGGTGAAAGGTGGCCGCGGACCCCCTAGCAAGAGCCGGCTGACCCCTAAGGGGTCCGCGGACCACACGTTGGGAAGCCGTGTATTAGAGTATACACCCAAGAAGCTATAGCTCAATTGTAGTGAAGACCGTAACCGTTAAATGTACCTTAAAATGCAGTATATCTGTGATATCCAAATTACATAGTGAATATATATAAAATACTTAAAAAGCTGGAAAAACTAGTAGAAGCTGACCACGGGCAAGATCAGTTTAAATTCCGTAGAAATGTTGGGACACGTGAGACAATACTGACCCTACGACTTATCTTAGAAGCTAGATTTAGGAAAGGCAAACCTACGTTTCTAGCATATGTAGACTTGGAGAAAGCTTTTGACAATGTTTGATTGGAATACGCTCTTTCAAATTATGAAGGTGGCAGGGGTAAAATACAGGGAGCGAAAGGCTATTTACAATTTGTACAGAAACCAGATGGCAGTTATAAGAGTCGAGGGACATGAAAGGGAAGCAGTGGTTGGGAAGGGAGTAAGACAGGGTTGTAGTCTCTCCCCAGTGTTATTCAATCTGTATATTGAGCAAGCAGTAAAGGAAACAAAAGAAAAATTCGGAGTTGGTATTAAAGTCCATGGAGAAGAAATAAAAACGTTGAGGTTCGCCGATGACATTGTAATTCTGTCAGAGACAGTAAAGGACATGGAAGAACAGTTGAATGGAATGGACAGTGTCTTGAAAGGAGGATATAAGATGAACATCAACAAAAGCAAAACGTGGATAATGGAATGTAGTCGAATTAAATCGGGTGATGCTGAGGGAATTAAATTAGGAAATGAGACACTTAAAGTAGTAAAGGAGTTTTGCTATTTGGGGACCAAAATAACTGATGATGGTCAAAGTAGAGAGGATATCAAATGTAGACTGGCAATGGCAAGGAAAGCGTTTCTGAAGAAGAGAAATTTGTTAACATCGAGTATAGATTTAAGTGTCAGGAAGTCATTTCTGAAAGTATTTGTATGGAGTGTACCCATGTATGGAAGTGAAACATGGACGATAAATAGTTTGGACAAGAAGAGAATAGAAGCTTTTGAAATGTGGTGCTACAGAAGAATGCTGAAGATTAGATGGGTAGATCACATAACTAATGAGGAAGTATTGAATAGGATTGGGGAGAAGAGAAGTTTGTGGCACAACTTGACTAGAAGAAGGGATCGGTTGGTAAGACATGTGATGAGGCATCAAGGGATCACCAATTTAGTATTGGAGGGCAGTGTGGAGGGTAAAAATCGTAGAGGGAGACCAAGAGATGAATACACTAAGCAGATACAGAAGGATATAGGTTGCAGTAGATACTGGGAGATGAAGAAGCTTGCACAGGATAGAGTAGCATGGAGAGCTGCATCAAAGCAGTCTCAGGACTGAAGACCACAACAACAACTTAAAAAGCGGAGTGGCCGCGCGGTATTAGGCGCTATGTTGCGGATTGCGCGACCCCAGGCTTTGAAGTCCCTCCTCGGGCATTTGTGTGTGTGTTGCTCTTAGCATAAGTTAGTTTACGTAGTGTGTAAGTCTAGGGACCGATGACCTCAGCAGTTTGGTTCCCTAGGAATTCACACACACACACACACACACACACACACACACACACACACACACACACACATAAAAAGCGAACAACAGAGTTTAAATACAAATAAAGCCATAAAATACGGGATGCGTCCTCCATAGTGAGACCTCTTGTCTTTTGTTGAACTATTTTATGTTAACTTATATTAGGCCCACCGCATATTTTTTTTGTTTTATTCACATTGTCCCTTTATACCTTATGTGACACAAAAATAAAATATGTTGGGAAAATCTTTTGTAAATAGATTTGTAACTCATTAGTCTTAATATAAAATTCGGTCCACCCCCGGTAGCTGAGTGTTGTAATATTTCCTTTTTTCCCCTCAGTACGCAGTTGAACAAGAATGGCGTGAGAGCACCACTGCGTCGATCTCCTTGAAGGATTTCAAAGGGCTTAGAGAAACAGCCTTCGAATTTTGCTTTGGACTTTGTGTTAGTCGAAGTCCCTCTCGTAATTCGTAAAAATTTGTCATCAACTCGATGGTCTGCCAGAATGTTAAATAGCACATCACGTACTATGAACTCGCATACCCTCTTTAAAATCTACTTAGGTATACAGGTTGTTTCGATAAGAATATACGTATTACATAGCCTCGGCTCGTCTATTGGAGAGAAAAAAAGTGGTTATCGCAACAGAATGTCAATCCTAAGGGACCGGGTTCGATTCCCGACTGAGTCAGAGATTTTCTCCGCTCAGGGACTGGATGTTGTGTTGTCCTAATCATCATTATTGCATCCCCATCGACGCGCAAGTCGCCAAAGTGGCGTCAAATCGAAAGAGTTGCACCCGGCGAACTTTCTACCCGACGGGAGGCCCTAGTCACACGACATTTACATTTTCTTTTTAACATAAAATTCGAATTGGTTTTGTCGCAATGACATCTCATAGGATCGCTCCCTGTCGTTTATGACTTTATTTGTATTTAACTTCCCTTGTTCGCTTTTTATTCAATTGTATATGTATTCTCTATATAATTTATATGTCCCAAATATACTGCATTTTAAGATTCGTTTAACGGTTACACTCTTTAGTAAAACAACTATGGCTTCTTGGATGTATACTCCAGTAGACGACACTACTACAGGTCCACAGTGAGCATTATGTCGCTGTCTGCGCTGTTTGTAAGCAACGGTTTCAGTGTTTTTCTGCTCTGACATATGTATGGCTATGCGATTTTTTGGTAATGGCATTTTATCGCTATTCTCCCACTGATACAGATTCGTACAATTGAGTTACGTACATATTTGTACCTGTTCATGATTCTTTCTGATTTTGTATTTTAGTATTGACGTTGAATATGTTATAGTCGAAATGTTTATCTGCAATAAATTTTGGATTTCTGCGACTGATTACTGTCCTTTGTATTTAAATATTCAACATTCGCTGTGCACCACCAGTATCCAATGGAATTCAATTTAGTTACAATTCTATTTACAATACAATATTCTTGGGCACACAAACGCTGAACTTCAAGATGCCGTTCTGCTATGTGCCTAGCCTGTGACAGTATTGCTCTGAGGCTAATTGGTGCACGCTACGGTCTTCTATCCAGGGTAGGCACATGGCACATGGCACATGGCAGTGTCGTCCGTTGTCGAAGAGCAGCGGTACCATCTCCGGTCAGACGAGCTGCGATAACCTGGAGCACCATCGACGACTGGAAATGAAACTCCGGCGGGCTCTCCCTGGAACCCTGGCAGGCTCACGCTCTCGAACACAATGTGCCAGTTAAGCTGTGGAGCGCGACTTACATCGAAATGCACTGTGATACGAAGATAGGCTCTAACTGCTCCAAGTAATGCGCGATGTGAATCACACACTGGTGTGCAAAACTCAGAGCACGATTATGAACATTTACATGATACGACACCGTGAAGTAGCATAGATCGATGAAACTTGGGACCTGCGTAGAAAGAACTCTTAGAGTATAGTAAAGGAGGTAAACGAAAGAAATATATAAAAAGACGAAAGGAAATGACACTTTTACTCCAACACGATATTAATACTAAAGTAACCACCATTCATGACGGTCTGCTGAACATTACAGAAGGCAGGACACGGTTCTTAACCATCACGGATGGCAGGAAGCGGTCTGCATCGTGCTTCTATGTTGGCTACAAGGTTGAGGAGGAGTTATTACCCCGTGCTGCTGGAATACATCTGCCAAAAGCACCACATACGTCCCCAATGGATTTAAGTCGGAAGAACGAGCGGGACAGTCTATTCGCCGAATATCCTTTTGTTTTAAGAGCTACTCCGTCTGCACTGATCGATGTTGTCGCGCACTGCCAGCCAAAAAAATTATATCAAGGCCGAATGTATCTCTAAGAAGACGCACAGAGCGAAGGAGTACAGTGTCACAATGACGCTGACCGGTGAGTGTAACGTGTTCAAAGCCTTGAATATCATTAAACTCATGAAACTTTATGCCTCCCCACACTATGACACCTGGACCACAAAACCGATTCAGTTCGACAGTGCTGGACATACCCTAGTATGCCCAGAGGTGGGAACGAGTAATGCACAAAGGAACGTTGTCAAACATGCTCGTTTTGGTGGTGCAGGTCCTATGATGTGTGGAGTCATAACTTTGCATGGGCGTCCCGACCTTAAAATACAGGGTGATCAAAAAGTCAGTATAAATTTGAAAACTTAATAAACCACGGAATAATGTAGATAGATAGGTAAAAATTGACACACATGCCACTGTGACGGGTGAGAGGTACGCCGATATGTTACAGAATCGCATCATCCCCAGCCTGGCTGATAAACACCTGCTGGAACGTACGATGTTTATGCAGGATGGCGCTCCACCCCATATTGCTAGATGCGTGAAAGATCTCTTGCGCGCGTCGTTTGGTGATGATCGTTTGCTCAGCCGCCACTTCCGTCATGCTTGGCCTCCCAGGTCCCCAGACCTCAGTCCGTGCGATTATTGGCTTCGGGGTTACCTGAAGTCGCAAGTGTATCGTGGTCGACCGACATCTCTAGGGATGCTGAAAGACAACATCCGACGCCAATGCCTCACCATAACTCCGGACATGCTTTACAGTGCTGTTCACAACATTATTCCTCGACTACAGCTATTGGTGACGAATGATGGTGGACATATTGAGCATTTCCTGTAAATAACATCATCTTTTCTTTGTCTTACTTAGTTATGTTAATTAGTGCTATTCTGATCAGATGAAGAGCCATCTGTCGGACATTTTTTGAACGTTTGTAGTTTTTTGGTTCTAATAAAACCCCATGTCATTCCAAGCATGTGTAACAATTTGTACCTCTCTATCTACATTATTCCGTGATTTATTGAGTTTTCAAATTTATACTGACTTTTTGATCACCCGGTATTTGAGTACGCTACACCCACCGGTCGTCGTTGTTGTGACGCTGTTGTCCTTCCGAAATTGCTTCGTTTCAAGCGTACGTTCGGCCCTGACTTCATTTTTGTGGATGACAACGTGCGACAGCATCGAACAGACCAGGTGAAAGAATTCTTGGGACGAGAGGATATTCGGCTAATGGACAGTCCTGCTATTTCTCCCGACTTAAATCTCACCGAGTACGTGTGGGACGCGTTGGCGAGATGTATTTCAGCACGTTTACAGGCACCAACGGCCGTCCAGCACTTGTAAAACGCACTGGTAGAGGAATAGAATGCTCTCCCACAAGATCTCCAAACCAGCCTTGTAGCTACGATGAGAGCACACTCAATAATTTTATTTTTACATGAAATCCTGTACCTTGATCTACGCACTGACGACATTACAGTCTGGTTCTTCCTTGTTTACGTTGTGTACTGAGTGTTTAAGATGCCTCCGGTAATCGTGAGTCCCGCCGACTGTGAAGTACGGGATGTTATAAGATTTCTTAGTGCTAAAGGCCTAAGAGCGATCGATATTCATCGTGAGATCTGTGCAGTCTACGGAGAAAACATTATGAGTGATGGAATGGTAAGAAAGTGGGTGAGAGCATTTAAAGATGGCCGCAAAAATTTGCATGATGAACAACGGAGTGGGCGTCCTTCGGTCGTTAATGAAAGTTTGGTGCAGGAAGTGGACAATAAGGTGAGAGAAAACAGACGTTTCACGATTTACTCCTTGCAGGATGACTTTCCTAATGTTTCTCGTAGTGTTTTGTATGGCATTGTGACCGAGCACTTGAATTACCGAAAATTGTGCGCACGTTGGGTACCGAAAATGGTGACGAATGTGCACAAAACCAAACTTTTAGACAGTGCACTGACTTTCCTTGAGCGGTGCCACAACGACGGTGATGATTTCTTAAGTCAAATTGTTACGGTCGGTGAAACATGGGTGGCCTACGTCACACTAGAATCAAAGCAACAGTCCATGGAAGTTGAGCAAGGGCATTGTTTCGCTGCAAGACAATGGCCATCCGCATGTGGTGAATCAAACCAAAGACCTCATCACATCTTTTCGATGGGAAACTCTAGATCATCCTCCGTACAGCCCCGATCTTGCGCCCAGTGACTACCATCTGTTTCTGCACTTGAAGACACACCTGGGGGGTCCGCTTCTTCAAGATGATGAGAAAGTCAAAACAGTGGTGATGCAATGGTTAACAATTCAGGTGACAGACTTCTATGTGGAGAGTACTCAAAAACTGGTACAACGTTATGACAAGTGCCTCAGTATTGACGGAAATTATGTAGAAAAGTAGATTAAGGTACAGCCTTTCATGTAAAAATAAAATTATTGAGATATCTTAGCAAGTTTTTTTTAATTTCAAAACCGTACTTACTTAAAAAAACACGCCTCGTACATTTTCCAGTCTCATTAATGTGATCACCGCCTATGTTCAACGTCAACGAGGAATAACAACTGAGACGTTCTTGTGCAACGCAGGTAGCTCTTTATTCGCACGAAGTAATGGCCGCTATCGGCAGGGGATCTTAAGTTGATTCCGTATTTCTAGATTTCCGGAAAGCTTTTGACACCGTTCCTCACAAGCGACTTCCAATCAAGCTTGTTTCCCAGGTAAGCGTCCTGGGACCTCTGCTGTTCCTGATCTATATAAATGACCTGGGTGACAATCTGAGCAGTTCTTTTAGGTTGTTCGCAGATGATGCTGTAATTTACCGTCTAGTAAGGTCATCCGAAGACCAGTATCAGTTGCAAAGCGATTTAGAAAAGATTGCTGTATGGTGTGGCAGGTGGCAGTTGACGCTAAATAACGAAAAGTGTGAGGTGATCCACATGAGTTCCAAAAGAAATCCGTTGGAATTCGATTACTCGATAAATAGTACAATTCTCAAGGCTGTCAATTCAACTAAGTACCTGGCTGTTAAAATTACGAACAACTTCAGTTGGAAAGACCACATAGGTAATATTGATGGGAAGGCGAGCCAAAGGTTGCGTTTCATTGGTAGGACAGTTAGAAGATGCAACAAATCCACTAAAGAGACAGCTTACACTACACTCGTTCGTCCTCTGTTAGAATATTGCTGCGCGGTGTGGGATCCTTACCAGGTGGGATTGACGGAGGACATCGAAAGGGTGCAAAAAAGGGCATCTCAGCTCGTTTTGTATTATCACGTAATAGGGGAGAGAGTGTGGCAGATATGATACGCGAGTTGGGATGGAAGGCATTAAAGCAAAGACGTTTTTCGTCGCGGCGAGATCTATTTACGAAATTTCAGTCACCAACTTTCTGTTCCGAATGCGAAAATATTTTGTTGAGCCCTACCTACATAGGTAGAAATGATCATCAAAATAAAATAAGAGAAATCAGAGCTCGAACAGAAAGGTTTAGGTGTTCGTTTTTCTCGCGCGCTGTTCGGGAGTGGAATGGTAGAGAGATAGTATGATTGTGGTTCTATGAACCCTCTGCCAAGCACTTAAATGGGAATTGCAGAGTAGTTATGTAGATATAGATGTAGATGTAGACGGCAGGTGGCAGCACTAGCAGAGGAGATTACAAGAACCATGTCGGGGGGACGCGGAAAACAGTGCAATCGTTGTCGTAATGGGGAAAGGGAGCGATTTATGTGACGTTCAAAAGGTCACGGTGATTGGCTTTTGGGCCAAGAGTGGAAGCATTTCCGAAACAGCTAAGATTGCAAACTGCTCGCTTACTGCCGTGGTTAAATTATACCATGCATGGCAAAATGGCGCTATCTGAAACTGGCGCCTACCTAACTGTTGTGCACGACGGGACATAGATGACAGTGGTGAATGACGGCTGCGATGTGTACGGTTGAACACAAGCGAACAGATGTGCAACTGTTGAGGGACCGACCCCCAGATGAACCTAGGGATACCAACTTTGTCGAAGATTGTTTATTTGGGCTGACTGGTGTACATCGCCGACGAAGGCTGGAATTTACACGCTAGTACCGCAACTGAACGTCCCTTAATGGCGACAAGTGGCCTTTCTATATGAATCATGTTTTATGCTCCAAGACCGATGGTATGTAAGGCGTAAAACGTCTGTGAGAAACACCTTGCATCAATCATCGGAAGGGTCCAGGCCGGAGGAAGGAGCGTAATGGCGTTCTGTGGGTGATTCATCATTCTGGGAGGCAGAATGGACCAACGCAAGTATTGCATCTATCCTTGTGGACGATGTCCACCGCTACATCGCAGTTGGTTTTTCCTCGGCACGATGACATCTACCCGCAGGACAGTACCACTTGTTTCGCAGCTCGCAGTGTACGTACTTCGTTCTAGGAGCACCAGGATGTGCTTACGGTAGTCCCATGGCCATCAACCTCAATCGAGAATAAGTGGGACCACCTCGATCGGGCTGTTCGCGCCATAGATCTGTAATGAAGAAACGTAGCGCACTGGCGACGGCGCTAGAGTCGATGTGGCTTCTCATCGCTCTCAGTACCTTCCAGAGCTCCACGTCTCGCAGCGGTGGTGACATGAATGTTACTGGACAGTATATCGCTAGGTCTCTCTCCACACATCCTTCTTGGAACAGTACGGTATGTGACTCCGAATTGGGTGCTTTGGTTCGTTGTTGATGAGCACATTTACTTTATGTTTCCATGAGTTTGCAGTTTTACGGTGGTTGACCTGTAATAGCAGTCAAACAACGCTTTAGGTCAAACACTTTCTGCCAGAATAAGAGTTTCACAAATCGGTTATTATCGACTAATGACGACAATCGTTCTGGTCGTTTGTTAACTGGCGTCACACCAGGAAATGTCCAGTAAATGAGGGATCTGATTCTGCAAGGTCGTAGAGAGACCACTAAAGACCTCTGCAACACATTTTGTCAGATGATTTTAACATGAGAAGTATTGCGGCGTATTATATGTCACGACTCTCTCAAGATAGTCAGAAGTAACATTGTGTGTAAGTCTATAGGGAGCTTAAACTACTTCAAGGTGATCCAAACTTTCTGCAAAAGGTTGTCATTGATGATGAATGTTGGCTTAATGGCTGTGGCTCTGAAGCTAATAGGCATTCGTCGCAATGGAAGAGCCCATCAGCCCCTCAGCCAAAAAAGGGTCGAGAAGTCAGGTCTATGTTTTTATCGGAGAAAGCTTCCATACAGGTTGCGTGGGGAAGACTGGGCACTCCATCATGACAGTGCATGACTGCACATGGACTATATCATTCAGGAATTTTTGACTAAAAACAAAATATGACCCTACCCTCCGTACCAACAATACTTACTGTCATGCTACATCTTTTTCGTCCATAAGATGAAAATCAATATGAACAGGTGAATATTTGCTGCAGTGGACGAGATTCATGCGGAATCACAGAAGATACTTACCCTGACAAAAAATAATACCGGATGCACCTCAGAAGTGGCCTAAACCTATTGGTCAGTGTATTCGCCTCCAAAGGGGCTACTTTGAAGGCGATGGTGCAGACTACGATCTAGGTAAGACGCTATAAACTTACCTAATATATTTACGGAACGTTTTAATAGCACCTCGTACAGTGGTCATCTTTCCCAAGACTGCCACAACCCGCCCTCCTACCCGTCTGTAAGGAGTTCCACTACCTCACTTACTGATCTAATCTTTAATCTATTTATTATATGCAACACCTATGACAATACCCATCTCAACTATTATTCCTCCCTCAAACTTCTTGAGGCGAGTCACAGTGAAAGTCCTACATCCAGCCGGGAGCGATCATTTAATCGTCCTTCTCCATATATATTATGCAGTAAACCGTGCTCAATATCCACCAAATTATCCATCTCAATCCATTATTACTTCCATGAAGAGCTGGAGAGTCTACTGTGCCCAAATCTTTAGCCTGTTGAAAGTTTTAACTTTACCTACAGAATCCTGCCGACATCCAGAGTGAGCTTTACCTTCTACAATAAAGCATCATAGACACAATAACTAACTATATCTCTATTTCATTCAGTTACTGCGAACGTTCCACTGCTCCTCCACGAGCTCTTTACTTGCTCCACGCATTAGTACAAAGCATTCCATAAACTTCCGGGAATAAACGATATTTCAAGTGTCCCATCATATACAGCAGCAACCCCAACCCCAGTAGCTTCACCAAAGGTAATTCGCGTCTTACACAGCAGATACATTATGTGATTAGAAGTATCCAGACATCCATATCCCACGTGGAATGACCACTGCGATGTCACGAGAAGTGGCCTCCAATATACACTACTGGCCATTGAAATTGCTACACCACGAAGATGACGTGCTACAGACGCGAAATTTAACCGACAGGAAGAAGATGCTGTGATATGCAAATGATTAGCTTTTCAGAGCATTCACACAATGTTGGCGTCGGTGGCGACATCTACAACGTGCTAACATGAGGAAAGTTTCCAACCGATTTCTCATACACAAACAGTAGTTGACCGGCGTTGCCTGGTGAAACGTTGTTGTAATACCACGTGTAAGGAGGAGAAATGCGTACCATCACGTTTCCGACTTTGATAAACGTTTGATTGTAGCCTATCGCGATTGCGGTTTATGGTATCGCGACATTGCTGCTCGCCTTGGTCGAGATCCAATGACTGTTAGCAGAATATGGAATCGGTGGGTTCAGGAGGGTAATACGGAACGCCGTGCTGGATCCCACCGGCCTCGTATCACTAGCAGTCGTGATGACAGGCATCTTATCCGCATGGCTGTAACGGATCGTGGCCGAGCGGTTCTAAGCGCTACAATCTGGAATCGCGCGACCGCTACGGTCGCAGGTTCGAATCCTGCCTCGGGCATGGATGTGTGTGATGTCCTTAGGTTAGTTACGTTTAAGTAGTTCTTAGTTCTAAGGGACTGATGACCTCAGATGTTAAGTCCCATTGTGCTCAGAGCCATTTTTTTGTAACGGATCTTGCAGCCACGTCTCGATCCCTGAGTCAACAGATGGGGACGTTTGCAAGACAACAACCATCTGCACGAACAGTTCGACGAAGTTTGCAGCAGCATGGACTATCAGCTTGGATACCACGGCTGCGCTTACCGTTGACGCTGCATCACAAAATGGCTCTGAGCACTAAGCGACTTAAATTCTAAGGTCATCAGTCGCCTAGAACTTAGAACTAATTAAACCTAACTAACCTAAGGACATCACACACATCCATGCCCGAAGCAGGATTCGAACCTGCGACCGTAGCGGTCGCTCGGCTCCAGACTGTAGTGCCTAGAACCGCACGGCCACTTCGGCCGGCGCTGCATCACAGACAGGAGCGCCTGTGATGGTTCACTCAACGACGAACCTGGGTGCACGAATGGCAAAACGTCACTTTTTCGGATGAATCCAGGTTCTGTTTACAGCATCATGATGGTCGCATCCGTGTTTGGTAATATCGCGGTGAACGCACATTCGAAGCGTGTATTCGTCATCGCCATACTGGCGTATCACCCGGCATGATGGTATGGGATGCCACTGGTTACACGTCTCGGTCACCTCTTGTTCGCATTGACGGGACGTTGAACAGTGGACGTTACATTTCAGATGTGTCACGACCCGTGGCTCTACCCTTCATTCGATCCCTGAGAAACCCTAAATTTCAGCAGGATAATGCACGACCGCATGTTGCAGGTGCTGTACGGGCCTTTGTGGATACAGAAAATGTTCGACTGCTGCCCTGGCCAGCACATTCTCCACATCTCTCAGCAATTGAAATCGACTGGTAAATGGTGGCCGAGCAACTGGCTCATCACAATACGCCAGTCACTACTCTTGGTGAACTGTGGTATTGTGTTGAAGCTGCATGGGCAGCTGTACCTGTACACGCCATCCAAGCTCTGTTTGACTCAATGCCCAGGCGTTCCAAGGCCGTTATTACGGCAAGAGGTGGTTGTTCGGGGTACTGATTTCTCAGGATCTATGCACCCAAATCGCGTGAAAATGTAATCACATGTCAGTTCTAGTATAATATATTTGTCCAATGAATATCCGTTTATCATCTGCATTTCTTCTCGGTGTAGCAATTTTAATGGCCAGTAGTGTATATGGAAGTCGGTACTATTGTGTTGTTAGCAGAGAGTCAATAATAGCAAAATGGGCCAGTAAGAAGAGCACAGAGACTACGAATGTGGACTAGTTATTAGATGTCACATGAGTAACGTATCCATCAGGGACGTTTCAGCCCTTCTAAACCTCCCCAAGTCTACTGTTGGTGATGTGACTGTGGGGTGGGATTGCTAAGGAACAACCGCAGCTAAATCAAGACCAGGCAGACGTCGTGTGCCAACGAGGATTGCGGTGGTGGGTATAAGAAATCACATGAAATCGGTGGTAGGAATGACTCGTAGGTTCTAAAGAGCTACCGGCATTCCATCCAGCACAGGGACTGTGCGTATGGTGTTAAAAAGACTGGGGTAGAACGGTCGGCAGCTCTTCTTAGCCAGACATTTATGTAGCCAACGTTAAACGACGCTCAAGACAGCATAAAGGGCGACTCCATTGGACAGTAGGTGACTAGCATCTATCGATCTGGTGTGTTGAATCACGCCATAGTCTGTGGTGGTTCTGTGCAGAGGTTTGGGTTTCACGAAAGCCTGGAGAGTGTTAACCTGCCATCAGATTTATTGCCAACAGTGAAGTACGGAGTAGGTGGTATCACGGTATGGGGGATTTCTCCTAGTTGTAATGTGATCTGGTTATTGCATTTAAGAAATTGATAAATGCAGAACGGTATGAAATCATTTCACAGCATTGTGTACTGCGTAAAAACAGAGAAACAGTTCAGAGATGAAGATTGTGTTAGCATGAAAATGCGCCCTGTCATAAAGCAGTACCTATGAGACAATTGTTTTAGGACAACGAAATTATTGAAATGGGATGGTCTGACCTCAAAGGAACACATTTTGCGTGAGTTAGAACCTCAAATTAGGTCCAGACCCCAGCGTCCAACGTCACTAGTCTGTCTAGTTTCGCCTGTCGAGGAAGACTGGCCTGCCTTTCCTCCAAAGACATTCAGATATGTCATTGAAAATACCCCCTGCAGAGTTCAAGCCGCAATAAAGAGGAAGGATGGACACACCATAGCTCGCTGTACACTAACAGGTGTCCGGATGTTTCTGATCAGGTAATGAACCTTCAGTTACATCACAATTTCTATATCTTATGGATTCCTACAACTATTATCAGATCAGAATAGATATTCTTCCTCTTGTACAGAATATTCAGTACTTAAACAGCAATCAGCAAACAGAATTAAGTGGCAGTAACAGTTGAAAACAGTGTCCTTGAAGCATCATCAACAAGAAGAATCATGTGCAGTTGAGCCAGATTATGGTGACTGCCGAGTTGCACGTCCCCCACTCCAAATCTTTCACACAAAAAAATATTCAAGGTGATCGCCATGGCATACAGAGCATGGATTTGGTTAAGAACTCTGTTGTAGATAGCTCCCTTTACTGACTAAAACCTCAGCGGTAATCTTAGCTAGGTTGAATGGCTGTCGGTCCTCTTATGACATACCGTTTCCCCACAAGGGTTAGCTGATTTGCGGAAACTGACAAACGGAATTGTGACTTTCCTATTGCGCTCCTGACAAATCTGGAGCGAACGTGTAATATAGGTTTCTGAAACTGAAAAATACCCATTAATGTATCAGTTTGTAAAAGTTCTATATCATCACAACATACGAGGGATATTAGGAAAGTAAGGTCCGATTGGTTTCGAAATGGAAACCACTGTCAAAATGAAAAGCGTTTTATTTGCAACAGTTAGCTACACCTTCCAGCTACTTCTCTACGTAGTCACCGCTCTGACTTAGCAATTCGTCGTACAGTTATACCAACTTTCCAGTACCCCCCTTCATAAAAGGCAGCCGCCTGTGCTTTCCATCAATTCTCTACACTGGTCTACAGCTCGTTGTCTGTGCTAAAATGCTTTCTTCATGGCCAGCGGTTCATGTGAGCAGGGATGAAACTCAGGGGGAGCCAATTACTTGCCGTATTGCGGGTGATCAAACACTTCCCATCGAAAACGGTTCAGGAACGTCTTCATTGCTCCTGCAGAGTGCGGCCGAGCATTGTCATGAAGAAGGAAAGGCATAACAGTTATGTTCTGTGGGCTGCATAACATCAGGCGAAATCTCTCACCACGCCCTCAAATTTGGCGGGAGCCACTATTTGTCTAGGCGTCTTTACGTGCTTACTGTGCGCTTAGAACTTAAAAGAGTGATGTGACGCAATCGACGGGCATACAAGAGGCACTGCACAGCACGTCTGTGCAAAGCTTCATCGGACTTTCACTGTGGTTTCCATTTCGCGCCCGTTCGGACCTTACTCTCCGAATAACCCTCGTAACAGTGACAATTGGGACGATAGCCGCCGTATATACTTTACCTTGCACAAATGTAACTGTATTCGCTAAATGAAACCTTGGATGTATAATAATTATGTAATCTGCCAAATACTTTTCATGAGGCTACAGCTCCACAGACACCAACGATGTTTCACTTAGGTTACTAGCGCTTACAATGGTACTTCAGTTATTATGATGTCGGAGGCGCAGTCTTCTTACCGACTATGTTGAGTTAGCAGGGTGTCACTTTGAAGTTTGCGTCAACAACATAATTGACAAATGAGTTAAAGAGAACTGATACGGCTGTAAATATGATAACGTATAGATTTTTCTCAGATTTGCCGGTTGTCTCACTTGCAGTGTGTAATATTTCTAACAGATTCCATTTCTTGCATTCCAAAAGAGGGATGAAGGAGGAAAGATTATGTGCTTCGGTAAGGTCGACGTCATTACGAGACTGAAGACTAGCTATGAAGAATAAGGATGTGGCAGAGAATTGGCCTAGAATTTTTCGAAGGAAACATTACAGCATTCATCTCTGTTGATATAGTTTGAGCGTGAGACTGAACCTCGCTTCTACCGAATGCAAGTCCAGTGTATTGGCATCCATTGCCTTTTAGCTTGGGCTTGTTCTTCCCAACAGTTAGGGACAAGACCTATCGAAGGTAATCCGCAACGATTTATCGCAATTTTGTCGCAAAAGACCTTGAGAAAGCCATAGGAGTATCAATCACTCTGCAGTGGATGTATAAGTCTAATATTATTAAATACAGTTCTGACAAGTGTGACGCAACAACAAGGGGTAATACGTGACCCAAAACAAATGAATTGATATCAGGATACCTTGTTTGTAAGTTGTTTACTTGCTTAGTCACTAGAGAGTACAACACTCTTCTCGCACTAACATGATATAAATGGTCCATGCACTGCTGTTAAGGGAGCCTAGTATAAAAGCAGAGGTGGCATGGGTTCCCTCGTGACAGCTGCAGAATTCCTCCCCTGTGAGACCAGACATTGCGGTGCAGGCTGTTCACAGCGAAAATCGATTGGGAAAACAGCTTTAATAACACGGAAACGAGAGCCCTGCACAGTTGGTTAAACGAGCGCAGGCTGCGTATTTCATCGGTAACAGGTGCTCCGGCTCAGTTTTAACGTCTCTAACACGCTGGGGCGTATAATCGTGTAATCCTGCCGTACCTTATAAGAGCAAGTTATTGCTATTACAACGGAGTAGTCTGCTGAGACGGCTTATAGGAACCTGACTCCTTCTACTTCTCTATCTCTCACTCTCCTCTCTCTCTCTTTTCCTCTGCTCTGTTTCCTTCCCTTCCCTTGGAATGTATTTCAGCGCTTGGAATGTATACCAGCGCTTGGAATGTATACCAGCGATCTCGTTCTCTCTCTCACAAACACACACACACAGATAGAGACAGAGAGAGAGAGAGAGAGAGAGAGAGAGAGAGAGTCACCTGTAGCATTCCCGGCTTGCCTTCCCGGAGCAAAATGCAGAAGACGTTTCTCTTCTTACGCTTTTGTTATTCCACCACATCGTAAGGTAATGGTAATCACTACACAACAGTTGACAAAATGAAAGAAGGGGCTTCATCTATGTTCGTAATTAAGGGACATACTGACAGTTCGAGAAAGTCTGCTGTCTAATGAAGTCTGGAATGTATTTCTAAACAAACATTATTGCAATGCAGCGCTGTGAGTGCTGTAGTGGGATTGCGAATTGGAAACCCAAGGCAGTGGGTGATTTGGTATTACGTGCAGTATCTGTCACGGCTTCCGAAGTTGCTAAATCTCGCTACGAATGCAAAACGTCCCAGTCCGCTTACAACGATAAAAAATATCTGTTATCACTTTGCCATATAGAAACAACAACATAGTTATGGGCCACATTAAGATATTGACAGACAATAAATAAAATTCCTAAAGTATGTATGGGAGTTTGGGATAATGCACCGCATTTCTGTTAAGACACAAGATTCAACCTCCGCATGCGGAACAGTGGATCCACATTCTTTAAGAACGATATTCATTTCATTTCACTTATACTGATCAAGCTCTTCAGTATTTTCTCTGCACTGTTAATACACAGGCCGACAAAAAAGTGACACAACTGGAAGACACGGTCGGATGTTAATGTAACTTTGTATCCGTACACACCATAAAAGTCCAGTGTTGGAATTCTGTGTGGCAGATAGAACGGTCTCCTGGGTAGGAATTACGATTTTGTGACAGTTGAAGATGCAAATAAACTGACGCCTATAGCTTTTCTCGGAGCCGTCTAGGTGATCAAGGTTCGATGTACTTCGCTGTAGACGGGTTGTTAGCTAATGCCGGATACAGATAGCGGAAAATGTTACTGTGAGCATTAGTAGGAAAATACTGAGGATGAGATGTTCTTTGGCTTAATTTAAAATTGAGACAGAGCTGCTGTAGCGCTGATCAAACTCTCAACACTTCCTAATCACCAACATTTCCTAATTCCTCATGGTCAATACCCTTTTCGAAATCAATTGTTCATTTCAATCTAGTAATAATCTCTTTATCCATAGCCACAGACGTCCGTGCGTTCCTTTCGAACGAAACCTCCCTCCTAACCTATGCTTCCTTATTTAAGTCCAAGCACAGCATATTTACAGTATACTGATCAACACATCTACTGCATGCACTTCAGTAAGTAAGTCATTGGTCAAGCAGTGAGACAAACGAAACATTCCTTTTGCTCCACCATTCAATACGTATGTCTCCTTACACCCTACACAAACTGACAATCCGAATACTACGGACATTCAGAACAGCCTAGGCGAAGATTGGAACTTAGGAGACAGTCACCAACAAATAAAGCTGTGGGGGTGCGTCGCGAGTCGCTCTTGGACAGTTCAGTCCGTAAGAGCATTACTCGTGAAAGCCTGTGTGAGTTTGCACGGTCCGACACGCAGTTTTAATTCGCTGGTAAGTTTCTTTTATTTCTTTATTGTTTTTAGTTAATCTGATCAAATCAGAGCTTTCATGTCCTCTCTTACATCGGACCGAGGGTTTACACATACTGTATTTTTTGAGTCATAGTTACTTATGAAATGAGAATAATGTCAGTAAGATAAATTATAATGAAATGAAATTCATATAACTGAAATTGATTTGAACGTATCTAATGTCATCGTTAATAACAGTATTGACTAAGATACTACTGATACTAATACACTGCTACTATTGCTAGTACTACTACTGTTAATAGTAACAATAACAGTAACAATAATAATTGCGTCATTGTAATTCCAGTCTTGTGTCACAATGTTTATTTGCAATCAGGTTATTAATTTAAGTCGGTCATGAGCGTCTTCAGATTTGAGTAAATATGTGTTGCATAACGCACATCCTTTTTTATTTAGGTCTGAAGATGGTCATTACCGACCGAAATTAATAACCTGATCACAAATAAATATTGTGATCGAAGACTGGAACAATAATAAAAATGATACATTCCTGGATCGTTGAAAACTTTTTAGTGCTATGTCACAACCCAAAAATAATAATAGTAATAGAAAAAGGAGATTATTCTCAATAGAGACGGATCGCCACTGGGGTTTGAAGATTATGGAATGTTTTCTTATGATGAGTTGCTGAATTTCAAATGTCGGCATACACTTTATTAGGTGACTTCCGGGTGTCCAGAAACTGAAGAATTTTGGATCACATGTCTTTAGCACAAAAGAAGGCGATGATGTAGTACTGTGTGATTCTGTCCTAATTTACATCTATACGGGGTGGTCCATTGATAGTGATCGGGCAAAATATTTCACGAAATAAGAATCAAACGAAAAAGCTACAAAGAACGAAACTCGTCTACCTTGAAGAGCGGAACCAGATGGCGCTTTGGCCCGCTGGATGGCGCTGCCATAGGTCAAACGGATATCAACTGCGTTTTTTTAAATAGGAACCTCCATTTTAATTACATATTCGTATAGTACGCAAAGAAATATGAATGTTTTAGTTGGAGCACTTTTATCGCTTTGTGATAGATGGCGCTATAATAGTCACAACAGTATAAGTACGTGGTATCATGTAACATTCCGCCAGTGCGGACGGTATTTGCTTCGTGATACATTACCCGTGTTAAAATGGACCGTTTATCAATTTCGGAAAAGCTCCATATGGTGTTGATGTATGGCTATTGTGATCAAAATGCCCAACAGGCGTGTGCTGTGTATGCTGCTCGGTATCCTGGACGACATCATCCAAGCGTCCGGACCGTCCGCCGGATAGTTACGTTATTTAAGGAAACAGGAAGTGTTCAGCCACATGTGAAACGTCAACCACGACCTGCGACAAATGATGATGCCCAAGTAAGTGTTTTAGCTGCCGTCGCGGCAAATCCGCACATTAGTAGCAGACAAATTGCCGAGAATCGGGAATCTCAAAAACGTCGGTGTTGAGAATGCTACACCAACATCGATTGCACCCGTACCATATTTCTATGCACCAGAAATTGCATGGTGACGACTTTGAACGTCGTGTACAGTTCTGCCACTGGACACAAGAGAAATTACTGGACGATGACAGATTTTTTGCACGTGCTCTATTTAGCAACGAAGCATCATTCACCAACAGCGGTAACGTAAAATGGCATAATATGCACTATTGGGCAA
Source organism: Schistocerca nitens (assembly GCF_023898315.1). NCBI lineage: Eukaryota > Metazoa > Arthropoda > Insecta > Orthoptera > Acrididae > Schistocerca > Schistocerca nitens. Next base: position 499,270,171 of record NC_064617.1, read on the forward strand.
CGGAAAAACCACGATGGCTGCGAGAAGTGGAACATCAGCCACCTTGACAGGTTAATGTATGGTGCGGCATTATGGGAGGAAGGATAATTGGCCCCCATTTTGTCGATGGTAATCTAAATGGTGCAATGTACGCTGATTTCCTACGTAATGTTCTACCGATGTTATTACAAGATGTTTTACTGCAATACGTAATGGAGATGTACTTCCAACATGATGGATGTCGAGCACATAGCTCGCGTGCGGATGATGCGGTATTGAATAGCATATTTCATGGCAGGTGGATTGGTCGTCGAAGCACCATACCATGGCCCGCACGTTCACCGGATCTGCCGTCCCCGGATTTCTTTCTGTGGGGAAAGTTGAAGGATATTTGCTGTCGTGATCCACCGACAACGCCTGACAACGTGCGTCAAGGCATTGTCAATGCATGTGCGAATTATTACGGAAGGCGACCTACTCGCTGTTGAGAGGAATGTCGTTACACGTATTGCCAAATGCATTAAGGTTGACGGACATCATTTTGAGCATTTATTGCATTGATGTGGTATTTACAGGTAATCACGCTGTAACAGCATGCGTTCTGAGAAATGATAAGTTCACAAAGGTACATGTATCACATTGAAACAACCGAAATAAAATGTTCAAACGTACCTACGTTCTGTATTTTAATTTAAAAAACCTACCTGTTACCAACTGTTCGTCTAAAATTGTGAGCCATATGTTTGTGACTATTACAGCACCATTTATCACAAAGCGAAAACTGTGGTCCAATTAAAACATTTATACTTCTTTACGTACTACACGAATATGTAATAAAAAAATGGTTGTTCCTGTTTTAAAAAAACGCATTTGATATCCGTTTGACCTATCGCAGCGCCAAGTAGCGGATCAACCATAGCCCCATCTGGTTTCCCCCTTCAAGCTAGACAAGCTTCGTTCCTTGTAGTTTTTTCGTTTGACGCTTGTTTCCTGAGATATTTGGCCCAGTCACGATCAATGGACCACCCTGCATATCTCAACAAACCGATGGCATTAATTAAGGATTTCTGGATTCAGTCAGTGGCAGGTTGGTAGCGTGTCTCTTATTGGCCTTAGCCGTAGGTTAGGAGGGAGGCTGCGGGAGGAATGCGAAGTGGGAAGGATCTACATCTACATCTATACTAGGCATGCGGTGTGTGGCGGAGGATACTTTATGTACCATTGTCACTTGCCTCACCCCCCCCCCCCTTTCCTGTCCCAATCGCTGTTGCCAGTAAGCGTCCACGTGGGCTCGAATCTCTCGAATTTTATCCTTTAACAATAAACCACACCGCGATGCAGAACGCGTCTGTTGCAGCGCCTGCCACTGGAATTTGCTAATCTTCCCCGTGACGCTTTCGTGCTTACTAACAGAACCTAATCTGCTTTGTATCTTCTAGTACTCTGTCAGCCCTATCTGGTAGGATCCCACACTGACGAGGAAATTCAGGTATGATCGGACAAGGGTTTTGTAAGCTACCTTCATTGTTGATGGACTACTTTTGCTGAGAATTCTTCCAATGAATTTCAGTCTGTCCTCTGCGTTACCTGGGTTACTACTATGTGTTCGTTCCACTTTAAATCGCTCTGCACGCATACTCCTAGATATTTTATGGAAGTAACTGCTTCCAGTGCTTGTTCTGAAATTTTGCAATCGTACAATAATGAGTCTTTCTGCCTATGTATTAGCAATACCTTACAATCGTTTATGTTGAGTGTCAATTGCCACTCTCCCCACCGAACGTCCACCTTCTGCAGATCTTCCTGCATTTTGCTTCAATTTCTAGCGTTGCGACTTCTCCGTATACAACAGCATCACCCACGGAATGTCTCATGGAACTTCCGACGTTGTCTAATATGTCATTTATATATATTGTGAAAAGTAATGTACCTATAACTCTCCCTTCGGGTATGCCCGAAGTCACTTTGCATCTGAAGGCTTCTCACAAACGAGAATACGTGCTCCGTTCTGTTTGCTGGAAACTCTTCAATCCAATCATACAACTGGTCTGATATGTCGTACCCTCGTATTTTGTTGCTTTGGTGTCAGTGCGCTACTGTATCGAATGCCTCAAATGTTCCGCCACGAGCGCTCCTGAGGCAGCGGTTCTCTAAAAGCACCCTATGACCTGATTTGATCCTGAAACTTCCTGGCAAATTAAAACTGTGTGCCCGACCGAGACTCGAACTCGGGACCTTTGCCTTTCGAGGGCAAGTGCTCTACCATCTGAGCTACCGAAGCACGACTCACGCCCGGTCTCACAGCTTTACTTCTGCCAGTATCTCGTCTCCTACCTTCCAAACTTTACAGAAGCTCTCCTGCGAACCTGGCAGAACTAGCACTCCTGAAAGAAAGGATACTGCGGAGACATGGCTTAGCCACAGCCTGGGGGATGTTTCCAGAATGAGATTTTCACTCTGCAGCGGAGTGTGCGCTGATATGAAACTTCCTGGCAGATTAAAACTGTGTGCCCGACCGAGACTCGAACTCGGGACCTTTGCCTTTCGCGGGCAAGTGCTCTACCATCTGAGCTAGCGAAGCACGACACACGTCCGGTCTCACAGCTTTACTTCTGCCAGTATCTCGTCTCCTACCTTCCAAACTTTACAGAAGCTCTCCTGCGAACCAGCACTCCTGAACGAAAGGATACTGCGGAGACATGCCTTAGCCACAGCCTGGGGGATGTTTCCAGAATGAGATTTTCACTCTGCAGCGGAGTGTGCGCTGATATGAAACTTCCTGGCAGATTAAAACTGTGTGCCCGACCGAGACTCGAACTCGGGACCTTTGCCTTTCGCGGGCAAGTGCTCTACCATCTGAGCTTCTGTAAAGTTTGGAAGGTAGGAGACGAGATACTGGCAGAAGTAAAGCTGTGAGACCGGGCGTGAGTCGTGCTTCGGTAGCTCAGATGGTAGAGCACTTGCCCGCGAAAGGCAAAGGTCCCGAGTTCGAGTCTCGGTCGGGCACACAGTTTTAATCTGCCAGGAAGTTTCATATCAGCGCACACTCCGCTGCAGAGTGAAAATCTCATTCTGATTTGATCCTCTTTTTACACTTGTCTCCACACAAATTACTTCGCATTCGGAATCTGTACTAATCTCACTTAACATTATAGTATATTATGGATGTAAACACGCCTCCAACACCAGCGTTCAACGCATTTTTGTAAATACATTCAAATCTGAATTTAGAATTTCATTGGTACTGACATCTTGTTCTGCCCCTAGTACTATGCAGGAAACAAGAAAAGAGCAGCTGTTTTCAGTGGTCTCGGGACAAAGTGAACGACTATAACAGCACCGCAGGTGCTACTGGGGCTGTAGTTAAGTTGAGACTGTGGGCGGCACCGTTGGTAATGGCTGTCACCTAAGAACCGATCATTATTCGGTCGAAACTTTCATCTGCAACGCTTACTGGGTGTGCTGGTTGGCTGTAACCGATAAGTGTACCTACACCAATAGTATCTGTGAACGCAGTGCGATATAGCAGTATTTTAGGAGTCGTCAGTAAGAACGGGTGAAAATGGCATTGCCACACACGTAACCATAGCCAACTGTCGGTGGTAACTACGTGCAACCATTAAAGACACTGCCGTTTTTTTGTCCTCAGCCTTCTGACCCGTTAGACACCAACCACAACTTCCCCACCTTTGCAACCCCTTCGGATCAGAGTAGTTATTACATCCAACGTCCTCAGTTATCTGCTGGATATCTTCCACTCTCTGTCGTGGCCTACAATTTTGGATCTCTACGGCTGTCTCTAGCACCATGGAATTTATTCCCTTATGTCCGTACCCTAACACTGCATATCTCTTTCTAGTATTTGTAACCTCATGGATCCCAAAATATTTGTATCACCACCTCTCCACATTACGATGGACGCTGTGAGTTTGTGAAAGCCCTATCCTAAGACGGAGAATGTTTCAAGTATTTCTGCTAGAAGTTTACCCATTTTTTAGAAGCGAAATTGAAATAAGACGTGTAAGGCGTGTTTGTTGGACCGGAAATGCGAAAAGGTTTTGTTCGATTACATTTTTGAAAAAAAAGGAAAAAGAGAGGGTCGCTTAGGTATCATTCAAAGTACAATAATTGTTTCTCAGGTTCTTAGGACACAGTGTACTGCTGCCGAAGCGAATATGCTGGAAAATGTCGATGGAGCGAGGCTGTATGATGACCCTCATGATTCACATTTTGAAAAGAGACCTTGATTTTTCCCTGAAAAAATTGTATTCTGTCAGTAACGAACAACGGGAGCCCTGTTATCGACACATCGAAATAATGGGAGTACGGTATCAGGGACGCTGGAATACCTGTATGGCTGGAGACTAGTGTTCCTCGCTTCACCGAGACGTACAACAGAGAAATCATCGTAGAAAGAGCTATATAATTTGGTTGGTGCCTATGTTCGTAGCGGTTTTGTTTTGTACGTTAGTATTCCGGTTGCTATGTGTTTATTCCTCGATTGTCATTTTCATTTCTAGTTTACTGATACTATTTGTGTTTACGTTTGTCATTTTGTCATTTGGAGATAGTGAGTGAAGCTGTGGACGCTAGAAAATGGAGTGCCAAATTGAGAAGTCGCAACATTTACGACATATTCTGTTTGAGTTCAATAGAGGGGAGACTAGAGCAGAGGTAGCCATAAGCATTTGCGCCCTGTATGAGGATAATGCCACTGGACAGAGCACGGTAAGAAAATGGTATTCTCGTTTTAAGGAGGATCGTTTTGACATTAGTGACGCTCCACGTTCAGGAAGAACTTCTGGGTTTGATGAGGGTCGTTTAAACGCATTAATCCAGAATGATCCACGTCATTGTACTCGAGAACTTGCAAATGTAGTGTACTGTGATCATTCCATCATCGTTCAAAGTTTTCATGGAGAGGTGAAGGTTCAAAATTCGGGTGTGTGGGTTCTACATGCTCTAAGCCAAAATCACAAAAATCAGCGGGTGGCCACATCTGCATCTCTGCTTGCTCGTCATCAGCTGGCTCGTCAACAGCGCCCGTCATTGTTACCCTGTATCGTTGCTGGTGACGAGAAATGGTATCTTTATGCTAACATAAGGAAAAGAAAAGAATTATTGAGCCCAAACAAAGCAGCAACTCCCCGTACGAAGATCTGTGCGTATCCACAAAAGATAATGTTACACATCTGATGGAACAACAGCGGTATGGTGTACTCCGAATGGCTTCCATGAGGTGTAACCATCGTTGCTGACATTTACTGTCAAAAACTGAGACGTCTTGCAGACCTAATCCAACACAGCGACCAGGAAGGCTGTGTGAGCCGAGCGGCCTGAGGCGCTGCAGTCATGGACTGTGCGGCTGGTCCCGGCGGAGGATCGAGTCCTCCCTCGGGCAAGGGTGTGTGTGTTTATCCTTAGGATAATTTAGGTTAAGTAGTGTGTAAGCTTAGGGACTGATGACCTTAGCAGTTAAGTCCCATAAGATTTCACACACAGTTGAACATTTAACTGTGTGAAGTGATGCTACTCCACGATAAAGTCCGCCTGCATTCTGCCAAACTGACAAAAATCATTTTGGTTGGGATGTCATACCGCACCGAATTTATTCACCTGATCTTGCGCCCTCAGATTTTAACCATTTCCGCTTTCTATCGAGCAACCTTAAACCAACTTTAATTCCGGATGAAAATATGCTCCGAACATGCCTCGACGAGTTCATTCGCCTCCAAACAACGTGATTTCTACAGTCACAGAATTGCAAAGTTACATCAGCGTCGGAAAATAGTGAAGGAGAATATATTATTGGCGGGTAAAGTCTCTGTTTTGTGTATCTGTTGTGTTCATTAAATTTATGGGAAAATACTACGAACTTATGCACCAACGCAACAGTCATTTAAAGGAAAAGATAGAAAGGCACAATTACTGGATGAAATAGATGTACTTTGTGTTTACGCTTCAACCTTTCAGCCAAACCGTTGTTAATATTGAGAAATTGAATTACTTTTCATTTCATTAATACCAATGTTTGACTAATTTTCTAGTATATAACGTTGTCACATTATGACAATTCTTTATGCAACATAGAACGAACTGAATGCGGATATGGATTCATTCCCACGCAGTCATGGTACTCAGCAACACAGCTCACCATTAAGAGTGTATTGTAACACAATGAAAGATTGTAAACAGCAAACTTTTACTTGTTCAGTACATGCAGGAGATCAGGGGTATGAGTGCAGATATTGTGATCACTGGTAGCTAAATATGTACCCACTTCAGTGAGTTATTTGTTTTCTCTGCGTCTAACTGTCTTCCCACAAACCTGTCACATAACGTACTACATGATATTTTCAGCACTGTCGTAACTGCATCACTATCTGGAGTAAACCTGTAAATATAGACTATCCGTTTCGCATCCATGCATCCACACTTTTAACACCAGACCTGCTTCCCAGGGAAAAATAAGCTTTAATGGCTTGTTCTTGTCTAGATTTGCGCTCTACAAAAGTTACTGTTCGGTTGTTTTGGTACAGTACAAAAATTACTTAGTGAGTGGTAGGATTACCGGTACTATTGGTAACATTGCTAGAGAAAGAAACATAAATGCATGTGTGGGAGTGGAACTGAGAGCTGATGATTTCTCTTTCTTGTTTGTTTGTTTGTTTTGTACTTAATTAGAACTGCTCATCGTTCAGAGTTAGTCCATTGTGTGTTTGAAATCCTTACAAAATATAAATTGCATTTTATAAGCTGTTCAGATGTCTTCTGCGATTTTATGTAAACAAGGCAATTACTAATGATGCGTGTGCATTTTACATGCACAAACGTATATAATCTATACAATTATTGTTGTTACTTTGTACTCAGTAGAACCTTCTTAATCATGATCAGAGACAAGAATTTCCTGTTATTATTGATAAATGCATGCAAAAGTTATTTAGAAATAAGAGAAACAAGTTCTATATAAGCTCGTCGAAGTGCTGAAGCGATGTTTGATATGTTTTTGTTTTGCTGTTATGAAATGGAAAGGTGCTACTCAACATATAGCGGAGATGCTGAGTCGCAGATAGGCAGAACAAAAAGACTCTCACAACTAAAACTTTGAGCCATTAAGGCATTCGTCAACAATAGAGACACACATATCCCCCTCCCCACACACACTCACAAACCCACTCAGTGTGTTACAGGTTGCCTGGGACTGCAGTCGTGTGTGTGAGTTGCGTTTGCATGAATGTGTATGTGTGTGTGTGTGTGTGTGTGTGTGTGTGTGTGTCGTCTATTGTTGATGAAGCTTTAATTGTGGGAGTCTTTTTGTTGTGCCTACCTGCGGTTCAGGATCTTCGCTATATGATGAGTAGCAACTTTCTTTTTCATAATATTGTTACATTCCATCCTGGATTTTCCATTGTTTGATTTGTTTTACTATTTCTTTTCAATCTTACGTTTTTTGCAGAAACTGTGTATTCTAGAGCTCTCCTGATAAATCGGTATAGTTTTTCTTATTTTTACAACACCCCTCTGTTTTACATTACAAATCAAAGATTTTTGACTAAAACCTGAATTAAACGTTGACATTTCCAATTTTACTATAAATAATGTTCATGACAGATAGGAAGATACTTATGTAGCACAAAGATGTTATGTAGGTTACGCAGGCTTTTCTATGTCCTCATTCCGTTTCTATACGGTTCAACGCATCCAGTTTCTAGGGAAACCTAGTAAGACAGTGATCGCATACGCAAATAGAGCGATCGAAATGAGGTATCGCCCAATAATCAGCTAACGTTCAGGTAACGCAGTTCCGATTTTAAATGAACAGAGCTACTAAGGCAACTGCCGTAGCCTACGATAGTTTCGCAATTGTACTCTTGCCACATACGCTTGGAGGTAATAACCAACCTAAAAACATACTATTAGTAATAGCTATAATTATTAGTCTGCAAATGAAGTAAATACTGATGTAATGTTGTTCATTACACTGTCCTAAGACAGCAATAAAAATATTTGCACTTACACTAGTAACAACTTGTATAGATAAGAGCAAAGAATACATGGTTAAATTTATATTTGATTTAGGATTTACCAGGGTGTGAAATATTGTACACACAGCTACCGCCACTGGCAACGACAATGGCTTGAGTGTAACAGGGTATCAAATCGAACTGGGCTTCGATGGAAGATATCGATATGTCATTCCACGATGCTTCAACTCAGTGAATGAGTTAATCAATTGTAGTGACTGGTGAGTAGTGGCTTCCCAGGGTCTTGAAAAAACATGACCAGACATTTTCAGTGGGTGAGAGATCTAAAACGTGATGGCCAGGGCAATACCCTCTCAGTCGATGTCTGTCAGGACAGCACAGGCAACGTGTTTTCTGTTATTTGATTGAATGGTAACCTCATGATATTCAAAGGTATGGCACAGCAATCGACCTTAACAAGTCATAACGTCTGTTCCAAGTCTATAAGGTCTTAGTGTGACACCGGCTTGAATACGGGCTCCAGGTTTGTGTATCAGCAAGACCTTTGCATCGAAAATGCAGGCTGCTGTTCACCACGAGGGTATTACGCTGTCAACGGAGTCTTGTAGCACGAGTCCAGTTGCTAGCCTGTATGCAGAGGCTGGTGAGCCTCCACTGTCTGTTCGACATGTTCTCCTTGTGGTACACCAATCACACATGGTATTGTCCGTTACAGACTCGCTAGTTTCCATGCCCATTGCACACCGCCACTGGAACGGCTATCCCGCCACCATCCACAGGCAATGAGAACGCCTGGGATCAGTACGAAGGATGCCTTGAATTACTGCAGGTGGGGTCATTAAGATTCAAGGCCAGTGCTGGAATAGAGGATGCCCCTGGCTACTAAAGAGGCGCAGGTTACGTTTCGTATTGACTGCTTACAGGAAGAATTTTACTGTAGACTAAAGTTTTAAAATTAAATTTAATAACATTTTACATCGCCACCCAGATGGATCTAAGTAGGGGGATTTTATAGGATGCTCTGTCGTGTTCCTGGTCAGTGACCTCAAAGTGGGGCTCCCAGAGCAGTTTTCAATTTATTACGCGGCGTTATTTGCTATCCTGAGTGCACAGAGCAGACGAGACGGTGTCATTGCAAGGAAATTCTCATCTGAGACGACTCTGATATTTTAGTCAGTTTGGATGTGGTTTCTCTTTTCACTCGCGTTCCTCTCTCTGATTCGTTGCAGCTAATTGAGGTTAAGTTTGGTGACGATTTAACATATTTGTTTCGACATGTGCTGACTTTCACTTACTTTTTATTCAATGGTCAGTACTACGAACAGACTGAGGGAGTTGCAATGGGAAGCCCGTTGTCACCTATTGTGTCTAATTTGTTTATGGAGGACTTTGAGGAACGTGCATTGGAGTCAGAGACCTTGAAACCTGCGTCTTTTTCAGATATGTAGACGATACTTTTGTTGTTTCTCCTCATGGTAGTGAGAATTTAAACCGGTTTTTGGAACACCTGAATTCAACCCACCCGAATATTCAGTTCACTATGGAGGTGGAAAAGAATGGATGCCTTCCCTTCCTTGATGTGTTGGTCAGAAGGAAGACTGATGGTACGGCCGGTCGAAGTGGCCATGCGGTTCTAGGCGCTGCAGTCTGGAACCGCGAGAACGCTACAGTCACAGGTTCGAATCCTGCCTCGGGCATGGATGTGTGTGATGTCCTTAGGTTAGTTAGGTTTAACTAGTTCTAAGTTCTAGGGGAATAATGACCTCAGCAGTTGAGTCCCATAGTGCTCAGAGCTATTTGAACCATTTTGAACTGATGGTACGTTGGGACATTCTGTTTATAGGAAGCCTACTCATACTGACTTGTATCTGCGAGTTGGTAGTTGTCACCATCTAGCTCAGCGTGAAGGACTACTTCGTACCTTGGTTCACAGGGCCTACGTTATCTCAGACCCTGAAAGTTTGGCAGATGAGCTATCACATCTCGAGGTCACCTTTCGTCAGAATGGTTATAGTGTGAGGCAGATGAAACGTGCGTTGTGCTACTAGCCTTCTGTGCAACGGGTGAGTGACGATAGCAACGAAGTGGCACCTAAGTCTACGGCCTTTTTGCCTTACACAGGAAGCATTTCCAACAGGATTGGCTGTATTTTGCGGAAATATGATGTGAAATTTGTTTTTCGACCACCTTCTAAGATTAAGGCCCTGTTTGCGTCCGTAAAAGATGATCTTGGTTTGCGTAAGGCTGGTGTCTATCGTATTCCTTGCAGTTGTGGCATGTCATATATTGGTCAGACAATCAGGACTGTGGAAGACCGGTATATTGAACATAAGCGTCACACACGCTTACAACAGCCGAGCAAATCCGCTATTGCAGAACATTGCCTTGACACAGGTCATCCTATGGAATACAAGAACACTGAGATTCTGGCTTGCACGTCCAGCCACTGGGATAGTGTTATTAAGGAAGCTGTTGAAATCAAATTATCAAGCAACCTTATAAACAGAGATGGTGGATTTTGTTTAAATGCTGCTTGGAATCCGGCTCTGTCTCTCATCAAAAAACAGAGGGATAGAATTAGTGCTACCTCACCTGTTGATTAATAGTCACTATCGATATTTCTGATGTTGGTTATCTTCGGTTGTGTGTTTACTCAGCGGTTACTTGTTCTGTTTGTGGTATCTTCTTTGTTTCTCCTCTCTGAACCGAGGTATTAAATTCCCTTGCACATTGCTTCCTCCTTGCAGTTGTGCCCTGAGAATGGCAGGGTGTGCTCCTGTCGAAATATCGGCGGCGGTCGACGGCGTCACCCGGCAGCAAACCCGTAAGTTATTTGAACAAATTCTCATCTGTTCATAGTCTCGCAGTGGCAGTCTCGTTATTGGTCAGATGTACACAACAGATAGGATGGTGCTAGAAGTGCATAACGCTCTGTTTAGTTTGCTGGGAAATATTTTTCTGTTAGGTTCCAGGCCACGTAGGGAGTCGGGAAGACGAACACCCTGATGCGGCTGCCAAGGAGGTTTGCTCCCTTTCTCCTCCTGCTCGCTGTTCAGTCCCCCTGCAGGCTGTTACCTCAATTTTGGCCAAGACGTCCATGTGTCAGTGATTGACTGAGTGTCTGGACGCGAGGAATAATAAGCTACGTTCCGTAAAACCTTCATTGCGACCTTGGCTTATCTCCTTCCGACCAGGATGAGTTGAAGAAGTAGCCCTTACACGGCTACGAGAGGTACATCGCCTATTGACGCTTGGCTTCCTTTTACTGAAAGAAAACATAATCCATAGTAGACAGTAATGTAGACAATTTTTATTTAAATATTCCGATTAGCTAATTTAGATGAGTTAAAAGTCCCATAGTGCTCAGAGCCATTTTTTGAACCAAATTGTTATTTAATGGGCTACCAGTTTCGGCGGTACATTACGCCATCTTCAGACCCCTGACCACTGTATAGGAAGATTCCCACCTTTGGTCCAGCCAAAATAGAGGCCTGACTTCAAACACTGGTATCGGTAATTATTGAAACAGCGATCACTTCAAACATCACCTGCCCACGTTTCATTTACGGGGGTAGCGCTCCCGCAGAGGGTACTGCTGACAGGGGACGCTATCCCGAAGGCAATGCTGACTGTGAGAAACGAGAAGGTGCCCCTCTGACAGCCAATAAGAAACCTGGAAACCGTCACGTGGGCGACGTGGAGTAGGTCGGCGGGGAGCGCCTCGAACACACGGCCGCCCTCTCGCCCACCACCTCTCCTCTCGGCTACACGTGTTTCCTAGCTCCTCTCCTGTGTCATCACGTGTTCAGTCTGGCTGCGGCAGTCTCCTGACGCCGTAGCACACACCACTTGTATCCCTTAACATTAGGCCTTGGCGTAAATAAACTGAAAAATGAGACAGTTAATTTTCTTGTCACGGTTTCCATTTCAGGAAATCTCCTAACACGCCCGAGCACCTACATACCGCCTCCATCCTAACTCGACTGCCCCTGCACACTAGTATTTTATCCTTTACGTCACCTTGGTTTTCTGCTGTCTTTCCAATTCTTGTTTGTGAATGCAACTTGGTTATCCGATTTATTACTTTTTAATAGATTTTTACCACTCTCGTCTGTACATCATCCATGGAAGGGCGCTGATGACGTTGCTGTCTAGCGCCGTCGCCAGCAAGTCGTCATCATCGTCTTAACACGTCAGAAATGTAAACATGTTAGAAATATACCATCTGCTGTCCAAATTACCGGCTCTTTGAGCCAGAGGTGATTGTGTTGTGGTTATGAGCCTGTAAGACAATGACGAATGTAGTCTAGCAACTTTCATCCTGCTCAGAGCCTCCACATGTGAGTACGTTGATGCTGATGCTAAAAGAAATACCAGGAGTAGTCTGAAAATTTGACGAGGTTCCACTCGTCTCTCCAGCGCAGTCGCTGGGCGAAACACTGGCACAGCACCATACTCTCTACAGCTGTTTCAAATGAAGCCGCAAAAGTGGTCGCTGTGCTGGTAATCCGTGATGCTCCAGATGTTGAGGTTCAATGAGCCAGCCTAGCAGATCCTCGAAATCACTGCTGACACAAAGTCCAGGTAAGGCACAACATACTCTCCCTGCACTACTGGAACAGCAGCACCGTTGACGTACCGGCCTACGCACCCAATAAATCTTGCAGACCTGCATCACACGAGTCGTCGTGCAACGAAGACCGGCACTGAACGTGTCAGTGCACCCTGGGACCAGGGGATTTTCCTCTGTAGCTGGGGAGCGCAGTAGGAAAGTGTGCAGACACAGACTGCACTATAAACTGAAAAGAGAGGAGGTCTCACATGCGTTCCTAAAGCCCTGTGCAGTAGCACACACGGAGTCAGCGGTAAACGAGCGAACTGGGGTACTGCTGAGTCACTGGTGGAATCTATGATGGCAAAACAAATAGACACACAGTTTTTTGGATTTACATATGAAACCACTAGCACAGATTTTATCATGTGAAGCACGCCGCCAGTCCAGTGGGATTGAAATCGGACGCTCCGTTTGGGCGCCGTCAGTCTCCCGGTCTTCTGAGCGTACTTTTCGTTTGGACCAAGTCAGTCTGTGGGGACTGACATTGCACTATTTGTATGGAAGACATCAGTGCATGAGAACGTTAGTATCAATGTTAAGAATAGTTGTAATTTGAATTAGGTTTGTTAAAACATGCAATCCACGAATGAAGTTTTGATTTGCACGTATTAAAAACCTGTTTAGTTAATTTTCTAGCTGCGTTGCACCCGATTGTTTTTCAGTTTGTTTCATAACATTCAGAACAATACCTACAAACTTTTTTGTCTTTCCTTCCTTTGTTTGTAACTGGTGTTTGCTTTTTCAGTATCGACAATGACTGCGAACCTTCATATGAATGCCATCTGAGCGCATCTGTCGACTATTTCCGGAACATTGTCTTGATATTTTTAGTCCCATAACCTCTTGGAAATAGGTAACGTATCCACAGCGGTGGTGTCGAGGAAAAGATAGAATACTAACATTCGATACCACTTCACTGTCTTTCTCAGTCGTCTGCTACATCCACTCATCTGTGCAGACAGGTCAGTAGCAGTTTGTCCCCTTACTTCATTTACCAACAATTTTTGATTTCTGATAAAACCCTCTTTAAGTTGTCACACTTTCCATTTCACTCGAATCTTTGATGGAAAAACCAAAGCCGGCCGCGGTGGTCTAGCGGTTCTGGCGCTGCAGTCCGGAACCGCGGGACTGCTACGGTCGCAGGTTCGAATCCTGCCTCGGGCATGGGTGTGTGTGATGTCCTTAGGTTAGTTAGGTTTAAGTAGTTCTAAGTTCTAGGGGACTTATGACCTAAGATGTTAAGTCCCATAGTGCTCAGAGCCATTTGAACCATTTTTGAAAAACCAAACCGTGCCTTTCGTGCTTCCATTTTAGGATCGTGATTCCTCTTCTGCAATTTGGCCGTTACAGTTTTTTTCTATTCCTTTGCGATATAGTCTAAGGATACCAACAAAATTCGCATTCCTTCTTATGAGGTCGCTAGCCACATCTACACTGGTGTACCAATTATCGGCACGTAATGTGTAGCCTCTGTTGTATTCATCTTTAGACTAATTTATTTCTTCCGTGATAATAAGTACTCTGCCAATGTAAATTCTGCAACTGTAGCAGTATCCATTATCGCAGCACAATTAAACATTTTGATACCGTACATGTGTCTATTTTGTTTCAAATATTGCCTGAATATAAATTGTCCTCGAAATGGTATTACAGACTCGTCTATACACAGCATTTCGGCAGCATCACAATAATTTTTAAATTTTTGTTCAGTTTGTCAATGATGAATTGAACTTTTGAGAGACAGTTTAAAGAATCAGCTTGTGTATTGTCTGATAAATACAGAATTAGCAAAATTTCTAAACGATGTCAGCTCGTTACCTTTGAAGGGTATATTTCAATAAACAATGGATAATGGAACGAATTAATTGTACCAACACCATCCAAAAAAATCAGTCCATACAACCACTTTATTTCATATTTGTTTGTTGGCACCCACTGAGTCAAACATAACATTTGGAAACCATTGTCGTCTGTGGAGAATAAACATTTGTTTGTTCTGTGATGTGTTCAAGTATTTCACCTATTTCAAAAAGTATGTGGTATCGATAGCTACTATGCCACGGCGTAGGTGCAAGTTCTTAGGCTGGCACTACGACACCGACACCGACGACAGCGCCCTCTAGCCAGCGCTGTGTAGATCTACGAGCTCCGCTCCAGATTCAGCCCATTTGATTCCTAGGAGACGACCTAGCAACATTGTTTCTATTTCATAGTGGGCGAATCACTACTTGTAACTTTGTAACTTGATGTACGTCTTCACACCTACGTGCTCACCTCAGTGCAAAGTTATGTATTCGTCTTCTCGCTAAAGTAAAGGTGATTTTAATTCACACTGCAGTACCGAGTATTCTACATCACCTGCTCCTCCTAGCTTCCTACATTCGGCCTACCCTTCAGTTTACAGGAGCAAACCCACGCGCCGCCTCCTCAGGCGGGATACAAAAAAGTCCACAAATGTTCTCGACTGTTTTACACTTACGCGCATTTTCATCACTCACTTTGGCACCATGGACACTCGTAAGGCGAACAGTGTTCAGCTCGTGCCTCGAGGATCAAACAATGTACTTTCCTCACTTATTGAACCAACATACGAATTCTCGCTTTCGGATAATGGCAATCGCACCTTACGGCGACGTATACGTGATAAAATAACGCACTCGGTGAATCAATGTCATCTACTCACGACATTTTTGTGCTATTGGCAACCAAGGTTTTGAAAATAATCGCTTTAGAACTAGTCCCTGCTAACACAATAGCAGATTTCTCTGACTCAGTGGTCTAACTCAGATTATGCATCTAGCAATTAACAAAAAAAAATGGTTCAAATGGCTCTGAGCACTATGGGATTCAACTGCTGTGGTCATAAGTCCCCTAGAACTACTTAAACCTAACTAACCTAAGGACAGCACACAACACCCAGCCATCACGAGGCAGAGAAAATCCCTGACCCCGCCGGGAATCGAACCCGGGAACCCGGGCGTGGGAAGCGAGAACGCTACCGCACGACCACGAGATGCGGGCTAGCAATTAACAGCTAAATCCAGAAACGTCAAGTAATGTTAAGAGCTTCTTAATTGTTTAGTTTTCCTGCTCAGTAACAAACAAATACACTTTCAGAGACAGTAACTTTTTAAGGTGTACTTAGTTTCAATTGACGTTGGTGAATTCGGCCTCGAGCTAAGCAAAGGTGACCGCTTACCTTAGGATCACAGGGGAAAGACGTGAGGCCACTGCGCTGTCAGAGGACGAGATAGGGAGAATGTTTCATTGTTTTTCTTTCAGTAATAACAATTCTCAGCCTTGCGCGGCTCGTACCGAACAGCTGCTGTAGTATAGTATTATTATTATTCCTGTGAATGTTTTCTTAATTTCTTTGGATTGTGTTGCTCTTGCTCAGATGTAAGGCTAAATAATCAATAAATAAGTAACTGTAATTTTTAACGTGAAAGTAACGTGGACTCTGAATTCTCATTACAAGATGTCATTTTCAAATGTGGCAATTACTTGTAACAAGGAACTTTAAATTAGAACTGTTGTAATACAATACAGTGAGCAGAAGAAAACTGCCATTTACATCATTTATCAAACTTTTGAGACAGTGTCGTCTCATATACAATAGCACATTTAAAATGTAGGTAC
Organism: Schistocerca nitens; assembly: GCF_023898315.1. Lineage (NCBI taxonomy): Eukaryota > Metazoa > Arthropoda > Insecta > Orthoptera > Acrididae > Schistocerca > Schistocerca nitens. Next base: position 499,286,392 of record NC_064617.1, read on the forward strand.
AAATACTTTCATTAATCGAAATCATTCGAACACAAGGTAAAGCCAACAATACTTCAACATTCAAGTATAGTGTCAAAACTGTTAGGTCGCAGAGATTGGCAGTAATCTGAAACATACCACAGTTAACAAAAGTGTTTCGAATTGTGTCGACTGTAAACTATCAGTACTTTGGGGATAGCGGCTAACTTACCGCTCCCTTACTATACGTGGTCTGTTATGGGCTCATGACGTACAAATTTATGTAGGTTACCAGTTAATAATAACATTGGTACATATGCGGGCCTAGGTGTCGCCTCACAATGTCAATATGCTCCCGAGCAAAAATATTTGCCGGCCAGTGTGGCCGAGTGGTTATGGGCGCTTCAGTTTGGAACCACGCGACCGCTACGGTCGCAGGTTCGAATCCTGCCTCTGGCATGGATGTATGTGATGCCCTTAGGTTAGTTAGGTTTAAGTAGTTCTAAATTCTAGGGGACTGATGACCTAAGATGTTAAGTCCCATAGTGCTCAGAGCCATTTGAACCATTTTTTGAAAACCATTTGACGCCCATTGCTCTAACTGGTTATCCTTCCTCGGTTGTCTTCTTACCATACCACATATATTTACAACACAACTCAATAATCGTCAAGTGTTGCTCTTATATTTTGTATACTTACCCAGCTCAGGAGGATAGGAGGATATTAGTGTTTAACGTCCCGTCGACAACGAGGTCATTAGGGACGGAGCGCAAGCTCGGGTGAGGGAAGGATGGGGAAGGAAATCGGCCGTGCCCTTTCAAAGGAACCATCCCGGCATTTGCCTGAAGCGATTTAGGGAAATCACGGAAAACCTAAATCAGGATGGCCGGAGACGGGATTGAACCGTCGTCCTCCCGAATGCGAGTCCAGTGTGCTAACCACTTACCCAGCTCAGTGACAGCTGCCGAGCGAAGTTTTCCGACGGTAGCGCCTATGTGCTGAGTGGCAAGTACACTCGGTCGTGGGAAGGGTTGCCGGCCGGCAGGCGCAGCATTATACGCCCGTTAATACTCCAACAGTGTAACTCAACGCAAGTCAAGCATTAGGCACGCCGGGCTGCCACCTCAACGGAAAACCATTTGACGCCCATTGCTCTAACTGGTTATCCTTCCTCGGTTGTCTTCTTACCATACCACATATATTTACAACGCTTTGCGCTCAACGTGTCACTGGTGCAGGTAGATGTAACAGTATAAACACTGAAGAATATGGCTGTAGATTTAATAGTAGGAATAGTAATATTTTTTGTTATACATAGCGCATCATAATTAATGGCGTAAACACACTGAGTTGAAAGTACACGACACTAGAATCAAAAATGTGCAGTAAACATTGGCTCTAAAATGTATATCTTAACAGTTATGAGCACTTGTTCTGTAGAGGAGATGTGTTTCACAGCAGAGAAGTTAAAAAAAATGCTCGTAGTTCTTGAGATATGCATTTTAGAGCCCATGTATGCTAGACTTTCTTGCTTTTATTACCGTGCAGATTCAACAATAGGCATTTACGCCACTAATTATGCTACACCCATACAGGTTATTAGCGGTATAAGAGCAGATATTTCTGTTGATGACTGAGACAGTGTACTGAACAACATTACATCAATATTTACTTCATTTGCAGGCTAATAATTATAGCCATAACAACTGGTATGTTTTTATGTTGATTAGTATCTTCACGTATGGGTGGCACATGCAAGCAATTAAAGTCTGTTAATGTCCCTGGACAGCAAGGCAGGTATTGAAGTGTGAATACATGGGCGCAAAACGGATTATCTATACTGACAGTAGTAGTCCACTTCGTGGTGCAGTTACGACCGTGCAGGGAATTCGGGTAGTAAATTACGTGTTGTGTTTGCGGGAAGTCTGTTAGATGCAGAGAAAAAAACAACTACCTAACTGAAGTGGGTAGATAATAAGGTGTCAATTATACAATGTCTGTACCTATGCCCCTAACGTCCCGCACAGTTATTGCTATTATGTAAGTGAATGTAGAAACAAAACTGTAAAAAAATAGATATGGTTTAGTGTAGAATTTTGAATTTTAGGATGTAACATAGAATAAATAAGGAACTAATGTCAATGTGGGTAGTTGACTAGTTGAGAAAAAGCCCATTTCCTGACGAAGATGCTGAGCGAGCAATATGTTTGTCCTTTCGGGAACTAGTTGCGTTGTGATTATCAGCTCCTGCTTGGTGTTGAGTACGGCTCTCCTGAAATTATTGGCTCCATATTCACAAAACAATCGTGGGATATCGGTCAACGCAAGCAGCATTATCGCAGTACGAAAATCCGTTGTCTTGATAAACGATGTTGTTTTCGTTCTCGAATTCGGATGTGTCGTGGTAGACATTTCTCATTCTTGCACGAGGTGTAACTTGATCTTATCGTAAATAACAAGCATTCAGAGGCGATTTCTGAATAGAAAATCTGCTGTGAAATCTTTTCATATTACTCGTACGTACTCTGTGCCGTTGCATTGCTATATGGCGTGGTAGACTTAATGTGAATTTGATTTTTGTCGCATTCCGCTTCTCGATGTTGCAAGTTTAATGGCCAGTAGTGAATTAAGTATAAAACATTAAGTTCTTAATTCCGTTCTTAACTGTTATTAGTCATCATTGTTTCGCTCTTGACAACTGTCGAGCAGTTTGAAACATCGTTGCTGTGGTGGCCTCTGTTCCATACAGTCAATGGATGTCGTTCTGTTTACAGAAGAATGTATCAGTTGAGACTATCGTTGCACCCATGAAGACCACATTGCTCGAGAAACATACTGACGAATCAAGTATTCCCCATGCTGCATACCAAAGTACACGACCATTCAGTACGCTTTCAGGGTTCTGTAGTTTATATTGTCCATATATACTGTCCAGTTTTACCATATGTCACTCATCCTTTCTCCCATACTGTAGCGCAATGTAACCTAAGATCCTCGTCTGGAGAAAGAAAATTTGTCTACTGCCTGGAAAAAGTTACCTAAATATTATCATAGTATTGATACAGGACACAACGTGTTACTGAATACTCGTTAGTACACAGTAAATTTGTTTCGACCTGCTATAAAAGACAGTGAAATTAAATCTTAAGAGCTACAACAATAAGTGCACACAATATTTTCGTTATGAATGAGTTCGTAGATAACGAATTAGCAAGATACTGTTTCAGACTCTTAGCGATGTGGACGGTTTGGGATCAGTCTGTGTCTGACTAGAACTCAAACCTTAATCACAGCATTTTGTGGGCACTGGATCAACAATTGTGCTACCCTTGCACACTTCGCTTAGTTTCAGATTGTAACCCCTTTTTCTTCGTACATGTTTTGCATTTTGCAGTTTTAAACATATGATGTGCCCTAGTCGTTATGGACATAAAGTATGAAAGAACGTTGCATTTCCTAGCCTACACTTACGTAACTAAAATTCCTTGAAGTCACGAGTTTGCTTTCACCGAGTCATAATATTATAATAACCCTTCCTTTGGAATTGAAAATACGGACGCTGTTCGGAAAGTAAAGTCCGATCGGGCGCGAAATGGATACCACAAAGAAAATCCGATGAAGCTTTCTACAGATGTGTAGGGCAGTGTCTATAGTATGTTCGTCGATCGCCTCACGTTGCTCTTTTCTGTTCTGAGCGCAAAGTGCGCACGTAAAGATACCTAGAAAATAGTCTCCCGCCAAGTATGAAGGCCTGTGAGAGTTCTCCTGATGTTATGCAGCCCACATAACGTAATTGTCATGCGTTTCCCTCTTCATGCTAATACTCGGCCACACTCTGAAGAGGAAATGAAGATGATCCTGCAGCATTTTCGATGGGAAGTGTTCGATCATTCACAATACAGACATTAATTGACTCCCCATGAATTTCATCTCTGCTCACATGAATCGCTTGTTACGAAGACAAAATTTTGTAACAGACACCAAATGTAGATCAGCGTAGAGAATTGGAGGAAAGCACAGGCGGCTGTTTTCTATGAAGAGGATAGGGGAAAGTAGATAAAACGCTACGACTGATGTCTGTGCAGCGGCGACTATACAGCGATGTAGCTGGAAGGTGTATCTGAGAGTTGCAAATAAAACATTATTGATTTTCGCAGTGGTTTCCATTTCGCGACCGATTAGACCTTACTTTCGTAACACCCTAGTACTTCTGTGATGAAATGGAAACTGCTTTAATGACAGAAGTGATATGTAACGTTTTAGACGCTAAAGAGTTACGAACTAACTTTGGCGAAATAAATATGTCTTTAATTTATAGATTAGTCGCAGAGAGGGTCTACTAATACTGGAGAAACGTTACAGCAGCCGAAAAGCAGGCGATAATGATATCTCTGCCCACATTTTAGCGCACAAGATGGATTTTATCGCCTGCAGATGGTTCATGTAGTTCTCACTACAGCCGTTACGCGCGCCACATGCCACCTTTTCGAAGCTATCCAGCTCTTGCTGCCATCTAGTAGTGTCCCCCGAAACACTTTTACGTAGAGCAGAAAATTGGTCAAAGAATTGTCACGAAATTAGTCGTTGGTGTAGCTGATATGCTGACCGTTTGTATTAATCGCATTGAGATGCCTGTAGTAATAATTCTCTGTGTCTGGCAATGGCTTCATAAACCTACGAGGCAAGAAGTTTTTAACTTCGGTTCCCTAATCATGATCATCCGTTACTGGTCAGCAGCTGATAACAGTTTCCGTACACCCTGTTAAACAACGTACATTAAAACTACTTGTACCGTATCGTATGGAAACACTAAGCAATGGCGCCACTCGGTATTGACTAAGAACATTAGAGCTATATAATTTCTTTAATCTCTCTACTGTACTAGCCTCAATATAATTACTGTGACGTTTTCTGCCACATAAATATCTGTAAAATATTGATATACCACATAGATTATCACACATAACATTGCATACTAATAACTGCACTTGTTTCCTGATAGGTTGGAAAATGGATAAGTGAAGTAAAGCTGTCAAAAGTTGGAATGGTTCTACTGGAGGAGGTATACCGTTATCTTTCCCCTACATTTCAGTTTGCTCTTTCAGTTAGTTATTGGAGGACCCACAGTTTAAGGAGGACTCCAAAGAAAAACATACCAGTATTTCGTACGTGCATACTGAGATTAGAAATCTATCACATTAGGAGATGTAGATGACGCAATTGCCTTCACTTACTGAACTTCTCCTAAAGAGTAAAACACAGTAATTTCGAAAAAAAATTAAACTATTGTAGAGTGTAAAACATTGAAGATTGTAAATTGTCTCTAGGAGTTATGCACTCCATTTCCGAGAAATAATTTTCTTGTTTACTTTTGATACCGATATTTTCATGTAGGATAAAAATTCCATAAGAGGCACAAGTTATCAGTGGTTAAAGTACTGTAATTATAATAATTAATCGCTAGTCAGAATACCCAAGGATCAATCAATTGAAAATAATGCTTATGTTCAGTAATTTGGCAGAAAGCATTCTGGGTTTTATGTTGCTTCAACTTGATTATGCGAATTTTACGAAATGACTCTTCGTTGCATTGATCTGAATTTTAAATTAGAGTGGCCAGAAAATGTAAGAAAATAAAATATTTCCTGTGCTTTATTTTTAAAACTAGTCTTTTCCCCACAGTTTCGTCCACCTATGCGTTTGACACTTATTGAATTCAGCTACTCGTCCCGCTGTCTGTCCACCTCAGCCTCCCACATGCTTCTGTCTCTCTCCTTCTCCTTACTGTCTCTGTCTCTTCACCTCATCCTTCCCATGATACCTATCATGCAAGGCAGCCTACATATCAAGGCCCAGAAAGCCATTTCTTACCACTGACTTGTAGGCTGCCCTGAAACGTGGGTTGAATCGGCAAGCTGAGACTTTTCCCACACAACATACATGTCTTGCAGGGCAGCCTGTATGCCAGGGGCTGGAAGAAACACGTTTTTGCCTGTATCGCCACTTCTATTGGAGCTAGAAGGTTGTCCACTCCACAGTGGTGATACTTGTGAGGCTTGCTGTATGCATAAAAAATTTGGCTAAAATCTGTCTGAGGAGGGGGGGGGGTTGTGAAAATGTCCCAGGTGCACACTAATACACACCAACATTCTCCTTTATACATGATGGATAATAAATGTAATCTGGATAGTACTACTTGCTGGTTGTTGTTGTAGTGTTCAGTTTGAAGAATGGCTTGATATGGCATTCACAACCACAGTAGCGTTACGATGGAAGTAGAGATAGGTGTTGCATTGTCCTTCATTCATGTTGTCATTTGCCACAGATCTAATGGGCACCACAGCCATAATGTGTACAGGGAACCAGCACACACAGATTGGTATCTGCACACTCTTAGTCACCATCACCAGCACATAAACAAGAATTCTGAACACCCTCGTCCACCATGAAAAAGTTATCTCGGACACTGAAAATCTGCCACTATAACTAAGCTACCATCAAAAAATCTTGCGGGAAAACGGCTACAATCACCATCAGGAATCACAGGCTATGCTTGGTGAGACATGCAGGAAAAACGTCACTGAAGAAGAGAACAAGAAACTTGCATTTTTGTGTTCCTGTGGCACAGTGTCGGGAAAGATTAGCCAGCTCCTGAAAAGACACATCTCATTGGTTTTCAGGCTCTCAGTAATAGTATGACAGCTCATGAGGCTTGCATTGGACGATCTAGGGCTTAGAACGCCTGGAGTGTACAATATATCATGTTTATGTAACTGCTACTATGTCTGCCAAACAGTATGCATCGTGGAGCAACGCTGGGTGGAACACGAGAGGTGCTTACACCTACGCTATCCTGAAAAATCAGCCGTGTCAGAACATGCTTTAAAAATAGGCACCAAATTTTATTCGGCGAAACATCTGTCATCATGAGGAACACGTGACTTTGGGATAGCGTCATAAAAGAAGCGGTAGCAATAAAAATATCTGAAAACACCGTCAGCAAGGACAGCAGTTTGGAGCTCAACACCGCCTGGGACCTGGCCATTGTGAGGTCGAAGCGGATGCGACGGATGAGGGACGAACACATTACCACAGTAGGCGAGGAGGAGAGCACCAGTGACGTCACACTCAGCAGCGCCGCTATGTAGCGGCAAGGCCACGGCGACATGGCAGTCATTTACCACTTGACAATGGCTGAAGAGAGTTCAGCTGAAAGTATGTGGGATTTTAATCACTTGATGCGGCTGCAAGCCCGAGAGAATTTTATTAATTCATATCTACGCGAGACCATGCATTCATGCCTTCCTCTACAATGTTTGGCAAAAATGGTTCAAATGGCTCTGAGCACTATGGGACTCAACTGCTGTGGTCATAAGTCCCCTAGAACTTAGAACTACTTAAACCTAACTAACCTAAGGACATCACACACATCCATGCCCGAGGCAGGATTCGAACCTGCGACCGTAGCGGTCGTGCGGTTCCAGACTGTAGCGCCTTTAACCGCTCGGCCACTCCGGCCGGCTACAATGTTTGGCCGCCATACTTTCACCCTCTCCGATATTGACAATTCCTTGATGTTTCCGGATATGTACTGTCAATCTCTCCCTTCTTTTAATCAAGTTATTTTTCACTCATTTCAATTCCGCACTTCAGCAGTCTTCTGTAGCACCACATTCCAGATGATATTAATTTTCTTCTTCTCTTAACCGTATATCATCCACATTCGACTTCTGTACAAATAGCTTCAGTTAAGACTTCCTGATACTCAAATTTACATTCGATGTTAACAATTTGTCTTTTTCAGAAACGCTTTACTTGTTATACCCAATATGCAATACATATCCTCTCTGCTTCTCCAATAATCAGCCTTTTGCTGCCAAAATAGCGAAACTCATCGTTACGTTTTGTGTCTCATTTCATAATCTAAATCTATCAGTGCCATCTGATTTAATTCGACTATATTCCGTTAACCTAGTTTTACTTTTACTGACTTTCATCTTATAACCTATTTTCAGGACATTATCCCTTTCGTTCGAAGTCCTTCTCCATCTCTGGTAGAATTACAAAATCATCAGCAAACCTTAATGTTTTTAACTCTGCCCCCTTTACTTTAATTCCCTTTCCAAATGTGTCCTTGGGTTCCTTTAGTTATTGATCAGCGCACAGTCCGAATAGCACCTGGGAGACGATATACTCTCGTCTGATTCCTTTATCTTCTACTATTTTCCTACCAACAAATATCCTTGAAGTGTGATAAAACTTTCTGGCTTCGCTATACCTGTACTTAACCGAAAATTACATAAAAGAGGAAAGATTGTCAGGAATGCATAGCTCATGAGGAACACTTTCTTCATCTCTCTCTCTTGAATTTGGAACGCTAGACAGTCTTAGATTCACTCCACGCTGCCAATGCTTCATATAAAGGCTGTCGATGGCAGCTCTGTGACATTACCAGCTGCATTAAGTCAGAGCTTCTTTCTCCTTGGAGTTTAATACAGACATAAGCCTATTCCTCTCACAACACTGAAACGACGAACCTAGTTCTCTCAGTGACTGCCGGAAGAACCTCTTCAATATGGTGAAGTCCCATGACATACATATTGAAAGAACAAGGTGATCCTTCCCATACCTTGTCCCCATTCCCTTAAGGGTTACAACATTTGATTTGCCGACGATTGACAGATCCTATACCTTTTCATACGCTTCTCTTGCACACAGAAGTCTGTAAGCTTCCCAGCAGGTGAAGTGTGCCGGGTTGAGTAAGTTTGTTTCAATGGGTGACAGTATTTCAGGCTTGTTCGTAGCCTGAGTTCTCCGTGCTACCTGGACTCTAGCAGAGTTGCAGAGTGCCTGTAGACCTTCTATTGACTGTATATCCGGCATGGTAGCTAAGCGTATTCGGTCAGAGAGCTGGCTGATCCCTGTAGTAATTAAAAAAAAAATTAAATTAAATTAAATTAAATTAAATGAAACTGGATAGTTGGTCAGGCGACGAATAGTAATAGCTTGGATATTTCCTGTAGAGGAAAGAGAAGCCAGTATTCTATTGGCTTACAGCATTAAATTTTAACTGTAAACAGAGAATCACTGTCATTTAGTTGGACACGTACACATGTGTCTCATGACCATTATTTTTAACGACATGTACAGTGTAGATCTGTGGTCCAGCGGCTCTATAAGGAAGTCTCTCACTAGAGGTCCACATATTTCGTTCCTGGCAGTGATTTTGTAATTTTAGAAATTGGTAAGTACGTCACGGTTTGGCGTCCACGTCGAACTGTAAGTCCCCCTTCAAGCACAGCGGTGTTCAAACACACCTTCTCGTCGGGGAAAACTATATTTAACGTGTGGATGCAGTAAGAATCTCGATTCATAAGTCACATATACTGCTCTACACCTAATTCTATAGCCGACCGGTGTGGCCTCGGGCATGGATGTGTGTGATGTTCTTAGGTTAGTTAAGTTTAAGTAGTTCTAAGTTCTAGGGGACTAATGACCTCATATGTTAAGTCCCATAGTGCAAAGGGTCATTTTTGAACCTAATTCTATAAGCAGACGATCATTAATGCATAGTGAAGATAACGCAGTGAAAGGTTAGCCTTTAAACAGGACATTACTCCGCTTCCGCTATCGTACTGAACTTAAATATAGAAAACTATCATATACAAGACATCACTCTGTCTAGATGAGAAACTGTTGCATGACAAACAACGATAGACATAGATGACAGAGAAAAATGAAAGAAAATGAAAAAAAAAATTATTTATGTAAGCTGATGTGACTAGGTTAGTCACGCTCTCCCTTAGACTGGGGTTTCACACATACCATACCTTTGTTCCATCATAGTACCTCAGAAATAACGATTTTAATATCAAGAGTGTCTATAGAGACGGTGTGAGTAGATAATACTGACTATGAAATAATAAAGTTAATACTGTCAGTACTTTTGCTACTGCTCCTGCTGCCACTTAATAATAATAGAAAAAGTAATAACAATAATAATAATAAATGGTTCAAATGGCTCTGAGAACTATGGGACTTTACTTCTGAGGTCATCAGTCCCCTAGAACTTAGAACTACTTAAACCTAACTAACCTAAGGACACCACACACATCCATGCCCGAGGCAGGATTCGAACCTGCGACCGTAACGGTCGCGCGGTTCCAGACTGTAGCGCCTAGAACTGCTCGGCCACCCTGGCCGGCAGTAATAATAATAATGACAATAATAACAATAATTATTGTGGCAGATACAACAAGAATTTATAGGTGTACAAAAAAGATGTTTACTGATACAGCGGGTTCTGAGGAAAGGAAATTCAAGGGGACTGCACCAGCTAAGAACACTGGGAAATGGGCTAGATTTCGTTGGAAAGAATGATGTACAGGGGTAATGAATGCATGCAGTCGTTATTGCTGTTTCAACAGATATGTCATTAACTGTCTTCTGAAGCTGTAGATGTTATTCAGTTCTCTAATATAATGTGGAAAGTTATTCCAGAGTCGGGTTCCTGCTACTTAGATGGACTTCGAGAAAGTGGCTGAACGATAGGCGGAAAGAATTTTGCTCTCAGGACAATGGGTGTTTCTGACACGTTGTTCAGACAAGAGTATTAAAGACCCAAATAGAACTTGTAAAGAGATTTCCTATACGCCTTTGACTCATACAGGTTTAGTGAGTAACAAGATGACAGTTTCGTTGCGACTACTTAATTAACTGTTTGAGTGAAGCGAAGGAAAATGAAATCAATATTTCAGTGCTGGTATACCATTTTAATGAGTGTAACCGAGATATGATACTGCGTGAAGAGTTTGACAGAGCACTGCAAGACCTAAGTCGAAACAAGGCCCGGGAGTAGACAGCATTCCATTAGAACTACTGACAGCCTTGGGAGAGCCAGTCCTGACAAAACTCTACCATCTGGTGAGCAAGATGTATGAGACAGGCGAAATTCCCTCAGACTTCAAGAAGAATATAATAATTCCAATCCCAAAGAAAGCAGGTGTTGACAGATGTGAAAATTACCGAACTATCAGTTTAATAAGTCACAGCTGCAAAATACTAACGCGAATTCTTTACAGACGAATGGAACAACTGGTAGAAGCAGACCTCGGGGAAGATCAGTTTGGATTCCGTAGAAATGTTGAGACACGTGAAGCAATACTGACCCTACGACTTATCTTAGAAGAAAGATTTAGGAAAGGCAAACCTACATTTCTAGCATTTGTAGACTTAGAGAAAGTTTTTGACAATGTTGACTGGAATACTCTCTTTCAGATTCTGAAGGTGGCAGGGATAAAATACAGAGAGCGAAAGGCTATTTACAATTTGTACAGAAAGCAGATGGCAGTTATAAGAGTCGAGGGGCATGAAAGGGAAGCAGTGGTTGGGAAGGGAGTGAGACAGGGTTGTAGCCTCTCCCCGATGTTATTCAATCTGTATATTGAGCAAGCAGTAAAGGAAACAAAAGAAAAGTTCGGAGTAGGCATTAAAATCCATGGAGAAGAAATAAAAACTTTGAGGTTAGCTGATGACATTGTAATTCTGTCAGAGACAGCAAAGGACTTGGAAGAGCAGTTGAATGGAATGGACAGTGTCTTGAAAGGAGGGTATAAGATGAACATCAACAAAAGCAAAACGAGGATAATGGAATGTAGTCGAATTAAGTCGGGTGATGCTGAGGGAATTAGATTATGAAATGAGACACTTAAAGTAGTAAAGGAGTTTTGCTATTTGGGGAGCAAAATAACTGATGATGGTCGAAGTAGAGAGGATATAAAATATAGACTGGCAATGGTAAGGAAAGCGTTTCAGAAGAAGAGAAATTTGTTAACGTCGAGTATTGATTTCAGTGTCAGGAAGTCGTTTCTGAAAGTATTTGTATGGAGCGTAGCCATGTATGGAAGTGAAACATGGACGATAAATAGTTTAGACAAGAAGAGAATAGAAGCTTTCGAAATGTGGTGCTACAGAAGAATCCTGAAGATTAGATGGGTAGATCACATAACTAATGAGGAGGTATTGAATAGAATTGGGGAGAAGAGGAGTTTGTGGCACAACTTGACAAGAAGAAGGGATCGGTTGGTAGGACATGTTCTGAGGCATCAAGGGATCACAAATTTAGTACTGGAGGGCAGCGTGGAGGGTAAAAATCGTAGAGGGAGACCCAGAGATGAATACACTAAGCAGATTCAGAAGGATGTAGGCTGCAGTAGGTACTGGTAGATGAAGAAGCTTGCACAGGATAGAGTAACATGGAGAGCTGCATCAAACCAGTCTCAGGACCGAAGACCGCAACAACAACAACAACAACCGAGCAATAATTTTACGTGATCCTAATAAAATGCTGCTCATCAGAACTGCAAGAGCAAGATGGCTGCATGCAACAAACGTCAAATTGGCACAGTGTGTGCAACATCCTTGGATATGAAAATGATCATCATTTCCACGCAAACGCACAAAGCAGATATTCTGTATACGTTGAAGAAAATATTGCACAGAGATATTTTAACGCAGCCGAGAAACCGTTTCCACGTTTTGTAGATACATACACAACGCTTGCCATCTGATCCTTAGAGTTCCTCAGTGGTGCGTCTGTAGCCATGAAATTGGGATACAGCTTTCGTTCTGCTGCAAAGATCAGTTTTAGCGCGTTAAATTACTGAGCCAACGATCATAGCCTCTGAATAAATAACTTACTGAACTAAATATTCTGCCTGCTTAATCGCAGAAAATCGATTGTATTTGTACAGCGTGTCTTTATATAGCATATTGATGTGTTCCTTTTACCTGTGTGGCCCTCACAGCTCTTGCATCAGTGTGAGAGCGGCTGGCATTAGGACTGTACTGGGTCTTCTAGAGTCCCCCTTCCTTACATATACTAAGCTTCTCATAACAACGCGAACACAGACCCTCCTTGCTGTCATCCAGATGACACAGGAACGTGTTTGACAATATGATGAGGATAATATGCAGAGTGTATGCCACTAACACTCACCATAGTTAATTCAAGCGAATGGATAGACACACATACTCCGCAAATTGAGGCGTATTTTTAGGGCTGCAGGTGTCTGGTTCAGACTTACGTGCTGAGCGGAGTGAATCGTCACTGTTGTGTGCTTCAGTGCTTTAACCTCAACGCGCTCTCTCCTTGGTTCCTATCTCCCCTTTTTGCAGCACGGAAAAGCAGTGGGTAATGTAGCGTGGGAGCAGATAATCCTCTGTCACGCACCGCTTTGGCAAACTTGGTGTTATCTTCCGCTTGTGCACTATCCGCTTGCAAGACGCTGCCTCACCTGTTCATTATCATCAGAGACAAGCATATCATTTATTAAACTCACATGTCATACACGCATATGTCATGCATTACAATCTTCTACTCTACCGGTTATATTATCTGTGATTTACAGTCTTCATAAAATAGCAGTGAATATAATGTTAGTAAGTTGCTAAAACTTATACAATTATTTTACAAAACGAAAATATATTTCTCGTCTTAATGTATTGTAAATGCAGTCTACATGAATCAGCGAAATCTTTCCCGTTTAAATTTCGTCATGAAATAATAACGATACTTAACAGTTCTTTGCAACATTGATGACTCAATTTAACATATACGTAGTTGTGATGGAATTTTATTTTTGCTTCAGACAGGCCTAAAAATGTGTTGAAAATCCATTCCATGCGTCAGGAGCAGTAGTGGTGCAATATTTAAGGGCAAACTTAGAGAATATTTCACGTAAATCTACTGCTCATATTATAGTATTAGGTGGAGAATTCAACTTACCCGCTATAGATTGGGAAACTCAAGTGATTAGATCTGGTTGTGAAACAGTTCTAAATTCCTCATCACTTTTTTCAACAGCTGCGTTTTAAAGCTGCTACGAAAACAAAGGAAGTTTCACTGCAAATCTAAACGTAACTAAAGGCTCACAGACAAGCAAAACCTGAACAAAGCCAGAATTAGCAGGAGGAGATCCATTCGTGAATCGTCCAATAAAATCGAAAGTCCATCGACTAGATAGATAATCCTAAGAAATTATTAGATAGAAAGCATAGGTCATACCTGTTTTCAAGAATGATCGCCGAACAGACGCACGAAACTGTAAGCCTATATTTCTGACGTTGGTCTGTTGTAGAATTTTGGAGCAAGTTTTATGCTCGCATATTATGACATTTCTGATGAAACAAAACTCTATAGAAATCAATACGGGTTCCGGAAACAACAATATTCGTCCACGAGACCCATAAAGCAATAGATACCGGCGCCCAGGTAGATGACGTGTTCCTTGACTTCCGGAAAGCGTACGATACAGTTACGCACTGCCATATAATGGTCGAAATACGAGAATACGGAATGTCGGCCCAGATATGTTATTAGATTGAAGAGTTTCTATAAGCAAAACACAATATGTCATTCTACATCCAGTGATTACCCTGCAATTCACAATTAAGTGCCTGTCAGAGGGTTCATCGAAACACCTTCGAGATTCTTCTCTACCATTCCACTCTCGAACAGTGCGGGGGGAAAACAAACACTTAAAACTTTCCGTGCGAGCTCTGATTTCTCTGACCTTATTATGCTGATTATTTCTCCCTATGTAGTTGGCCGTCAGGAAAATATTTTCACACTCTGAGGAGAAATGTGGTGATTGGAATCTCATGAGAAGATCCTGCTGCAGCGAAAAATACCCTTTTATAATGACTGCCGACCTAATTCGTGTATCAAATCCGTGGTATTCTCCTTCTTATTTCGCGATAATACGAAACCAGCTGGTCTTCTTTGGACTTTTTCGATGTCCTCCATAAATCCTAACTGATGCGGATCTCACATTGCATAGCAATACTCAGAAGAGGACGATAAGCATAGTATAAGCGGTCCGTTTAGTCAATCTGTTACATTTTCTAAGTATTTTGCCAGTAAATGTCAGTCTTTGATTTGCTTTCCTCACAACGTTATCTATGTGTGCGTTCCAATTTAAGTTAGTTGTAATTGTAATCCCTAATTATTTAGTTGGGTTTATAGCCTTTAGATTTGTGTAATTTATTGTGTAACGGAAATTTAGTGGATTCTTTTTAGTGCTAGTGTGGATGACTACACAGTTTTCATGATTTAGAGTCAACTGCCAGTTTTTGCACATACAGATATCTTGTATAAATTATTTTGCATTTCGTTTTTATCATCTGATGACATTGTATGACGTTAAATGACATAAACATTTGCAAAAAATCTAAGAGGATCTCCTAATTCGTTTATGTAGATCAGGAGCAACAGCGGGCCTATAACACTTCACTATGGAACGCCAGTTGTTACTTCTGTTTTACTCGATGACTTTCCGTCAATTACTATGAACTGTTACCTCAATGACAGGAAATCTTGAATCCAGTCACACAGCTGAGACGCCACACCAAAGCCAAGCAGTTTAATTAGATGTCACTCGTGAGGGAACGTTATCAAAAGCCTTGTGAAAATTTAAAAATATGAATCAATGTGACATCTCCTGTCGATAGCACTCATGCCTTTGTGAGAATAAAGAGCTAATTGTGTTTCACAAGAATAATATTTTCTGAATCCGTTTTGTCTATTTGTCAGTAAATCATTCTCTTCGAAATGATTCGTAGTGTTCTAGCACAGTTTATTTCCAAAATCCTATTACAAATCGACATTAGTGCTATGTGTCTATAATTCAGCGGACTACTCCGGTTTCCTTTCTTGGGCACTGATGCGACTTGTGCAGCTTTGCCGTGTCTGGGTATGGGTCTGTCTACGAACGAGAGGTTGTATACAATTGCTAAGTATGGAGCTATATTTTCAACGAAGAGGAACCTTCAGATCCCACGGGAGTGTTATAGGACCATTACTTGTCACAATATACATCAAGGCCGTAGATTATAACGTCGGAAGCTTCATAAGGCGCGTCACGGTTGATGCTGTTGTACACAAAGAAGGCATAACGCTAGAAAATTGTAGCGAAATGCAGCAAGACCTGAACAGGATCGACAACTGGTGCACATATTAACAGTTGACCCTTAACATAAACAAATAGGTAAGATTATCCATTATTATGTGATCAAACGAATGTAGAACAATCACTGGATGCAGTTATATCCAAAAGATATTCAGGAGTATGCGCAGGAATTGATATAAAGTGGAAAGACCACATAAAGCGAACGGCAGGTAAGTCAGGTGGCAGACTGAGAATCATTGGTAGAATCTGCTGGAAGTTTACTCCATCAACAAAGGAGGCAGCTTACAAAACTCTCGCTCCACCAATACTTGGATGTTGCTCGTCAGTCTAGCATCCGTATCAGACAGGATTAACACAAAGAAAAGATACAAAAAAGAGCAGCTATTTTCATTCAGGTTCATTTAATAAGCGCGAAAGCTTCGCAGCATTGCTCAGCAAACTCCAGAGGCAGACGTTAGAAGAGAGGGGTTCTGCATCAACGTGTGGTACACTGTCAAAATTCCGAGAGTGTACGTTCCTAGAAAGTTAACCAATATATTGGTTCTTCACACACTTATCTGGCGAATAGTCACTGAAGGTAAAATTAGAGCCCACAAGGAGGCTTACCGGCCATCATTCTTCCCGTGAACCAGGATGGGCTGGAAGTGACAGTGATGAGGTGGGCGTGTGTGTGTGTTTGTGTGCGTGCGTGAGAGCGTGAAAGAGAGAGGAGAGAGACGGAGACAGAGAATGATGATGACGATGATGAGGTGGTGATAACGGTGATGGCGGTGGAGGGAGAACGGAGGGCAGTGAGAGATGGAGGACAAGAACGACGGAGATGTGTTTGGTCGGAAAAGGGGGAAGACTACTGAGGGCAATGAGTGTCGTGGAAAAGAGAGAGATAGAAATGGAGAGTACACGTGAGTTGTTCTGAAATCAGAATCCATATCTTGAAAGGTGCGTCCTAAACAGATCCACATTAAAGAGCCCTCGCAGTAAAGCTCCAGCCTTAGAGCGGAGAGGACGTGAGCAGCAGCAGCAGCTCCTCTCGATCAGTACACAGGTTTTATATATCTTTTAGTTGAGTGGTGCTCGTAGTCGGACATGCTTCTGTGTGGAAGTGAACAGGAGCTGCTTATTTATTTGGTTTTAGTAATGTTATTTATTTAGCTGCATTTTTGTGTCATTTGTATAGACTAAGTTGACTTCGTAGGTGTAGTCTGCCGCCACAATAGTCGCTAGAGTCGCTTTATTTACTTGATTTCGCGACCTGTTTGCATTTTCCTTGTCTACCTGCATGCAATGAACTAGTGTCAGTGAAAGCTTTAGTGTTTTCTAGTAGTTTGCATTCGCTTTTTTAATAAGTAATTTTTAAAGTGTGTTGGATAGGGGTATGCATGCTTTGTGTGAACGCAGGAGAAGCTGGCTACAATTCGCAAACAGCTGAAGACGCTGTTGGCCAGTAAGTCATTTCCAGGCTGCTGTCTAGGGACGTAGCAACAGCAGAGAAGAAACTGTTGCATTGCATGAGTCACTTCAGGTGTCGCTTATTTCGCCCATGGGGCTCCGCTGCTATGTCGCCTCCAGCGTGCCCAACGCACAAGGCGGACTGCCAATATGGGGACAGGACTTCTGGTCTCGCCTGTTCACATAGTGAGTGGCCAAGTGGACGCTCATACAGCAGGGTCGGAGCAGACACACGGGGGAACGGGTTTCCCAGTTATCAGAAGCTCCAATGTTTGGCACATTATGGAGTCCCTTAGGGAAACCCAGGGGTGGAAAGAAGTTACTATGTTTGCTATATGGAGGGGGAGGGAGGAGAGAGGGAACGGGTGGAGCTCACCTGCGGTGTGGAGGAGGCCCTGCATGCGGCTATCGAAAGTGAGGGGTGCAGTCATCTTCAGGTTGCGAGTCAGGTCGTCACTAATGACGCCTGTCATTTGGGTTCTGGAGCCATCCTCAGTTTCTACGGTCGCCAGACGGAAGTGTGAAAACTCTGGGCTCGCTGACGGAGTGAACCCAGAGCTTACAATTTGCAGTGTAGTATTGTACCCGATTTGGATCGTGGTCTTTTGGATTGGAGTTCAGTGACGGGTCTCAGTCAGAGGTTTCGTCGGTTCTGCGATAGTCTTGAGTGCAGAATTCTGGACCTACGTTGAGTGATGGAGAACTGCAGGATTCCCCTTGAAACGTTGTGGTGCACTACACACAGGAAGCAGCTACTCGGGTAACTAAGTACTTGTGGAGTGAATGGTAATTTTTAGGCTAGGTGACAGTTTGAGGCTCTCTGACGAACGCTCGCCAGTCGATACGCAGAGTGTGAAATCAGAATGGGTACAAAGTTTTGTAAACCCTCGTCCCCAGTTTTGTAAAGGCCTCGTCGCCATTGCTGTGGAGGCCGAGTTGCCACTGGTAGACCGAGTTTGTGAGTTCGCGAAACGGCTTCTGGTGCAGTACACCTCTAAGACAATTTCTCCCTGCCACTATTACACAGGTATGCCCCAGGATCGGGTAACAGGATAGGGGAACGAGGGTTCTACAACACTCCAACAAATTAATAACGAAATCACACAAATGAGTTAAAGAGGTTTACTTATCTTTGTGACTTGTTGAATAATGAAGTCTGCAACACTGCTTGTAATATAACACAAATAAAAGGCCCTCAATAGCTAAGCGTAAATAATTGTAGGTAAACTTCACGGTACATAGCAAATGCAATTTACACCAACTGTCTCTTCACTTCTAAGAGTTCACCAAACGACGTTCCCTGTAAAAAAGTCAGCCCTGGACGATGCCTATAACGAAGTTGGCGAGAGGTGCTTTTCTACCTCCCGATAAAGTTTCTGTCCACTGTCGTCCGGCCATTGGCGGTATGTACTAGGCCGGCAATTGGCCGAGGCGCAGTCAATATTCTCATCCTCAGTGCCGCCCCAGCTCTGATGGAACTCGCGCAAATGGCGACTCTATGACACTGGCAACAGTTCGCATATTTGCGCCTGTGGTGCTTTTTCCCTGGCTGCGACACAGCACAAAGTAAAGACACCTCGAGCGTCAATATTTTAACAGTAAATTTCCAAAGCAAAAGTAACAAAGTCCCTAAACTTACCGCCTTCCAGAAAAGCTGTCGCGCTTAAACTCTATTCGGAGACGAGAGCTGTCTGAATACCGAAGTAGAAAGCTTCGAAATATTTAACGAGACATCTCCACAGCCGTCGTTCACCCCTGTAACCTACGGCCCATAGTGCACCACAGTTGTCTCGACGCCGGTTTTGGACAGCGTCATTTTGGTATGCACGTTACACTTTAACCACGGCGGCACGTGAACAGCTTACAAACTTAGCCGTTTCGGGAGTGGTTCCACCCTTGACCCGAAAGCCAATGATCATGCCCCTTTGGACGTGAGATTAATCGCTCCGTTTTCACGTTACGACAACTACTGTGCCGTTTTCCTTTCCTCTCCGACACGCTTTATACACCATGTACTGCCAGCGACGCCACCTGCCTTCCGTGAGTCGGTATTGTACGCGGACGTCGAAGTTAGACGGCGGTCTCAGTAACTTGTCTGGACTGTGTGGTTCTGGTAAGGGCAGTCTTCGAATGGTGCCTCAGCTTCTGAAGCGTGCAAAACACCACATGTGTAGATGACCATGAAAATAGCAAGTGTGGAAATTTATATGCATTTCACACTAGCGATCTGTTTACAAAATGCATTAATTTCTTAAATTTAAAAATGGTCTTAGTGACATGTGTTTTTGTTTGCAGTAGCACTCATTGAGAAAAACAAAGAAGATTAATGACATTTTAGATCACAGCTTATTATGTATTTAATAAATGGTGTCGTTCACGACTGCTCAATGTTACTAGCGTTAACTTGTCAACACAAAGTGATCGTGTCATAAGTTTACAATTTTTACATTGAATAGTTTCTTAATGACAGTCATCTTGCTCCCTTGTTATATGTTTACTTTGTTTTCTGGTTAAATACTATGAATGTTACACCATTTTAGCATGTTTTACCCATAATGATACTTTCCGCCTGTAAAGTTGCGTCACTTGCAGCACGCTTGCAGCAGTAGCTTTACGCTATGTAAAAGCAGTGACACAGCGCAATAGCCAGACACGAGACTTAATGAATTAAATAAATAAAATGAAATAAAAGAATACTAAATTATACTTTGAGAATAGAATATTAGTACCTTCTTTTCACCCCTACTAATCTACCTGGAGTAAAATAAGAAAGTCGACTCTACTACCAATTTTGAACAGTTTTACATCGACATCGATATCTATGCTCCACAAGTCACTTATGGTGTTAGACAGGATAATTCGTATAGCGCTGTAACTTTCCCCTTTTCCTGTTCCAGTAGCTAACACCTGAGGTCAATAATGAACTTTTCAGGGATATACATAGGGGAATCAATTAATTAGTTGACTCTAGAAAGACCGGCGTTCACATAATTTTAACAGTGAACCGGTTAGAAATGTTAAATGCATCTTCTGTAGCGTCTGCCACTGTAGTTCGATAAGCGTTTCCGTGACGCTTTAGCGCTTACGGAACGAACCTTTGACGAAACGCGCTGCACTTCTTTGAAACTCCTTCATTTCTGTTGTCATTCGTATGCAGTAAGGACACCAGACTGACGTGCAGTATTCAAGTAACGATCGAACGATGATTTTATGAGCTGCCTCCTTCGAAGATGGACTACACTGCCTATGAATTTCAGTCCAGAATCGGTCTAGCTGCTGTTAGTTTCACATGTTTATTCCACTTTGAAATCCTCCATACGCATACTCGGCAACCGTGTAATCACACAATTTGTAAACAAACTGCTCGTGGAAAACTGCTACGATTTTGCCGACTCCCTAAGTTCACAGTAAGCAGCACGTCTT
The DNA here is from genome assembly GCF_023898315.1 of Schistocerca nitens. Lineage (NCBI taxonomy): Eukaryota > Metazoa > Arthropoda > Insecta > Orthoptera > Acrididae > Schistocerca > Schistocerca nitens. The sequence goes on from NC_064617.1 coordinate 499,307,190, forward strand.
TCTTTTTGAACACTTCTAAAGATGAGGTCTCAGTCGCGGACTTCCTTTGCGATTGCATTTAGCGAAGCACGCAGTAGCTGGTTGTCAAACGTCTGCATAAAAGGCATGTTGAAGAATGGGAGACAAGCACGACAAGTAGCGAGAAAGATCGTGTTAGATGAAGTCCTTTCCCGTCTGGCCGAAGAGCAGCTGCCATTAATCTGCAAGTGTTTCACAACGGACACATGTAGCGCGGGCTCCGAATACTCCACCCACGACCGAGTAACTGGGCCACGCGCTGCGAGCTGCCCTGCTCGCTCACCGGGCTCTGCTTGTTTAGATGCTATCGCTGCATATCGAGACCTCTTAAACAAGTTACCTCTCCGTATACTTAAACCCGTGTTTGATGCCGATGAAATATCCAGACAACGCTTCGCCCGAGCACCTGCCTCTCAAGCGATTATCATTATGTATTTGGGCTAAGCGTGATGACTTCTTTGTCCCCTTCCTTCTCATCGCCTGTTGTTGCGCTGTAGGGTTATGCCATGCGAGTGCTCCAGTGAAGCTTCTAGTAGAACACAGGGACGTATTCGAAAATCGTCAGACCAGAAACTACGGACAATCCTGGACTCCTTTCCCCGCCTACAGAGTCAGGACAAGGGGGTGTCATACTGCTAGGTCTCAGGGCATGTGGAAATTAAATCAAATCAGGGTGCGAATCGAAGATGCATTCGTGGTAAAGGCTGAAGGGAAAACTTGGTGTCCCCTTATTTGTTATTATAGCGCTGTTATAGCACGATTTCACATTTCACTGGGAGCAGCAGAAGGTGCGATCTTTCATACGAACAATTTAGTTGTGGTGTTCCCACTTGCACACTTGCAGCCATTTGAACGCGCCTTCAAACAGGTCATTGTCTTGTGTCACGACACATACATTCGTTCTTCGGCGAGAGTAACAATGACGACACGCCGTTGCCAGGGGTCGACCGATAACATCGGTTGAAACCTACGTAGATCACAGTGCGCTTGGCGGGATGAAGAAGGTTAAAATATGTTCTATCAAAGACATTAGAACCCATTCTAACGTGGCTAGTACTGTCTTCAGTTGTAGGAATACCAGACAAGTTTTACAGATATACGAAACGTCCTGTTACATACTCGAGATGTTTCGTGGTGATATTGAAAGCCAGCCTGAGTGGACGAGCGGTTCTAGGCGCTACAGTCTGGAACCGCGCGACCGCTGCGGTCGCAGGTTCGAATCCTGCCTTGGGCATGGATGTGTGTGATGTCCTTAGGTTAGTTAGGTTTAAGTAGTTCTAAGTTCTAGGGGACTGATGACCTCAGAATTTAAGCCCCATAGTGCTCAGAGCCATTTTTTTGATATTGAAAACCAAGTTTACAAACACTCTAGACAGCTTCAAATTAATTCTGTAAAACAGACATAAGTAAATTAACCGATATGTCTGAAAGACAAATATAATTTTCTTGAATAAGATACTGTGAACGTCTAAAACGCTGAAAAGGGGAATCAGTCGTACCACAATAGCAAACCACCTCATGTAACGGAATCACCACTACAGCCATCAAAATACAACGACAACTCAAAAATCATCTACTACAGTAATATTAAGAATCAGAATGGATAATCATCACCTTTCTCACTTGCATACATAATTTTTTGACGTTATGTCTATAACAAAAAATTTTGATACTTATTTTGCCAGTATGGCAGATGACGTGCCGCATTTTAAGAAAAGACATGACGTTGAAATTGCTATACAACCACAGATCGTGGATAATGTAATATCAGGTAATGCTAAATTAATTATTCTTAAAATATTGAGTTGTTAGAAAATTTGTGGTTTCCTATGAATCAGGTATTTCGGACCATAGATGTTATCGTATTTTTCATCCTCAGGATACCACGAACTCCTTTGTTACATAAAACCGACGAAAACAAACTAATGTTAATACCGCGGATCATCGTCCAAAGTCTGTAACTTCAGGCTTTGAGATCGGCTGCGCTGGGACCGCGCACGTACTTAGGAGCTGATTTGAGAACATCGGTCGTCTTTGCCCAAATGTCGGTTGTCGATGGAACGCCCCCAGGTTGGTGCCACTTTGATCGTAGCCTCATGTATTGTGCTTTTACTGTACAAATTCCTGTACGTTACACTTTAAATGGATGTACAACTATATTATAACGAGGGAACAGAAACGTTTCTACCAGCCGATCTGCTCTGTATTTTCGATGACAGTCAAATGAATGTGGCACGTGTTTTAACGTTCTGTGTCGAGTCAGATCTACATAAGTGCTCAGAGCCATTTGAACCATTTGTTATGCTAATTATCGCTATTCTTATCAGATGAAGTGCCATCTGTCGGACATTTTTTGAACTTTTGTAGTTTTTTGGTTCTAATAAAAACCTCTGTCATTCCAAGCATGTGTGTCAATTTGTACCTCTCTATCTATATTATTCCGTGATTTATTCAGTTTTCGAATTTATACTGACTTTTTAATCACCGGGTAGCTGATACATGTTCATCAAATCGATGTGAGGCATGTTTTTCTTACGATCGCAAGTAGCTGCCATCAACCGTGCAGGAATAAGATGAGCTCTCAAAACAGTGTCCGCAGCACCACTCATGAAGTGACACATTTGCGGTCTCTACGCCGCCGATCAGTGATACTGTTGGTTCGTGTGGGGTTCTGCGGAGATTGGTTTGACAGTGCACATTAGTGGTGGACGGCTGATGACGGAAACGTACGGTCCGAAGAAAAACACGTCTCACGTCGATTTTATGACTATGTATAAAGTATATATGATGATGAGGCTAGCAGCCTCTAAAGCGATCATGTTACAACAACAACAACAAGAAAAGGAAGATAAATGCAGTCAGAGCGAGATTTATTCTTACTCGCCACTGCTAAAACTAAATTCGTTGACAGAATAAATTTCCACTGTGCCTTGCAATATGTGCTGATTTGAAACTTCCTAGAAAGATTATAATTGTCCGCCGGATCGGCACTGGAACCCGGAACCTGCGGTTATCGTGGGCAAGTGCTCTACCAAATGAGCTATCCAGGCATGATTTACGAACCGCTCTCACACCTTTATTTCTGCCAGTACGTCTTCTCCTACCTTCCGAATTTCTCACAAGTTCTCGTGTATACCTTGCAGGAATAGCACTCCTGGTAGTAAAGATAACGCAGAGAAGTGGTTTAGGCACAGTCTAGACCAGCGGTCGTCAAAAAGTTTTGCTCACGAGCTATTACTGGCATTTTGTGTGTGTGTGTGGGGGGGGGGGGGGGGGGAAGCACCTTGGTCGGAATATATACCGATCTTACTATTAACTAGTAATCTACATAAGTTAGTATGAGTATGTCATCAGCTCCCAATGGACTAGACATGGTAAGGGCGCGATAAGTAGCCGCTGATCCTCCCAGTACTGTTGATTCAAAGTCAACACCATTCGGAACACTTCGTGTTGACTGTTTCTGTTTCACATAGCTGCCACCCTCGGCGACACCAAAGGTGTGATACTTTAATTGCCTGACAGAGAGTTATTTCGTTATCTGTGTGAACAGATGATTAATTGATGAATAACAGTAATTGTACTTATATTAAAATGCTTTACAATCAACCGTCCTACCATTCTCTTCAATTTTTTGGAAGTTCTGGACACAAAATAGTAATTACACATCACAGACATTTTAACATTTTACCTCTGTTGCTGAGTTTGAGAGAAACTACACTAATTATGCCCAATTAGAGTAAAATCTCACTTAATACCGGTACAAACAAAGTTACATCGCCGTTTCGGTACTTAACCTAAATCTCATGCTCTGAGTAACCTTACACCCGCAAATCAGGCGCTCCAAAGAAGTAAAACCAAAGTATTAATGCAGCATAGCAGGTTTATTTTGAAATAGAAAGATATTTGTATCGACCTGACATTGTTCAATTTCAGTCATTGTCGTCAGAAACTCTCTTCACAGCCAATGTAATTAAAGAATAATCACTATCATAAGAGATTGTTGGAAGCTGGGAAGACAAAATGCGAGATATAAATCACAGAAATAGTAGAACTGTTACTTTTAGTACAAAATAATGCACGTTGGAGGAACAGCAGCCATTTGAAACAAAAGTAGTAAGCGGTGCAAAGATACCCTGACTGGAAAAATGATAGCCCGACTGAATGTATGAAATATAAGACATGACCAAAACTGCTTACTACTTATATTGAATGTTATGTTTCTTTTTCCCACTGGATTGTATTACAACAGCCTTAATTAACTTAATGTTTCTTGCTACAAATAAGCACCGTATTTGAAAGTCACCACCTCTGTCATGCGCATTCGTGAGTCTTTGTTATTTAAGTGTCAAAATTTACACCATAGCAGCTCATCAGTACGAATCACGCACTCTCATGAGTTCTTAGTACTGGAAGACAAACAATAAAACATTTCCCTCCCACATCTGCAATTTACCCCTCTGCACCTGGGGTAAGAGGACAACTTTACTTAGCTCACGGCCGAATTCACCCACGTCAATTGAAATTAATCATATCATATAATTTGGACAACCAGGAATCATGACTGAAGACAATTCAGCTCCAGTCAATGGGATTCCAAGCCGAGGACGTTTGTGGAACCTCCCAGGACAGCAGTGGAATACAGCTTGACTGTCGGTCATGTTGGCCCCACAAACACGAGAGATGCTTTGGAGTGCTATTTCATTTCGTAGCAGAACCCTTTTGGTTGTCTTCTACGGCATCACTTCATGGGAAATCATCATGGGGTTACATTTCAGCATGATAATGCCCGCCCGTATACGGCTAACTGCTTATCTTCGTGTTTGTGAAATTCTATCTTGGCCAGCAAAGTCGCCGAATTTCTCCCCATTTGAGAACGTTTGGAGCGTCATGGGCAAAGCCCTCCAACCTGATCGGGATATTGACGATATGACTAGTCAATTGGACAGAATTTGACACATAACCCTCAGGCGGACATCCAACAACTGCACCAGGCAATGCCAAGCAAAATAATTACCTGCACAAGGACCAGAGGTGGATCAATGCGTTATTCACTTGCTTGATTTGTGTAACTCTTTCTTTTGAACAAATCACCCAGTTTTTCTCAAGTTAAGAGGGTTGTCCAGAAAGTAAGTTCCGATGGGTCGCTAAATGGAAACAACAGTGAAAATCAGAAACATTTTATTTGCATAGTTAGCTACACTTTCCAGATACTTCTCTACACAGTCACCGATTCGACTTAGACATTTGTCGGAGCGTTATACCAAATTTCCAACACCAGCGTCATAGAAGTCAGCCGCCTGTGCTTTCCAATAATTATCTACGCTGGTCTACAGCGCGTAGCCTGTGCCCAAGTGTTGTCTTCGTATCCTGTGTTTCATGTGAATAGAGCCATCGAAAAGGCTGCAGGAGCGTCTTCACTGCCCCTGCTGAGTGCAGCCGAGAATTGCCATGAAGAAGGAACTGCGTGGCAGTTGTGTTAGGTGGGCTGCATTCATTAAGGCGAAGCCTCTCAGCGGGCCCTCCTACTTGGCGGAAGACATCGTTGTTCTAGGCACCTTTACTCGCTCACAGTGCGCTCACAACTGTAAAGAGCGTCTTGATACGATCGACGGTCATACTAGAGACACTACCCAACAAATCTGTGAAAAGCTCATCGGGTTTTCAGTGTGGTGTACATTTCGTGACCAATCGGAACTTACTTTCCGGACAACCCCCGTATAACCATTTGTTTCTCTATACATACAAATCACATCTGTCGATTTCCGTCCCATTCGGATAATTCCTTCTTGTGTCTTGACCTGTTTACTTCAGATGTTTACTCCATAATCCAAAAAACATTCAGACATAAATACGCTGCCGGCGGCAGTGGCCGAGAGGTTCTAGGCGCTCCAGTCCGGAACCGCGCTGCTGCTACGGTCGCAGGTTCGAATCCTTCCTCGGGCATGGATGTGTGTGATGTCCTTAGGTTTAAGTAGTTCTAAGTCTAGGGGACTGATGACCTCAGATGTTGAGTCCCATAGTGCTCAGAGCCATTTGAACCATTTGAACCACAAATACACTGCTTTCTTTTAAATGTACCTAATACATAATACATAATACGTAAGTGGGACATGTTGTTAGAAAAAATCTCGAATAGTTCATGACTCATTTATTTCAAATTCTTACACAATACCTAATAAACATTTGGATAAACGTAACTGTATGTCAAAGGGATAAGTTGTTAGCAAAAGTCTCGAAGAGTTCTTGACTGACTTACTTCAAATTTTTACAAAATGGCAAATGGTTCAAATGGCTCTGAGCACTATGGGACTTAACATCTGTGGTCATCAGTTCCCTAGAACTTAGAACTACTTAAACCTAACTAACCTAAGGACATCACACACATCCATGCCCGAGGCAGGATTCGAACCTGCGACCGTAGCAGTCGCGCGGTTCCGGACTGAGCGCCTAGAGCCGAAATTTTTACATGATACTATATTAAACATTCAGGCAGACATATGCCACGTACTTTTTTTACTATGTGGAGAGGAAACGAGTAAGCTGTTACTGTTGTCTAATAACGATTCCATACGAGAGTCGCCAGATGCCTGAACAGCAATGAACAATATTAATAAAGGAATACATCCTATGGCTTGTAGGCTGGTCGGAAACTATCTAATACTTAAAAGGAGATTTGCGCCACCGAAATGTAAGAAACAATGTCCGTCACATGTATGCACGGCTGATGGCCTTGGTTAATCTATACTCAGTGAGATGGAATTATTAATTACCAAAATGATAAAAAGAAGAATTCGATTACTACGCATTTATTTTACAAAAGTCTACACATATGGCCAAAACTGAACAGGGGAAAAGTCTTCGTTCAAAAATAACAAATAATAAATGAAGTATCAAACTGTCCCAGTTACAAGTAATGCACGTATGGTGCGTCTGGAGGGTACTGTCAAAAACAGTGCAGAGATTGCGTCTGAATCGACCATAAATGTAGTCGCAGAAACAACTGCGTTATCCATGGTATATGTATTACGGAGCGGTTAGACATCCATCCGAATAGCGAAAGAACTGGAATGATAAAATTAAGAAACTGCTATGGCTGTCAAGCGACTGTAAATTAATCATAAGATTCCTAAACTTCTCACTGTGCTGATATCCTTTAAATCCCAATACCGCAACAAGAACACTCACCATTGAGGCTGCCACCTCAAATCTCGAACAAACACCAACTGCCCTCTATTGATCTCAGAAGAAAAAAGCTGCTATTCTCTACCGATCTCCGACAGTGACACTTCTTTCTGCCACTCTCCAGGTCGCTATACGTTTCCGATCTCTGAACAAACATTATTCCCCTAAAAACCCACTTTAGCCAACCAGGGCTCCTGCTTATTAGTTTCAACTATTATAAGAGAGAACATTTTCCACACGACCCCCTAGTCGCGCCTTATGAGCGTTAGACAGATGCAACCCACACATTAGAGCTCTAGCCTAGGCCTCGGGCTATGAGACCCGAGCAAATGCTAGTTTTTCTCCCTGTCATCCCGCTTGATTTTAGAAGGCATACTAACTCTTTCCACAATTTTGCTAAACATCTTTGGTGTTGGTATTTCGTCTTGGGGCGTAAAGTCATACACAATCAGCAGGCTGTCAACTTTTCACAGGCGACAGTATGTCGCTTAGAGGCGTAAAAGGTCATTAATATCTAACCAGTCTCTTTGCTGCTGGAGCTATCATATATGCAAGACACTTGTCTCCACCATTAATCAGTGAAGTGTCCTCCACTACTCGTTCCTCCAAGAATGGACCGTGATGAACCAAAGGTGAGCTTGTAAATTGACCACCCTTGTTGTATACATTACGTGAGCTCTCTTTTGTCCACACGACACACAGACCGCCTTGCCGGCGAAGGTGCGCGACTCACAAGTGAAACTCTGTCATATGAACTTTACCTCATATGAACAAATGACTATTATTTCAATAAGATCTGACTTGTTTGTTCCTTGACTTGTTGAGAGGAGTACCAGGCTGTCTATGTACATCTGAATCTACTTGGATACTCTGTAAATCACACTTAAGTGCCTGGCAGGGGGTCCATCGAACCAACTCCACAATAATTCTCTACTATTCCAACCTCGGACAACGCGCCGAAAAAAGAGTGCCTATATCTTTCCGTGCGAGCTCTGATTTCCCTTATTTTATTATAATGATCGTTTCTCTCTATGTAGGTCGGCGTCAACAAGATATTTTTGCATTCGTAGAAGAAAGTTAGTGATTCAAATTTCGTAAGAAGATTCCGCCGCAGCGAAGAACGCCTTTGTTTCAATGATATCCACCGCAGACACTCTCTCTCCCCTATTTTTCGATAATACGAAACGTGCTGCTATTCTTTGAATTTTCTGGATGTACTCCGTTGACCCAATCTGGTAAGGATCCCACACCGTGTAGAAGTACTCCAAAAGAAGACGGGCAAGCGTAGTGGAGGCAGTCTCTTTGTAGATTCTATTAAAAGGAGCTAAATATGAGAATAACTGATATTACTTGTGCTCCCATTGAAAGTAAGGGTGGAGAGCAGTCTTAACCGATTAATCACAGCAGGAGGGGGTCTTGGTCAAAGTGCGAGTACTGAGACACGCACAAGAATCTTATCATATTCCTTAAATTAATCAATCTTCTTGCTGTCAGACTGGGCTTTCATATTGGTTGGATTAGGAAGGGAACCAGGTGTGCGGACCGAGATTCTCGTTTACCAACGTGGAAAAATAAAGAAAACAAAGGCACACTTCTTTCTGAGAGGTTGGTTGTATTTACAAATAGTTAGCAAACATCAAAACGTAATGAACAGTTTAGAAATGCAAAAATATATGAAAGGGATGAAACAGATCTCTCTCATCACGCCAATCTCCTGAAAAGAAATATGTGCTGGAAATATCCTTCCTGTGGAAAGTTCGTTCCGAACATTTCTTCAAGAAGTATTATTATTTGTTTCTGTCGTATGCTCCCAAAATCATAATAATGCATTTAAAGTAAATCAACTTGGGCTGTGAAAGTAGGGACGAACCCTCAATATATTTGTAACAATTGTATATAAATGATATGAGGAAACATCTGTAAACACAGATAAAAGTAAGTTTAAAACCTACGTACCAAGTGTTGAGTAATTAGATTGTTGAAGCTGGCCCAGAAATAGCCTAATGGAAACGAAAGGAAATAACAAGATATTACTACTACAAGGAAACTACGAGGCATACAATCATAATAAAGAAATTAAAAACACAAAAGGCTATTAAGTACGAAACAATATAAAGACAATTGAAAAATAAAAGCATATACAACAGAAACTTAAACAATAATCCATTAATGGTCAGAATGTTACGAAAAGAAGTGTCAAACATGTACATATAGGCAGTGTCGCATATTGCAGCTAACGGACAAACGAAGTTTATTGTTCATATGAAAAAGTTAGACAGGCCGTTTACGCGCAAGTACCAACCAATAATATACGAGACAAACAGTAATAATAAATTTTGAATAACTGTAAGTATACAAGAAAAAAATCATATAGAGTAATTTAAAGGAAACTACAAAAGAAACTACAATAGATGTAATCACATAAGATAAACTGAATTCATAAAAGGATATCAAATCTGCAACAACGTAATGATCAACGAAAATTAAAAGCACTTACAACAGAAACTGATGTAATCACTTAATATAAGGTCACAGTGTGAGCACCAGAAGTGTACTCAGTGTCACCTACTGAAGCTGATGTGCTAAGGAAACTGGTTATGCATACATAAAATGTTAATTAGCAAAGCAATATGCACTGGTCAGTAATATTACAGACAAATAATGATTATGACTTGTACGTGTCATAGTTAACTACAAACATAAAATAAAAATATCGTCTAATTAAATTAAAAGTGGTAAGTCAATGGAGGACTGATTTTAGGCCACCTTAATAACCACCAAACGGCGTAATCTAAAAAGACATATTAATAAAAACGCACTTGTCACAGAGTACAAAAGGTCCAATATAATAACTTAACGAAGCACAAGCATTTATTTTGCAAGGAAAAGATACACACATTCAGATGAATCCTAAGTCGTACCAAATTCATCTTTCACATTTCACTGCTCCCTTACACTCGGCAATGGGGGCGTGTCTCTGAGGCAGTTGGTGGGTAAGTCATTCAATGGGCGACTTGAAGGATCACTTGGGAGGGTTTAGTGGCTGCATGTCAGAGTAGATGGCCCGTTGATCGGCGAGCACAGTGATCAGTTCTGCTTCTCGCGTCGTACTTCAAGTCGTGTCCACGACCCAGCTCGCTTCGTCGGCCACCCATCAAGCGCCAGGAGTGTCTCAGAATGGGGCTGTCGACAGGCACAGTGTCAGCCACTGTGTTTTAGACTTGCTAACGCCCATGAAAGCCAGCAGGAAGATGTCTTATCCTTTGTGGTGTCACTGCCAGACACCACACTTGCTAGGTGGTAGCTTAAATCGGCCGCGGTCCATTAGTACATGTCGGACCCGCGTGTCGCCACTGTGTGATTGCAGACCGAGCGCCACCACACGGCAGGTCTCGAGAGACGTACGAGAACTCGCCCCAGTTGTACGACGACGTTGCTAGCGACTATACGGACGAAGCCTTTGCTCTCATTTGCCGAGAGACAGTTAGAATAGCCTTCAGCTAAGTTAATGGCTACGACTTAGCAAGGCGCCATTAGCCTTAAATAGCTTGTATATAGAGAGTCACTTGTATCGCCACAATCTCCAGATGTCTCATCAAGAACGATGTATACAAGGATGTATTAAAAGTTAAGTATATTCCAAAGATACGTATTTTCTTTATCACATTCATTAAGTCTCCTGTTTCAGACCTCACTCCATCCTTCGTGAGTTAGCGCGTGCATCTTGGCCGCCTCTTTCAATTAGTGTGCGTAGTGTTGGCAAGTCTGCCGACACTACATCCTTGTCATCAGATTAGTGTCGTCCACTAACGGTAGAGTGGACACTCATTAATACTCATATTTGCACCAGAGTTAAGGTACTGCCTCTTCTTATGATGTAGCATGCGTCACTTGTGTCCTGCCTAGACATCACAGGTTGCCATCTTTACCATTCTTGTTTCTACGTAAATACAAAAAGAGGTGCGTAGCATCACCGTAAGTGGTGTACACTGAACACCGGCTGTTAATGACGTGCTGTTCTAGCAAACAGGTTGCGTGCATATCAATGAGTGCGCTGGGACACAAGGATTGCAGCTGGCTATCAGTCGGTCATTCTCGTTTGCACGTAGGTTGCCAGGTCATTATGCTACTGTTAAAATCGTCAGGCGCCTCACTTCTGGCAATGGCACATCTGCTGGCGTAGGTCATTGGCCCCCCTTCGTAAGGAGCAGCCAACTGCTTCTTTCCAGCTAAAGTGTGATGCCAGCAGAGAAGGGGTTGGTGGCTCAGCTCCTTCAGTCTTCGGCCCAGATGGATCACCCTCTGGGACCGCCCATGGTGTGCTTGGGGCTGTTGGCTGCTCACTATCCAGCGGCTAGTCGAAAGCGTAGGGGGAGAGAGTAAAACCATCTCAACTCGCCCTTCAGATTTCTCTCACTTATTCTGATCATTCTTAATATGTATAAAAGAAATTACAGTCATAATATCACTTACATACATGTACGAAAATACGGACTTCCTTATCACTCGTTTTCTCCGTTAACTTCATAAAACAATTGGGATATCTGTTCCAATTTACGGAATTCACTGCTAACTAATGTGATAAACAAAGTCGCAACAGTATCATGGATCACTATATACAGAATTAATTACATAAACTGTGTACTAAAAATATTGCGGAAATGGAAAATACTACTTGTGGCGAAACAAGCGCTGTACCATTGGAGAAGTGCAGAGGCGAGCGAGTGTGCCGGGACATACCCCAGTTCACTGATAGTAGCGCCACGTCACCACAGTGCGTCTGTGGGTAGCACACAAGTATTGCACCATAATTTAAGAATGTAATTAAAAGTTAAGGTTGCTTTTCCAGACTTTGTTAGCATCTGATTTAGTATATTAATTTGTAAGCTGTCAAATCGCAGACTGATCAGGTCAATATTTTTCCCTAAATACATCGTTTTAAGAAAAAAATAACTGGCGCTAATTCATAAAGTTAGAAACCCAAAAATTCGTCATAATGTGCAGATGGATGTCAAAAGTAACTGGTACAAGTCTCAACGTGATTTAAGAAATATTTTGCTCAGAATCCGCGTTTTTAATAAAAATTGAAGGTGCTAAATATTAGCCCTAGAAATATGAAAATTTGTATGAAGCTTCACTTAAACATAAAACATTAATTATATAACCCCATTGAGCTACCTCTAATAGTTGGTTGGTTGGTTGGTTGTTTTGGGGAAGGAGACCAGACAGCGAGGTCATCGGTCTCATCGGATTAGGGAAGGACGGGGAAGGAAGTCGGCCGTGCCCTTTGAAAGGAACCATCCCGGCATTTGCCTGGAGCGATTTAGGGAAATCACGGAAAACCTAAATCAGGATGGCCGGACGCGGGATTGAACCGTCGTCCTCCCGAATGCGAGTCCAGTGTTTAACCACTGCGCCACCTCGCTCGGTTCTCTAATAGTTATCGAGTAATTTGTAGAAAATTAAATTTGGAGCTAAAACGTCCTTATTTGTAGTAGATTAAGTATCTGTTGTATTAATGCTAGAAATTCTTCCCAACAGCACGTGATGACACCTATTAAATAATAGAACTAGAACTAGTTTCAATGCCTGGATGTAAATAATAACAGATACAAGGTCTCTTAAAGTTGTAGTTCAGAGGTCAGGTTCTACAAAATCAAATGGCTCTAAGCACAATGGGACTTAACATCTGAGGTCATCAGTTTCCTAGGCATCCTGCGATCGTAACAGCAGCGCGATTCTGCACTGTAGCGCCCAGAACCGCACGGCCACAGCGGTCGGCTCAGGTTCTACAGTCAGTTCTGTTCAGAAAATTCTAGACGGCAAAGTTTAAATGCAGGCGAGCTAAAACTTTTTCTGTGATTTTAACCAACTTAACTACATGTATACAAAAATTACAAACATTCTAAATTAATACACAACAGTGTTATGTGTCCGAGAAAGCGCTTTTAGAGGCTGCTACCGCGGGCGTAGGGCGGACAACAGCAGGTGTTCCCTTGGCCATCCTCTGCGCCACATATGTAAATACAGCCCGAGAGGCAAGACTAATTGTAAGATTCGCTGCGCACCCAACCATTGTACAATACGCGTCAGTCAAGCGCCGGAGTGCGCGCTGCCTCGGATGACGTCAGAGACAGGCTGATACTAAACGCATATTTTCAGTAATAATAGAAACTGAACTCGCGAGGACTGTACACCGTCCTGGATCGCTTAGATTTCGCAGAAATAACTGTTAGTGTGCCGCCCGTAATGTTAACAAATCCGCGGGGCAAGTGGTGACAATTATTTTCCACTTTTGTGGCGCGCAATTATCTGATTATCAGAATTCAGGGCGAAAAACAATTTAATAGGAACTTACCATAAAGGTTGCCTCTGAACTGATCATAGTGCTGTTTAGGATAGAGAGATTTATTGTCAGTATTAACATAATGAGTATCACAATGTGCAGCGTGTGAAACTTTACCAAATATATCTATCAATTAGAAGTCAAAGTCTTCATTTGTAATGAGAGTCCTGATCCTGCCGAGCAGGGAATAGAAACACTTCTTTCAGTAGGGTGGACAAGAATGTGGACTTGCAGACTGTGAACTATGGTCAGTATGTTCTCCATCGCTTTCTGGCTGACCACAGAAATAGTTTCCAGGCTCTCGTAAAAGACTGCGAACAGCAGTGATAATATTCCAGTTTCCTTCTACTTATGATTTATGACTGATGATGGTTATTATTATTATTGTTATGATTAACCCGCCGCTCCACATACTATTGTGCAGATTTCACTGAATGAATTGTTAATTAGGGGCTCGTATTGTAAGCCAATAAACCGATCGTAATAACACTTAGAAAGTGTATTTTTGTGTAAATATACACATTTTAAATGGAACAATGGCTGTTGACATTAACAAACTGAAAGTAGGGTTAAATAAAATGTCAGCTGTCTTTGTTGCAGGATTCTAGTGCGAGTCGTTTATGAGATACTGTGTTTTGAAAAGTTCCCACCCCAGCACTTGTACAGTACCTGTGGTAGGACACACTAAAGAACAACAGAAGTGCATACACTAGTTATTAGGATTCTCACCAGTAACGAGACAACTGACCCTCAATATAGGCTCCCGTCCTGTTATGCAACGACTGCTACATGCGCGCTAGCATTTCAGCGGAGACGTCCGAGCAGGATGCAGTAATACAACGTTGCATATCATCAGGTGTAGTAGGAAGGTCTTTGTAGACGGCGTGTTTCATCTTCTCCCACAGAAAACAGTCTACAGATGCCAGATCTGGGGAACAGGACGTCCAAGGTACATGTTCTCTGCATCCTATCCAACGATTTGATAACAATCGTGAAGACATGCTGTACTACGGGCCACGCGGCGAACCTATTAGTACCGTAGGTTCCTCCTAGTCTGGAGAGGAACGTCTCCTAGCATCCGCGGAAGATGGTCTCTTACGAGGGGGCGATACTTGTGCCCGTTCAGTGTTCTGTCCATGAAAAACGGGGTTAGGAGCTGATGGTTCACTGTCCATGCCACACGTTTACACTCCATGGACGTTGACTTTCCACCTAACGGAGCGGAAGGGGATTGTCAACAGACCGATAGCACCTGTCTCGGCGATTTACCGGGACATAACTGGTAAATGTGGCTTTATCACCAAACACGACACGTCATACATCTGAAGTCTCCTGTCTTAATGTCCACGTACAAAAGTTGGTTCTTTTTTCTTTTTCTTTACAAGATGTGGTCTACTGCCATCTCTGCATAATGGTTAGTTTTCACTAGAGTGAGGTGTCGCAGGATGTGGGTACTGTGATGTTTGCGTGCGTCTGGTTAAGGTTAACCATTAATACGCTCTCATCTGAAGATAGATTGGGTCGAAGTCGAACGAAGGGTAGCGGTTTGAAGGGCGGAGGAAAGAAAGTTCCAAGCCAAGTGCCAAGGGAAACAAACCTCTGCGATAGTTAGGTCAGGTGGTAAGAGCAGTAGCGGATGTCTTGCTGCCTGCGATAGGTCATACAAGGGTAGCCATGTCGGGGGTGAAGCTGATTCCTGCACGAGGTGACCCTGCATAGGTACTTGGAATAGATTTTCCAGTACTGAACCGAACATCAGCATTCCAGAGGTCATCTGTTGTACATAGGCCTTTAAGGCCAAAGTTAACTATACTGATTTTTAATGTAGAGGGACTGTCATATCTCCGAAACAAGAGCTTTTAGGTGAACTCTGCCAAACTAACTTCTGCGGTGTTCTGTGCCTACAAGAAAACCACAGAGATGACGAAATGTGTCGTCCCAAAATACCCGGAATGAGACTTGTTGCTGAAAGACCTCATAAACAATATGGAAGTGACTTATTTGTACGACCCGAGCTCCACATTAGGTCTACATTCATCTCTGAACACAATGATATTGAAATACTCATAGTAGAACTTGATAACTGCATCGTATCGTCTATCTACAAACCACCTAATACGAAGTTCTCTTTTGTAACCCCTGAGAACTTCAACAAACACCAAACCAAGTTTGTAGTTGGAGACTTCAACAGCCACAGTACAGTCTGGGGCTACTCGCAAGATGATGACAATGGGGAAGAAGTACTGAAATGGTCTGATACCTTCCAACTAACTCTCATCCACGATAGTAAACTCCCCGCATCTTTCAAGAGTGGACGCTGGAAACGTGGATATAACCCCGATCTAATATTCGCAAGTGAGCACATAGGCCAACAGTGTGTTAAGACAGTTTGCCACCCTGTACCCAGTTCTCAACACCGCCCTGTGATGTGCCAACTTACTGCAGTATCCCAACCGAGAACAATTCCATTCCGCAGAAGATACAACTTCCGTAAGGCTAACTGGGAGCTTTTTAGTACCAATTTGGATAAAATTATAACGGATCTCCAAGCAACACCAGGAAACTACGATAAGTTTGTGGATGGAGTGAAGAAGGTATCACGGTCATCTATGCCACGGAAGTGCAGAACACAACACCTCTACAGATTAACAACGCATTCGGCAGCCCTAACGAATAAATGCCTGTCACTGTTTGAACAAGATCCATCCAATGAGCAAACCATCTTGGCTGGTCAAGAAGTAATGTCTTCCATAGCAGAAAACAAAAGAGAAAGATGGATTAAACTTATGGAGGAAACAGATCTTTCAATTAGTATCCAGAAGGCCTGGAAACTGCTGAAAAAACTAAATAACGATCCAAACAAACATGCCAATCACGGTAACATCGCTCGAAATGAAATTGCTACACAGATTCTTGAGAATGCTGAACCAAGATCTCCCATCAAAAAAACGGACTTCAAATTAGAGTTTAAGGAACAATCTCAAAATAATAACCTGACTAGACCATTCAACCTAGGTGCATTAGCCAACCATACATGCCAATCACGGTAACATCGCTCGAAATGAAATTGCTACACAGATTCTTGAAACTGCTGAACCAAGATCTCCTATCAAAAAATCGGACTTCAAATTAGAGTATAAGGAACAATCTCAAAATAATAACCTGACTAGACCATTCAACCTAGGTGCATTAGAAGAAGCCATTCACAAATGCAAAAATGGCAAGGCAGCAGGATTAGACGACATTTGTGTATAGCAAATTAAACATTTTGGCACCGCAACCAAAGATTGGCTCTTGTATAACTACTGTCTGGCGTTTTTCAAGATCCCGAAATTATGGTGCAAGGCACGCGTGATTGCGATACTAAAACCTGGAAAGTCACCAACGGATCCGAAGAACTACAGGCGAATATCTCTCGTTTGCCATCTCTATAAGATCCTTGAGTGAATGATTCTTCACCGCTTAACTGCGGTAGTTGAGCCACTTCTTATCTCGCAGCAAGCTGGCTTTAGACCAGGCAAGAATTGCACCTCACAAATCCTATATCTTTCTCAGTTCGTAGAAGATGGCTTTGAGCAGGGAAAGATAACAGGTGTAGCTTTTGTTGACCTTTCGGCAGGCTTTGACACCTTAAACCACAGAGTGTTACCGCACAAAATCTACAACCTGACTAACGAAAACGCGCTGACGAGGATAATTGCAACACTCCTACAGAATAGACGTTTTTTCGTTGACTTCCAAGTAAAACGCAGCCGATGGAGAACTCAAAAAAACGGTCTCCCTCAAGGAAGTGTACTGTCATCTATTTTATTTAATGTGTACACTAACGATCAGCCACAACCTCAAGGATTCAAAAGTTTCATATATGCTGATGACCTTGCTCTTGCTGCTCAGGGCAATCGGTTTGAAGATGTAGAGATAATGCTTACGCACGGTCTACAAGAGCTTGGTACTTACTATGAAAAGAATCAACTTGCACCCAATCCTAAGAAAACGCAAGTGTGTCCAGCCATCTGAAACATAAACAAGCTGACAGGAAACTTGAAATATTTTGGAATGGAGTTGCACTAGAATATCATTCTCACCCCAGGTATTTGGGTGTCACTCTCGAACATACATAACTTACAAGGAACACTGTCTGAAGCGGAAGTAGAAAGTATCCTCCAGAAACTGTCTTCTTCTGAAACTGGCGGGATCTAACTGGGGTACACATCCGCAAACATTAAGAACAACAGCTCTCGCATTATGCTATTCTGCAGGAGAGTACGCTAGCTCAGTGTGGTACTATTCAGTACATACAAATCAGGTTGATGCAGCCTTAAATGACAGCTGTAGGATTATTACAGGCTGCCTAAGGCCAACCCCAATGGACAAAGTTCAATGTCTCACTGGGATTGCTCCATGTGACATCAGAAGAGAGGTCGCCGCAAACATCGAGAGGCATAAATCAAATACAGTGACCTCACATCCACTGTCTGGGAATCAACCTGCCAAGCCAAGACTGAAGTCCAGGAAGAGTTTCCTAACAACTTCACAGGCCTTATAAGGATCAGCTGCGGCTACCCGGCTCACCAAGTGGAAAGAAAGATGTCAACACCTGTCAAACTGGATGACACCACAAGAATCCCTGCCGCCTGGACACATGGAGAAGTGGGTCAACTGGAGGTCCTTGAACAGACTACGGACCGAAGTCGCATGATCGAGAGGCAATCTCCTTAAATGGAACTTCCAACTGCCAAATGCCAACACAACACTGTGCGAATGTGGTGAATTGCAGACAGCCCGGCATCTCTTCAAATGAAACTTATGCCCAACAAGCTGTAGCATGAAGGACTTAACGTCTACAGCACCCAATGCTATGAAAGTTGCCACCTTCCGGGTGAATACTGTATAGTTTTCTTTGTAAGTACTGTATATGTGTTAATTTTAGTGCACCTCTGATACGACTAAAGAAAGACCGTGTATGTCGATACCTTTTGACGTTGTGCGGTGCTGTTGCTCAGCGGCTGCCGCTGGGTGCCGGTGTTGAACTCTCGATCATCGTCAGCAACCTGCAACAGTTACGTTTATCATCGTTTTGTGTCCGATAGGTCACATATCGGATGCACAGCATGGGCTGATTTTGGCGATTTGTTTGTGCGTCAGTGGGCGAGCTCGTCGGTTTCCCTGCTGTGGCCTGTTGGTCGGTCTAATAGCAGCTTGTAATTTCTAGTCAACGTTGTTGATATGCAGGGGCTTGCCGACGTTTGTCGCTTGTTGGTGTATGTTAGCTTGCCATAGACGGTTATGTCCTAGCAATTAGTGTCTTTGGCCGCTTATGCTTCCACCTATGGTTGTGATCGTAGTTTCCAAGTAAGGATGAAACGATTGTTCGAGTGTCTCGAGTTCCCGTACAGTCGTGTGACGTGTTTTTTGAATACTTCCTTGAGGATTTCAAGGCGGTATTCATTGTGAAGAACCACGGTGTTTGTTTAGCGTGGAGTGTTGCTAATGATTCGTAGCAATTTGTTCTGCAGGCGGCGCAACCGCATACAAAAGTTAACACGATATAATCGTTTCCATGCTGCGGTTGATGGTGAGAGATGCGATAGGGATGGAATTTAGGTCGATGGAGAATGCCACTTCCTCGTCGACAGCGCGGGAACTAACGTGCAGATCAACTGCAACAGAAGCAGGAACATAAATTTCCACCTCTTCTACCCTCACTTGAATCTTTCAAATACGTTATGTAGGTGTTACACAATGACTTCCACGTAACTGATTGAAGAGGCTGACAAATAACTGTCGAGATGATTAATGTCTATTGGGATGCCTTGCCGCATACACCGTACGAGAACGAACAGTGTTCTTCCTACACTCTTCTTACACCATGAGCATCCCGGCATTTTCTACACTACTGGCCATTAAAATTTCTACACCAAGAAGAAAAGCAGATGATAAACGGGTATTCGTTGGACAAATATCTTATACTAGAACTGACATGTGATTACATTTTCACGCAGTTTGGGTGCATAGATCCTGAGAAATCAGTATCCAGAACAACCACCTCTGGCCGTAATAACGGCCTTGATACGCCTGGGCATTGAGTCAATCAAAGCTTGGATGGCGTGTACAGGTACAGTTGCCCATGCCGCTTCAACACGATACCACAGTTCATCAAGAGTAGTGACTGGCGTATTGTGACGAGCCAGTTGCTCGGCCACCATTGACCAGACGTTTTCAGTTGGTGAGAGATCTGGAGAATTTGCTGGCCAGGGCAGCAGTCGAACATTTTCTGTATCCACAAAGGCCCGTACAGGACCTGCAACATGAGGTCGTGCATTATCCTTCTGAAATGTAAGGTTTCGCAGGAATCGAATGAAGGGTAGAGCCACGGGTTGTAACATATCTGAAATGTATCGTCCACTGTTCAAAATGCCGTTAATGCGAACCAGAGGTGACCGAGACGTGTAACCAATGGCACTCCATACCATCACACCGGGTGATATGCCAGTATGGCGATGACGAATACACGCTTCCAATGTGCGTTCACCGCGATGTCGCCAAACACGGATGCGACCATCATGATGCTGTAAACAGAACCCGGATTCATCCAAAAAATGACGTTTTGCCATTCGTGCGCCCAGGTTCGTCGTTGAGTACACCATCGCAGGCGCTCCTGTCTATGATGCAGCGTCAAGGGTAACCGCAGCCATGGTCTCCGAACTGATAGTCCATGTTGCTGCAAACGTCGTCGAACTGTTGGTTCAGATGGTTGTTGTCTTGCAAACGTACCCATCTGTTGACTCCCATCGTCCACTCAGGACCTACTTATTCGACTCTCAAATACTGAGTAGCGTGTCGCAATGCAAACAAGGAACGCACAAGCACACTGTAGGCAAACATAACAACATCGTACCTAGAAATTACGCTGATTGAATGCAGAGACAAGTATCGGTGTGGAAACTTTTCAAAACACGATACCTGGTAAACGATTCACTCTAGAATTCTGCAACAACCACCATTGACATTATAATTTACCCTACTTTTTATTTGTTAATGTCAATAAGCATTGTTCTATTTAATAACGTGTGTGTTTGCACAAAAAAATACACTTTCTAAGTGTTATTACAAACTGTTTACTGGCTAACAAGACAAACTGCTGATCACCAATCCGTTCTGTGAAAACCGCATGTCAATAGAGCTTTCCACATCCGCAATATTTGCGGTGCAAGTTTTAGGTGATGCACCCTGTATGTATACTGGATGTGTAACCGTCGTTGAGTGGGTATGTGTTTATTCCAGTCTTGTATTAGTCCATGTCCTCCTTCTTCCTCTCTCTGTCTATCTCCTCCACCTCCTCTCTCTGTCTTCTCCTTCCGCCACTCACTGTCCATCTCCTCCTCCCCCTCTTCATCTCCTCCACCACCTCTCTCTGTTCATCGCCCCCTCACTCTTCTCTTTTTCCATCTTCTTTTCTAACCCTGTCCATCTCCTTCTCTTCCATTTCTCTATTCATTTCTTTCTTCCCTCCTCTCCGTCCATGTCCTGCTCCCCCATCTCGGATAGCATTCGGGAGGACGACGGTTCAAACCTGCGTCCGGCCATCCTGATTTATTTTTTCCTTGATTTTCCTAAATCGCTTCAGACAAATGCCGGGATGGTTCCTTTGAAAGGGCACGGCCAACTTCCTTTCCCATCCTTCCCTAATCCGATGGGACCTATGACCTCTCTGTTTCGTTCCCTTCCCCAAATCTACTGACCAATCCATCTCGGTCCCATCTCTTCCCTCCCCCCCCCCCCTGTCAACCCATCTCCTCCTCTTTCCTCTCTCTGTCCAGTTTCCTCAGCCCCCTCTTTCTGTCCATTTTGCGTCCCTTTCCTTCTGTCCCTCTCCTCCTTCCCATGTCTGTGTCAGTTTCCACCCCCTTTGTCAGTCCTTCTTCCTCCACGCTGTCACCCCAACCCAAATAGGAGGCTAGTGGTCGTCACTGCCACAGTATTCCTTTCAAGATCG
The DNA here is from genome assembly GCF_023898315.1 of Schistocerca nitens. Lineage (NCBI taxonomy): Eukaryota > Metazoa > Arthropoda > Insecta > Orthoptera > Acrididae > Schistocerca > Schistocerca nitens. The sequence continues at coordinate 499,328,732 of NC_064617.1, forward strand.
TATTTAAAATGTGTACCAAATTTGGTTGACATCGCTCCAGGAGTTTAGGATGATATTTCTACTCGTAACCTTGCTTGCGTACTCACATGTCATGTGAATTTTGCAAATAGTTAGCATATTTCACACGTATGTTTACACGTTTCACCTGTATCTCTAACAAATACCTCGCTGCAGTTTCATTTTCACGTAGTGCAACGTCTATAACGTCGTATCTCCTAAACTATCTGTCATGCAGTGATATATATTTTTGTAGGTACATTCAGCGGAATATGTGGTCACTGTCTGCGAAATGTGTTGTGAATATAGTACCAAAGAAGTAATAAATTTAAAAGTCATGCTTCATAAGGCAGTTTTATTGCGTGAATAGCGAAAATATAGTAAACGATAAACTTTTCTCCTTTCATCATTTTGTAGGGATTGTAACCGAGAAAAAGTTTCGTAAAGGTTTGAAATTATGTGTAAAGGCTGTTTCAAGTCACCAAGTGCTCTCATTCACAGATACTGATGGATAAAGTATGGATATTCGCACGTCGTGGGCTGCACTGCGCTTTCATTCCCACCCTCTTGATAGGTAGGTGGTTCTTACCCTTGCATTGATTATCTCCAATCAATGTACAATGTTTGGTTGAAATCGGTTCTGTGGTTTAGGAGTAGATGTGGAACGTACGTACATAATCTCGTATACATGTAAATCCATTTTCATAATAAGGGTGGATACAGTAACAGGGAATGCGTTCAGTATTTATTTTGGTCAGATGTTACAAATAAAATTAGCACACATCAGTCACTCAGGTTCCATTCATAGCTCACATGTTCCCACAAGTGCACTTCCTATCTGCTGTCCCGTAAATGTCTATAAACTTCAGCACGCGAGAGTGATTACCCCCTAACCAAACTGTCATACCATTCCCCCAGTTACATATCAAACCTTCAAACAATGCAATCAACTTCTGTTAACTACCTGGTTCGTGCCCAAACATTATTTTTGCTTGCATTGGACTCAATTATGGGTAAACAAAACATCCAATATACTTGCCAATAAGGATTCACCAGAAAAAAAAACTCGTCAAGAAGAATTATGGTAACAAAATTAAAACAAGATATATACTATCTGTGCTCTTCCACAGAAACATTCCTCCTACTTCATCCATTTGTCCTTTCCGCCAACTTCTTCTTCGATGATGTTCTCTTCGTTTTGGCCTCAACTCCTAACACACATTTATTTTCACTTTAATATTACATTACCTTCTGTTCCCTGTGACTTACAAATCGAATTAGCACTTACATATAATGTACTAAAAATGGTTCAAATGGCTCTGAGCACTATGGGACTTAACATCTGTGGTCATCAGTCCCCTAGAACTTTGAACTACTTAAACCTAACTAACATAAGGACATCAACAGATCCATGCCCGAGGCAGGATTCTAACCTGCGACCATAGCGGTCGTGCGGTTCCAGACTGAAGTGCCTAGAACCGCTCGTCCACATCGGCCGGCCATCTAATTCATATGTCAACATTTCGCACATAAGAAAATTTATACACATCATACTTCACTAACTAACCTAACTTGTACTAACTATTTACGTACGATTTACAGATAGTGCCCAAGGAGAATCCTTCCTTTGCGTTTCCGTTCTTCACTATTTCACGCCATGCACGGAAGCTAACTCTTTTGTACGGTATTTTTACACACAGACACACACACACACACACACTGTCTGATATTTCCGTCGCTGAAAGAGATTCAAAACACATTAAGATATATCTTCGAAAATGTATTTCGGTTATAATGCATGCAACTTACTTTCCATTCCTGATGCTGTTTCATTACAATAGAATCTTTCTGTGCGAGGATGGTAACTGGATGCCCATACCTTCAGTCCTGTAATACGTCATATTCCCGTCTCCACAATGGTCAGAATACTTAGTTCATGGTAGTATAACTCACACTTTATCTCATGAGCTTCAATAAACACATTATTAAGTGGCCTATATCTTAAAATCACATTAATGTTCTTTTTCATTTATAAGGGCATAAAAAAACTAACATCTCATCAAAGTCTACACAATCTAGTGGTTTTATTCAGCTTTTTAGGCTAAAAATTCGTTCCTCATTCCCTTAAACCTCTGTAATGCTTCCTGCACTAGAGTCTAATCTATAGAACCCTCAACAATGATCCTATTCCTCTTATTTCAGTGGCAAAACTAATCATTCATCATAAACTTCGATTAGATAAGCTCAGTCCTCTTATTTAAGGCACTGGAAACCATCAGTGCTATCTCACAACAAAATCCTCAGTAACGGCCACGATCTTGTCATTTTAGCAGGCAAAATTGTTCATACGTCATTATTTACAATAACATCAAGAACAAGTAGAGATCCTGTACAGCCGTTCTTAATTGCTGCTCCATTAACCATGGTTTGGAAAATAATTTCAAAACAAACTCTACATGAAAAATAATCAACCAACTAAAATAACTCAGTCACTAGAACGTAAGCGTAGCCATCAGAATACACAATACCACACTAAGGAGGAATCAAAACGACCTCAAAATCACACTGTCGTCCTCACTAAAAGGGAACCAAAATACGAAATATCTCTATGGCATCTTTAGTAAAAGTGAATCAATAAACACCAAAAAGTCACATCGAATGACCATCTCGTAGAATAATTAAGGTGCCACCACAGTTTCTTTGCGGTGAGATCTCTTTACGAAATTTCAATCACCAACTTTCTCTTACGAATGCGAAAATATTTTGTTGACACCCACCTACTTAGGGAGAAATGATCATCATAGTAAAGTAAGAGAAATCAGAGTTCGAACGGAAAGATTTGGTTGTTCCTTTTTCCCACGCGCCATTCGAGAGTGGAATGGTAGAGAAGTAGTACGAAAATGGTTCGATGAACCCTCTGCCAGGCACTTAAGTGTGAATTGCGGAGTAGCCATGTAGATGTAGATATAGAATAGACAGTGCAAGGAAATAGCCACAAAACACAGGAAAACCTCTGAAAAAGCCTACCTCATCAGCTCTCATTAACCAAACCTTTCCTGAGTCGTCAAGTTAGCAATCCACACAAAACGTATCTGAAAACTAATTTATCCCTGAAATTTCTCAGTCACATAACAGTCATCAGAATATAAAAACTTTTGCAGTAGCCGGAACACTCAGGAGGAGAGACACTTAATCACAGGACAGTCATCTTCACCTCACTTTCGCACCAAGCATACTGATAGTAAAAGATTCACAGTCACACGTACACAAAGGAACAGGGATAGGTAACAGTACAATAAATGAGATGAGAAATATGTACTGCTTTAGCTAGGTTATCTCGTGTTAGCAAAGCACGTGACGTATACAGAAACATATGCCCCTTGAGGGTTTTATACACGGATGATGAATCACACCACATTTTCACGTCAAGCATACGAACAACTGTCTACATGTAGGACAGAATGAGAGTAGGAAACAGCACAGAGAAATAAAATGAAGAACGCACTGTTTCAGCTAGGTATCCTAGACTTGCCAAGCCCATGATATAAATCACGTATATCCCACTGAATGTTTCATTCAAAACACAAAATATTTTAAGAATCAGCCTCTCTCAGCATTGGAGCAATTAACAATAAAATCGTCTCACACAGCAGGATCACACAAACAAAATAACTTCCGGCGAATATGGAGCCTGTTTCATTTCAAAAGTAGAATAACAATATCACCCAGGCCGGCCGGTGTGGCCGTGCGGTTCTAGGCGATTCAGTCTGGAACCGCGTGACCGCTACGGTCGCAGGTTCGAATCCTGCCTCGGGCATGGATATGTGTGATGTCCTTAGGTTAGTTAGGTTTAAGTAGTTCTAAGTTCTCGGGGACTGATGACCACAGAAGTTAAGTCCCATAGTGCTCAGAGCTATTTGAACCAATATCACCCAGAACTGCAAAATCTAAGAAAATCTTAAGCGCACCTAACAAGAAATTCATTTCACTCATTTCTATGACAGACCAGATCAACATTCCATACACGCAGCTTATTCGAACAAAATACCACACAATACTCAACCCATGTATCCAAATTTCTTACGATTACTTATGTTTAACCCCACACAAATAAAATTGTGGTGTCACCGCCAGACACAACACTTGCTAGGTGGTAGCCTTTAAATCGTCCGCGGTCCGTTAGTATACGGCGGACCCGCGTGTCGCCACTGTCAGTGACAGCAGACCGAGCGCCACCACACGGCAGGTCTAGAGAGACGTCCTGGCACTCGCCCCAGTTGTACAGCCGACGTTCATAGCAATGGTTCACTGACAACTACGCTCTCATTTGCCGAGACGATAGTTAGCATAGCCTTCAGCTACATTTGCTACGACCTAGCAAGGCGCCGTATTCAATTGATATTGAGATTCTATTAATGTATCATCAAGAGCGATGTTCTACAAATGTGGATTAAAGTTAAGTATTCCAGAAGCTACGTACTTTTCTTTATAGCATTCATTACGTATCCTGTTTCAGACCTCACGCCAGCCTGCGTGAGTTAAAGCGCGTGCCTTTCGGCTTCCTCTCATTGTGTCTAGGCTGTCTTGTCTAGACACAACAAAAATCACCACGTGAAAAATTACTTGACTAACCAACAGAGCAGAATTGTCTAAAACTTATATACAGGAGCACACAATACTGTTCGAAAAAATGTTACCCCAATGGAAACCCAATATCATCAAGAGCTGCACCGTAACCATATCACACTGAATACATACATTTGAAGGAAATCACACAAATTGAAACAAATTAATAGAACATACAAGGAATAAGAAGAATATTTGCATTCACCATGGCTTTATTACACACTGTTATACCCTCTCTTGCAGGCTCATTTTCTTCATAAAATAAATTTCCATATAGTTCGTTGTCGTCATCGTTGCACTCTTCCTATCTCCATCTTGTTACTAACCACCAGCTCCCATGGATTCCAACCATTCGTAAATGGTACCAGAGATACCTTATCCACGAATTCTCTCCAGTATAGGCTCAGTGATTCAGGCTCTTCTTCACAAATCAAATTGCAGATAACAATTTCCTGTTCTGTGTCCTGAATCACCTTCTCAACGTCTTTCCATTCTGTGGCATCGTCAATGTTATTCCCATTATCATTCTCATGGTGTCCCATATGCACTTGTCTCGGCTCTCTGTCGTTTATTGTGGAAACGCCCTGTTCATTCACTGCCTTATTCTTCTCATCAGATAAATTTCCTAACGATTTGTTGTCGCCATCGCCATCACAACTCTCATCATCTTCCATATAGATGTGTCCCGGCTCTTCGCAGCTTAAATTAAAAACAGTCTTGACCACAATAAAACATTTATTGGCATTTGTACCCGGTTTCGGTCAAAATGTGACGATCTTCAGACCATATTACACCGTAATGGCAGTCAGTGGCGGTGAACGGAGTTGGAATCGTGGATCCAAGAACATCAACTACTTTTAAGTACATTTTAAAATATTTTATCGAAACCGCTGATATACTCCACGAGAAATCTTGTCAAAAATCTCCATCGTTTGTTGTCAAACTCACTGTGAACCCATTGACTAAATCTTCTCATCAAATAAATTTCTTAATCTGACATGCATATTTTCTAATGCATCTACCGAATAATCACACGCATTTCGCACTTCTAGTTCTGCCGATCCTTGCCGCAGAACACTCTTAACACCATAGAAAATATCTCAGACTATTTGGAACAACAGATGGCTGAAAAGCAGCAATCAGCATTACCGCAGTTTCGTAGCTCTGTGGAATCTAATCACTAATGAGTAGCTTCGGCTTGTTACAGCACACGTGAAGAATCCTGTGGACTCGTTTCTTCGATGAACCGAGGTCATTAGCAAGGCTGGAGGTAGTGTCATACGGTTTAACATAATGTCTCCTGAGGGAGGCTAATTTTCATCCGGTGATCTTAGCTTTCCTATGAGGAGCGTTCATTAAGTAAAGGAACACATGTTATTCTCGGCCAATTTCGGTCGAAAAAACTCAAATTCCCGCTTCAACCCCTATAGTTTCATGAATTTCCGATAGGTGGCTGCGCTACACGTATCCTTCAAAAGGACGTCTGTAACGGAGATGCGTTCTAAGCAGAGAGCTGCCATTGAGTTTCTTTTGGCGAAAAACCAGAGATATTCATAGGTGCTTGCAGAATGTTTACGGAGACCTGACAGTAAACGAAAGTACGGTGAGTAGTATGGAGACCTGACAGTGAACAAAAGTACGGTGAGTCGTTGGGCGAGGCGTCTGTCATCATCGCACAAGGTTGCGCAAACCTGTCCGGTCTCCCGCGTGTCGGCCAGCCGCACACAGCCGTGACCACTACTACGTTGGAACGTGTGGACACTTTCATTCGAAGTGATCGACAAATCACAAACAAACACCTCACTGCTCAACTGGACGTTTCTGTTTGCAGTGCTGACAGACTCACCCACAAGTTGGGGTATTGAAGGGTGTGTGGCGCTTGGGTTTCCCGCCGCCTAATAGCAAACCGCGAAGTGCAACGAATTATCTTCTGTGGGGAATAGCTTGTGCGTTACGAGGCTGACCATGACCATTTTTTTGTGGAACAACGTCACAGGTGATGAAAAGTAGGTCCATAAATTCGAACCAGAAACGATACGGTAATCCATGGAGTGGCGCCACATCACTTCTCCTCCGAAGAAAAAGTTCAAAGGCGCACCCTCAGCTTCTTAAAGTCCTGGCGACGGTCTTATGAGAATCTGAAGGGCTTATTCTGTTTGATGTCATCCCTCAAGGTGAAACGATCAAATCTGAAATGTATTGTGCTACCCACACAAAATTGAAGAAACGACTTCAGCATGTTCGTCCCCACAAAAGTACAAACGAAGTTCTCTTTCTCCATGACAACGTAATGCCTCATACAAGTCTGCGCATCCAAGAGAAGCTCACAAAACTACATTGTTCTTCATCAGTCTTACAGCGCGGATCTCGCACCTTTAGACTTCCATCTGTTTGGTCCAAAGAAAGATGCACTCGACGAGAAGCAGTACGTGGATGGTGGGGAGGTTATTGATGCAGTTGGCTCCGACATCGACCAGTGGAGTGGTTAATCCAAAAAAAATGGTTCAAATGGCTCTGAGCACTATGGGACTCAACTTCTGAGGTCATTTGTCCCCTAGAACTTTGAACTAGTTAAACCTATCTAACCTAAGGACATCACACACATCCATGCCAGAGGCAGGATTCGAAACTACGACCGTAGCAGCAGCGCGGTTCCGGACTGAAGCGCCTAGAACCGCACGGCCACTCGGCCGGCGGTTAATCCAATAAGCATAATTACAATGCTGATTGGTCGCTAATAACAGATCTTGCTCTTCCGTAGAAAAGTTGTAATGAATCCAAAAGAATTAGTATTCAATATAACATTCCTATGGAACACCCAAGATCTGTTATTAGTGACCAATCAATGTTGTATATGATTGTTTGATTACTCATGAGCCCGCATCTCGTGGTCGTGCGGTAGCGTTCTCGCTTCCCACGCCCGGGTTCCCGGGTTCGATTCCCGGCGGGGTCAGGGATTTTCTCTGCCTCGTGATGGCTGGGTGTTGTGTGATGTCCTTAGGTTAGTTAGGTTTAAGTAGTTCTAAGTTCTAGGGGACTGATGACCATAGATGTTAAGTCCCATAGTGCTCAGAGCCATTTGAACCATTTTTTGATTACTCATGATGGTCGCATACCCGATGAAGTACTGCAAGTCGCAATTTCAGTAGAGTGGTACCACGTATGCAGACAGGCGCTCCCAGTAATGTGGCGCAAAGCCGTCGCATTGAACGGAGATTATTTTGAAAAATAGGGTTTCGTAGCCAAAAGAATGAGGAACAATATAGGGTATTGAAACCCTTAATAAAACCAACCTGCTTTCAGAAAAAGATGTGCTATATTACTTATTGAGCGCCCATAGAAATATTCCTTCCATTACTAACCGCACAGTAAGAATAACTTGTTTTACTTTTCCAGAAGCAAAGGACCTGTCATTTTCTTCTTTTTATTAATTTCTGAGTTTTCCTTCCCTGTAATTTACTAAGATAAATGACAAATCATTCGTCTTATATTTGTAAAGTGTATCAGCTTTAGCCTATTACATGGATACGGCGACAGTGCTTCTCTAGAAATGTCTTGCTAGCGTAAGACGCGGGTGTACTGGAGAAGGCAGGGGCGGTGCCTCGGTACAGCACTATCTGCAGCCTTAATGTGGCCATCCGTGGGAAAGTAGCGCAGGCGTCCGCCTGGGAACTTGTTGGGCAGGGAGCTCGTAACCTTGCGGATAACATCGGCCGCGGGCCTTGCGTAGCAGTGAAAGCAGCGGCCGCCGACAACTGCGTAGGCGGCGCCGCCCGCGTTAGCTCCGACAGTTGTCACACCTGTGACGCGCGGGTCACTTCTAGCTGCGTCACCACTCGGTAATCACAAGTGTGGTCGGTGATGAAACGTCACTCTGAGCAGCACATCAGATCGGCGAAAAATTGTTCACCTTCTTTAGCTGACAAATCAGTGTGCAACGCCTGTCAGAAGGTAGTGCTAAGGTTCTGTTCTAGGATTATGAAAAGACATCTCAGTCCCTCCAAACCATATGTGCTGACAGCCGCTAGTCCTGCAAACACCTTAAACTTGAATCACATCATCCCGCTGCATTCCTCGTCTGTGAAATTCTGCCCAGCTTTCAGGCTCGTACGAACACGTCCAAACTTCCTTGCATCACACGGTAATTTTAATCATGACTATTTTTCAGATTGTTAACTTAACCTTAAGATTTATTCACGGTGTCAACTTAACATTTTTTCGCGTTGTCCTTTTCAGCACACATATATCATATTGTTTGTTACATGTCATCATGTCTAAGCTGATCTAATGATAATTAAAATTGCTGCACCATAAATTCGGTGTGAAACAAACGTCAGATTGGCATGACGAGTACCAAATGTGTGGATATTCAGATGATTAGCATTCCGCCACACCTGCATAAAACAGGTTGTAGTAATGCCTTCTACATTACGTTTATGTGTATGGAGGCCAACAGACTGAATGGGAGAAGCTTTTTTTTTTTAAATAAAAATTTTGTTTTTCAGTTTTCATTCTCTGTGCTGTGTAACTTCGTTTCACTGCACAGCAGTAGCATGATTGAGCTGGTACGCCACCAGATACTGCCGGTTATTACTGCCAACCCACGTCTTGTTCACGTGCACACCGTTCTCGTGGTCAGTAACGCTGATGGGCTGAAACTTCGGTGAAGCGGAGACACACTTCCCAAGTACCTTCAAGTAATCAGTCAATGGGCTGCGAATGGGCACAGAGGGGCCGCAGGGCAGTCTGTTAAGAGTGAGCTGAAACAGATCTCAGGCTCTCTTAGCAGTCAGCCCTCGACCTAGCACATGTGCCTTCCCATCCCTCTCTCGCGCTACATACCCCTCAATCTATTGGTGGTCTCACCCGTGCCACATTTTGTATCCTCTAACGGTATATTTCTTGAATAAACCTGGCACACCGGCCAGTTTCTGAAAAGTGCCCTACTGTTGTTGTTCGGCAATTTTGTACGCACCTGGATGCCCACATCCCTCAGTAGCCTATTTGAATCTTGGTTGTTTGTCAGAAGGTCACGATATGCATCGTATAACGATCATCACAAGCCAGAATTCGACAGCAGCAAGATCATGGTCTGTCGAGATTGTGGTTTACGTTCCGCGATGTTGCTGCTCGCATCGATCTAGACCGACGACCGACATGCCAATATGGGAATGATGTGTTCATAGAGGAAAACAGCCAACGAACACCACGCAGGGTCGCAGCAGGCACGAACGACTAGCAGCCGAGAGAACAGACGTGGTTGGTTCGGCCATACAACAGTACACATCGGCGTCACGTGCCTTGAGTCAGGGTGTGTCCGCCACCGGTAGCTGAGTGGTCAGCGCGACAGAGTGTCAATCCTAAGGGCCTGGGTTCGATTCCCGGCTGGGTCGGAGATTTTCTCCGCTCAGGGACGTGTTGTCCTAACCATCATCATCATTTCATCCCCATCGACGTGCTAGGCGCCGCAGCAGCTTTAAATCGAAAGACTTGCACCAGGCGAGCGGTCTACCCGACGGGAGGCCCTCGTCACGCGACATTATATAGTCAGGGTGTGTCAACGAATGGGACTGTTTGCAGTAAGAGGAGCATTCACACAGGTAGTAGGACAACGTCTGCAGCACTGTGGATTGTTAAAACGATGACTGTTGTGTTACGATCTCATTTTACGTGGTAACAGGTAGAGACGCACAGACAGTGTTGTACTAAACAGCAAAATGGAATCAGCCAGAAATCGACATGGACATGGGTATGACATGAAAGCACTGGTCCTACTTAAAATACACAGCAATGAACGTATCCATAGATGGAGGCTCGAAGCAGAACGTTCTTTGCCAGATTCAATTCGTCAATGTCATGCAGGTCCAGCACACCGTGTTACACACTGTCAAGTAACTACACTTTGCACCGCGAACAGCTGCGACATGTGCAGGAACAGAGTCAATGAGGCTCTAAAAGGTATAAATATGAAGCCATGGCGACTCCAGTGCCACGGCCATCTGAGTTATGTTTTTCGGTAAAGGACACATGGCGCGAACAGCACGATCGAGGTGATTCCACAGACTCTCAATTGGGCTTAAATTCGGAGATTTTGGTGGCCAGGGGAGTACATGTACCTCTGTCTGGAGATTTTCGAACCACATGTAGAGTGCGAGCTGTCTGACACGTTGCATTGCCCTGGTAGTAGATACCAACGTGCCGAGGAAAAACAAACTGCAGGTAGGGGTGGACATGGTCCCTAAGGATCATACTTGTGCTGATCCATTGTGCCTTCCAGAATGACGAGATCACCCAGGGAATGTGATGAAAACTTTGCCAGATTATAATACTCCCTACTTCAGCTTGGACCCTTCTGAAAATAGCTGCAAGGTGTTTGCATTCAGATGTGTCACACCATTCACGGCAACGGTCATCCGTCCGGTGGAGCGTAAAACGTGATTCGTCTGAAACGCTACCTATCGCCAATCAGCGGACGTCCGGTTGTGGTGTTGACGTGCAAATTCCATCCTTCGTCCCCGACGAACAACAGCCATCATAGATGCATGAACCAGGCGCATGCAGCTGAGGCCACTACACAGTAATCTTCACTGAACAGTCTTTGAGGAGACACTGTTGGTAGCCCTTGGTTGACTTGAGCGGTTAGTCAAGTTTTTCACTTTTATTCGCCGGTGATGTACCATAGTTGCCTCGACGCCGGTTTTGGGAGAAACAAGGTATACTTTAACGTTGGCATCAAGTGAGCACTTAACAAACTTACACCTGCCACCTTCAGAATTTCAAAGAGAGTATTCTAGTCAACATTGTCAAAAGCTTTCTCTAAGTCTACAAATGCTAGAAACGGAGGTTTGCCTTTCCTTAATCTTTCTTCTAAGATAAGTCGTAGGGTCAGTATTGCCTCACGTGTTCCAACATTTCTACGGAATCCAAACTGATCTTCCTCGAGGTCGGCTTCTACCAGTTTTACCATTCGTCTGTAAAGAATTCGCGTTAGTATTTTGCAGCTGTGACTTATTAAACTGATAGTTCGGTAATTTTCACATCTGTCGACACCTGCTTTCTTTGGAATTGGAATTATTATATTCTTCTTGAAGTTTGAGGGAATTTCGCCTGTCTCATACATCTTGCTCACCAGATGGTAGAGTTTTGTCAGGGCTGGCTCTCCCAAGGCTGTTAGTAGTTTTAATGGAATGTCGTCTACTCCCGGGGCATTGTTTCGACTCAGGTCTTTAAGTGCTCTGTCAAACTCTTCACGCAGTATCATATCTTCCATTTCATCTTCATGAATATCCTCTTCCATTTCCATGATATTGTCCTCAAGAACATTGTCCCTGTATAGACCCTCTATATACTCCTTCCACCTTTCTGCTTTCCCTTCTTTGCTTAGAACTGGGTTTCCATCTAATATACATAAAAGTGGTTCTCTTTTATCCAAAGGTCTCTTTAATTTTCCTGTAGGCAGTATCTATCTTACCCCTCGTGAGATAAGCCTCTACATCCTTAAATTTGTCCTCTAGCCATCCCTGCTTAGCCATTTTGCACTTCCTGTCGATCTCATTTTTGAGACGTTTGTATTACTTTTTGCCTGCTTCACTTACTGCATTTTTGTATTTTCTCCTTTCATCAATTAAATTCAGTATGTCTTCTGTTACCCAAGGATTTCTACTAGCCCTTGTGTTTTTACCTACTTGATCCTCTGCTGCCTTCACTATTTCATTCCTCAAAGCTACCCATTCTTCTTCTACTGTATTTCTTTCCCCCATTTCTGTCAATTGTTCCCTTATGCTCTCCCTGAAACTCTGTACAACCTCTGGTTTAGTCAGTTTATCCAGGTCCCATCTCCTTAAATTCCCACCTTTTTGAGGCCGGCCGGAGTGGCCGTGCGGTTCTAGGCGCTACAGTCTGAAGCCGAGCGACAGCTACGGTCGCAGGTTCGAATCCTGCCTCGGGCATGGATGTGTGTGATGTCCTTAGGTTAGTTAGGTTTAATTAATTCTAAGTTCTAGGCGACTGATGACCTCAGACGTTAAGTCGTATAGTGCTCACAGCCATTTGAACCATTTTGAACCCACCTTTTTGCAGTTTCTTCAGTTTTAATCTACAGTTCATAACCAATAGATTTTGGTCAGAGTCCACATCTGCCCCTGGAAATGTCTTACAATTTAAAATCTGGTTCCTAAATCTCTGTCTTACCATTATATAATCTATCTGAAACCTTTTAGTATCTCCAGGGTTCTTCCATGTATACAACCTTCTTTCATGATTCTTGAACCAAGTGTTAGCTATGATTAAGTTATGCTCTGTGCATAATTCTACCAGGCGGCTTCCTCTTTCATTTCTTAGCCCCAATCCATATTCACCTACTACGTTTCCTTCTCTTCCTTTTCCTACTGTCGAATTCCAGTCACCCATGACTATTAAATTTTCATCTCCCTTCACTACCTGAATAATTTCTTTTATCTCATCATACATTTCATCAACTTCTTCATCATCTGCAGAGTTAGTTGGCATATAAACTTGTACTACTGTAGTAGGCGTGGGCTTTGTGTCTATCTTGGCCACAATAATGCGTTCACTATGCTGTTTGTAGTATCTTAACCGCACTCCTATTTTTTTATTCATTATTAAAGCTACTCCTGCATTACCCCTATTTGATTTTGTATTTATAACCCTGTATTCACCTGACCAAAAGTCTTGTTCCTCCTGTCACCGATCTTCACTAAATCCCACTATATCTAACTTTAACCTATCCATGTCCCTTTTTAATTTTTCTAAGCTACCTGCCCGATTAAGGGATCTGACATTCCACCCGCCGTTCCGTAGAACGCCAATTTTCTTTCTCCTGATAACGACGTCCTCCTGAGTAGTCCCCGCCCGGAGATCCGAATGGGGGACTATTTTACCTTCGGAATATTTTACCCAAGAGGACGCCATCATCATTTAATCATACAGTAAAGCTGCATGCCTTCGGGAAAAATTACGGCTGTAGTTTCCCCTTGCTTTCAGCCGTTCGCAGTACCAGCACAGCAAGGCCGTTTTGGGTAGTGTTACAAGGCCAGATCAGTCAATCATCCAGACTGTTGCCCACTACTGAAAAGGCTGCTGCCCCTCTTCAGGAACCACACGTTTGTCTGGCCCCTCAACAGATACCCCTCCGTTGTGGTTGCACCTACGGTACGGCTATCTGTGTCGTTGAGGCACGCAAACCTCCCCACGAACGGCGAGGTCCATGGTTCATGGGGGGGCTTAAGCCCTTAGAATGAGAAAAATAGCAGTTACATAGAAGTGTTACTAGAATACGTAAGCTAGCGACTCGCTACCTCAACTGACCTCTTAGGACTGTAGAATGAGGAAAACAGCAGTTACATGAAATAGTTAATAGATTACAATTACATAACTTATCGAGCGGTGACCTCCTCGGCGAAGATGATGCAGGTCAGTGCGGCCTGTAGAAGCAAAGCTGCGAAGGCACTACGGTCCAAGAGTCTCATAAGGCGGCTTATCAACCTGTCCGTGACCCCGTAACAGACTAAAGGAGCGTCTAAGGCAAGGCCACCACTGCGCGCTTAACACTGCCACAGGTAAAGCGCTCAGTGAGAAAGCTGTAGTTGAATCAACATATAGTATATACACTGTGAGTATCACAAAAGATGGTGGAATAGAAAAATGATTCCAGAAGTGCGGCCGAAAAAGCACTAAGAAACCTAAACAGCCAGATATTTGGTACTCAACTCAGCTCCTCTCCGGTTGTAACACTACAACTCTGTGCATGATCATACACTACTGGCCATTAAAATTTCTACACCAAGAAGAAATGCAGATGATAAACGGGTATTCATTGGACAAATATATTATACTAAACCTGACATGTGATTACATTTTCACGCAATTTGGGTGCATAGATCCTGAGAAATCAGTACCTAGAACAACCACGTCCAGCCGTAATAACGGTCTTGATACGCCTGGGCATTGAGTCAAAGAGAGCTTGGATGGCGTGTACAGGTACAGCTGTCCATTCAGCTTCAACACGATACCACAGTTCATCAAGAGTAGTGACTGGCGTATTGTTACGAGCCAGTTGCTCGGCCACCGTTGACCAGACGTTTTCAATTAGTGAGAGATCTGGAGAATGTGCTGGCCAGGGCAGCAGTCGAACATTTTCTGTATCCACAAAGGCCCGTACAGGACCTGCAACATGCGGTCGTGCATTAGCCTGCTGAAATGTATGGTTTCGCAGCGATCGAATGAATGGTAGAGCCATGGGTCGTAACACATCTGAAATGTAACGTCCACTGTTCAAAGTGCCGTCAATGCAAACAAGAGGTGACCGAGACGTGTAACCAATGGCACCCAATACCATCAAGCCGGGTGATACGCCAGGATGGCGAATACGAATACACGCTTTCAATGTGCGTTCACCACGATGTCGCCGATCACGGATGCGACCATCATGATGCTGCAAACAGAATCTGGATTCATCCGAAAAAATGACGTTGTGCAATTCGTGAACCCAGGTTCGTTGTTAAGTGCACCATCGCAGGCGCTCCTGTCTGTGATGCAGCGTCAAGGGTAACCGCAGCCTTGGTCTCCGAGCTGATAGTCCATGCTGCTGCAAACGTCGTCGAACCGTGCAGATGGTTGCTGTCTTGGAAACGTCCACATCTGTTGCCTCAGGGATCGAGACGTGGATGTACGATCCGTTACAGCCATGCGGATAAGATGCCTGTCATCTCGACTGCTAGTGATACTCGGCTGTTGGGATCCAGCACGACGTTCCGTATTACCCCCCTGAACCCACTGATTCCGTATTATGCTAACCGTCATTGCATCTCGACCAACGCGAGCAGCAATGTCGCGATACGATAAACCGCAATCGCGATTGGCTACAGTCCAACCTTTATCAAAGTCGGAAACGTGATGGTACGCATTTCTCCTCCTTACACCAGGCATCACAACAACGTTTCACCAGGCAACGCCGGTCAACTGCTATTTGTGTACGAGAAATCAGTTGGAAACTTTCCTCATGTCAGCACGTTGTAGGTGTCGCCACCGTCGCCAACCTTGTGTGAATGCTCTGAAAAGCTAATTATTTGCGTATCACAGCATCTTCTTCCTGTCGGTTAAATTTCTCGTCTGTAGCACATCTTCGTGGTGTAGCAATTTTAATGGCCAGCAGTGTACATTTTCTACATGTTTTGAGAAATTTGCTTTATTAGTTGTGCTGAATATTATTCTTGTAAACATGTTGTCAAGTAACAAATGATATTCGTTACTAAAGAAAGAGAATACACATTGGAATGTTAACATTTTGTATGGAAACAAGCTGGCCTAACCAGAGAAAAGCTACTGTCAAAGAGTGTAATAAACTGTAAATGCGTTATCGCTGGGTGTGCGAGCACGCCAAAAAAGTAGCAGTTCGGAGTTGAGAGGAGACGATTGGTGTCGTTGGTTGTGTGTACTCGCCGGTGTGGCTATGTAAAAGTGCAGAGACAAAGAGTCTGTTTTCCAAGTGCGGTGCAGTGAAAACTGAAATGGTTGTTTTGTCGAATGTTTAATATGGACAAACTATGGCATTTATTGGGTACAGTAAAAATGCAGCAAGGGTAATTCACATAAAATCAAGAGTACTGTGGGCCCTTGTTATTGGCTCTGGTATGGTAAGAAGACCAACCAGTGACATATTTACCGTTAAATGAAGCCACTCGACAACCCGACGGCATCATAAAGTGAAGTAAGATCTAGATATTTTATAACCAGAAGTGTAATAGAATGACTAACGTAGTTGGAAAATTTGGAAATTTGTAGTAAAGACTATGGGACCAAACTGCTGGGGTCATCGGTCCTTAGGCTTACACACTAATTAAACTAACTGAACCTAACTTACGCTAAGGGCAACACACACAGCCATGTGCGAGGGAGGACTCGAACCTCCGATGCCCTAGACAACGCGGCTACCGTCGCGGCAGCGTAGTTGGAATTTTATTGCTTGAATAACACTGTTTTCGTGCATATTGTCACGTAAATAATTTTCCTAACTCATGATCCAAGTAGTATCCATCCTATCCCTTTGTATGGACAGAGGTAATCAGAAAATGAACTGAGAATGAAGTGAACATTAATGTATTAGATTATCAAAACATAATTTTTCCAACTTTTGGACAAGTACGTAATAATGAAACCTTTGGCTGTAGTATCAATAATGTCAGAAACAGAATGATGCAAAAGCCTGTATTAATTCATTTGCTAAAACCAGGGTAACGTTCATAATAAAAAAATTGGTAGTATAACTTTACCTAACTTTGACACTGAATTTCATTGCCAAAGCTCAGATCTAATTTATAGCTTGTGGCGTAATTTGTAATTTTTATTACAAAGACATATCAAAGTAACTGCTAGTAAATGACAGTCCTTACCAATGAGGAAATTCAAACAATCTTTCTGCTTGCTACAATTACGACAATCAGTATTACGCTGGGTAACGTAACTAAAAGTTTCTATCCACAGCCAGTAAACAATAATACTTTAATTGATCTTTGAAAATTAACATGATGTGTTGTGTGTGTTTTGCTATTTGTTTATTATCTGACTACTGCGAAATGTGTGGTGTGAAGTACTCGAAAGTTTGCTGTAAGTACGGTTCCTATGTCATGACGCCAATAACTATTCTTAGGTAAAGATTGCTTACGAGTATAAAGTTAAGATCCAATTAAATTATTCTTGTTCCAGTGAGGAGCTAGCAATCGTTGATTACTTCATTAATGACATACTTTGAAAACCTTTCTTCCAAATTTCCCATTAACTACTGTTAATTAAAAACTATTTTACGTAATTCAAAATATATAAAGTTGACCGAGCTTTGTTTCTAATCGTCATTGTTAAAATACTGAGTAATGGCGATTCGGTGATAAGTTCATCTACTTCTCTCGGTCTTGCATTATTCTTCGGAGTCGATGACTTTTCCCCACAGGTTAGGGACTTTAGGTACACGATCATACAGAAAAGCCTAGTTAGCCGGAGAGGAAGGAGGTTTATACATTTTAAAAAGGTAGCGGGAACGAGACAGGTGGGGCAGTGAGACTGTTGCACGGCAGGAAAAACTACGGTCCCTGGTAAAGGTTCGTTCTACCCTTTCCGACAAGAAGTATCTCGGAGCCAAAATGCACAATAGGCGAACAAGCAACGAGGGAGCTTCATTCCATGGCCATGAATTAGCTACCATGCGCAACTATATTACCACAAGGCAAATTAATCACTTCCGGAATTTTGAGAGAGCTCTACATTACGAACGCCGTTGTACACACAGAAACGTCCCAATGTCCAAAGTCAGTCTGCTTCGCCACAAATTCCAGCCACATGGCCCCCTTGACTCCGAGAGAGAAGGGCCTTGCTGTCAAAGCACCATCGGTCCCAGCTCGCTACTCCCCGCGGCAACGCTTCGCTTCCCCGACCGCGACACCTCCACCACGCCCCCTAGATAAACAGCACACTCTATACGTCGGCTGCGAACTCATGTGGACGAGGCGGACAACTTGTGAAAGGGAAGGGAGCCGACACGGGTCACAATCCAATATCTGATTTCGGTATCTCTGTCTGACCATGATGTAATACAGCCGGCATCTTGTCTCCCTGCCTTTTCCAAGTATACCTTCTCCTCTTGTCATTCTTCAAAGAGTATTCGCTGTAACCATCTGAAATTTATTGCAGAACTCAATTAGTCTTTCTTCTCCCTCATTCGTAATGCCAAGAAAAAATTCTCCCTTCTTCCTTCCCTAAAACAGCGTTCTAGTCTCCCATGTTTATTAGATATTCCTCTCCTTTTACGTACTCAATTGCCTGTTCAATAGCCTCATACACTGTCTTTATATATTTTTCTTTTTTTTGCGACGTTGGCATGTGTACGTGAACTATCATTATCGTCAATGGTTTGCTGTTGAATCTGGTGAGAACAATCCTATCACTGAATTGCTCACAATAGCTAAATCTGGCCCTGCTTTTATTCGCACAGCGAATGCTACTTCCGTTATTCCGTTTTCTGATACTGTTGATATTATCCTTTATTCATCGGACCAGAAATCCTCATATTCTTTCCATTTCACATTATTGACCCCCACTATCGCTGGATTGAGTCTTCGCATATCCTTTTTCAGATTTCTAGCTTTCCTACTACGTTAAAACTTCTGACATTCCGTGCCCCGATTCGTAGAATATTATCCCGTCGTTCTTTATTCCATCATCTTCTCATGGTCACCTCCCTCTTGGCAGTCCCATCCCGGAAATTCGAATGGACTAATCCGGAATCTTTCGCCAACGGAGAGACCATCATTACACTTTTTCAGTTATAGTCCACTTGCTCCGCGGATGCCCCTTACGTGACTTTCATGCAGTGGTTTCCATTGCCTTCTCCATTCTCGTGACGTTGATCGTTGCTGATTCTTTGGCCTTTTCGGGGCATTTCCAAGAGTAAGAGATTGCCCCGAACCTCTGTCCGTTCCCTCTCCCTCTTTGACAAGGACGTTGGCCGAACGAGGGTGAATTCTTATGCCGAAAGTCATCGACTGCCATTGTTGATGATATTTATTTAAAACGTAAGCAGTGGCTCGATTCGAACCCAGAACCCAGTCTGTTCCGATTACTAGTGAAAGACGCTCGACCTAGGCCCACAGAGTACCGTCATATATTCCCATCAAACGTCCCACAACCATACTCTAGCAGCCTTGCCCTACCTCATCACCATAATGTCAGATGTGTAGGTCCGTCAGCTACAATGTCCATTCAATTCTATAACATTACACTAGTGCTTTTCTTCACTCCTGATCCCCTGTTGCAGGACTAGATTGAATACAAGATGGGACATTGGATTACTTTGTGTCCAGATTTAGTTGAAAACATCAAGGAACTTCTTAAGGCCCATCTAATAGTCACCGACTCTTGGTCACATGACGAACAACATTCCTCTACACACCCCTGGTCGTCGTTTTTGTTCTCAGTTCTTCCAGTCTCACTCCTGTGTTTAAATATCGTCTATCCACCGTCTCCTTTTTGTTCACCTCCACGTCTTTGGCCTTCTGCTCTTCCGACAGTATATTTACAGTTTTTTCCAGTGAGTGTTCAGCAATCGTCATAAGCACAAAGTTTCTTCGTTCAATCTGCAATATTTTGACCTTGGAACACATCTGAGGTTTTATTTTTTCCAGAACTGTTTTATGTTTTTACCTTTTCAGTCCATTAAATCCTCAGGGTCCTCCCAACTTACGTTTCGAAAAAGAATCGTTTTTCTTGGTGTCCACTATTTTTACTGTCCATAACATATATATATCAAAAGGATCAAAGCTTCAACCATTTTTATATTGGCCTGTAGCGACAATTTCCTTTCCTTTAATGACTTGCTTAATTTAATCGAAGTTGCTTTCGCAACTTGTACGGTTCTTCTCATTTTATCTATTCGGCAGCTGCGTTTTGCTATCGTAGGTCCTAAAAATAGTATACTTATCGATTTCATCAAAGATTTCACCGTCTGTTACGCCATTAATCTTCATTCCTCTTGTCAAAAATATTCTTCTCTTCAAGTTTAGCTTTCGACGAACCTTTTTGCTTTCGTTTCCTATTTTTTCAGAATATTTTCGATCTCTTCATCATTGTCTGCTATAAATGTTGTGTCATCTGCATGTTTTTAGTTGTTGTTAAATGGCGTCCGCTTTTAATTCTAGTTTCCATATCTGTGAGAGCTGCAGTTCTCATTACGTAACCATTTAATCACCATACAGACTGAAATGAAACGAAAATGATGCATATCCCGTGACTCCTTTCCCTACACGAAAGTTTCCATACCTTCCTGCCATGTATTTATTATTGTTTCTTGATTTTTGTATAGATTTCTGATTAATTTTAGAAGGTGCTCCGGTATTCGAATAAAACCTAGTTCTTCCATTTTTGAGTGGCATTTTCACAGTCAAATACCTTGCTGTAGAATTATTTATAAAGTGTTGTTGATATTCTCTGATTTTTCTCCATGATCCATCTAAAATCTGCTACTTGGTTTGTTTAAACACTGCTTGTTCCCTTGGTAACTCTTTGTTCATGTCTAATTTAATAGTCTGGACAATTGTTAAGGTAATCTTTCTAGTACGTGGTATCAAAGCTACTGCAAATTTCACACTTTTTCGCTTCGCCTTCTTGAGGATTGCTATGTATTTACGTACGCCAGACAAATGTTGGTTTCCATCCCACAGCACTACTATTATCCATCCTTGTATGAAAATTCTCGTTAGTCTGGTCAATTTTCTCATGAAACTAAAGAGGTTTACTCGAAGAAGGCTAGCGCAGGCCATTTTAAAAGGAACGAACAGAGTGTTACAAGTTCATGTTATGCCATTAATACTTTTGGCATAGCTTTCTCAGAGTAAATGAGTTATCCATGGTTGATTGCTCCATGCGAAGTCCTGTCTCGTAGTCTTCCAAACTATGCTTCCAAGATTTTTCCGTTTCTTTAGGAAAATCGTAGACAATATGTTACATACCGCGCTAACGAGTGATACACGTCGATATTTTCTCAATCTGTCTTTTCCTCTTGTTTATTGATTGCATAAATCACAATTGCTTTTCTTTCCTCAGGCATTTTCTCTGTGCTCCACGCTTTAAGTATTAGATGCAATACCTACTTTCAGATGTGGAAAGGACAAAGAGGCGCTGGCAATTATACTGGGAGGGGTGCTAAAAAAATATGGGTAACTGTACTGAACAATATTTCACGTAATATCAGACCATAAGCCGGCGGCCTCACTAAACAAAAAACCCTTCTTATATGGCTAAATACTGGTCGTTATACTTGAGTAATTACAACGTGCACTATCGGACCACAGTGAAACATACAAATGATGGCGCATTGTCGCACCTACCCGTAGAGCTCCGGCAGTGAATTCGATAGTCAGAAAGCCATATGCTTAGCCTTAGGCGACAACATAAGCCATACCATAAGCGAGTGCTCAGTAATTGCTCATTAAACAGCATCTGCAATAGGGCGGGGCCTGCTACTATGCAAAATGCTGCCAGCGGTTCAGCAGGGGTGGCCAGAGCAGGAACAGATCCGACCCTCAGGGCTTTCACTTCATCTCAACCGCACAGATGCTCAAATCCGAGGACCACTGAGATTGAATGCAGGCCACTTCATGGAAGCAATGTAACTGGGTGATGTACACTCAAATTCCCTCAGCATGGCTTGTATGTCTACCACCTCAGTGATCAATGTCTTGCAGAGCCACAGGCTTCCCCGAGGCGCTGTTTGAAGTCATGTTCAGTTGTACCAGTAGTTCCTATCCTTCCTGAGACTATTGTCCCTCAGTGCACTCAGATTTTATCTAGTATCCCCCCCCCTTCCCCAGCGTAATCAATATTAGTGCCTATCTAAATTTAGAATGAAAAAGAATTTTCCCTGAAAACTTTCATTATTAAAATGCTGAAAAATAAATTGTATTTGTACGTGTATTATTAACCCACGAAGTAATGAGTCAGTGAGGCAATTTGTACTGATTATTTCGCTAAGTTTCTTTATATACTGATGAAACTGTTCTCAGTGTACCCCGAGTGCTACCTACAATTTCTTCTAAGAAAAGAGAACTGACTATCCACACTAAGGGTAGACACTTATTAGGAACATGCTTAACCTGCACCATACTTCTACATAGGGATACAGACTCACTGAAACATCATTCAAAATCAATGAAATTTAAAGGTGTGCACTGAACTTAGACTTACCATTTGAAGATCACTTAAATGTTGGTCGGACACCTTGCTTGTGAGCTGACAGAAATTGAAAGAGTTTAGGTTGCCAATGCTTTATGCCCAACCACTGCCATTAATAATAATAATAAACACTGTGTAGGTACTGCAGCAGTGTAATAGCCATAGCTACTGTCGTCTTGTGCTATAATTTGTTCATTCATCTTTTTCGAAGTGAACAATGAAGCACTTTCTGACCTTTTGTGGGCACTACCTACAACTGGGAGAAGGTGTTTTCATGAGATATTTAGGTATATATGACGGAATGTTAATTTCATCGATGCATGACGCAAAGTACAAAATATGTTTTTGGTGGGTGCTCTATTAGAGCAACGTGTTCAAGCTTTCGTTTCACAAGCTTTAACTTCCGCCATACTGCTTCACGTTTTAATGCTATCATTCGAAGAAAAACAATTATTGGTGACTTATGTAATCAGTATTACAATGTTACGAAACAATGATAACAGTAATGATCTTTTAAAAATAATATTTTTCGTCCCTTTGATATTAATCACTGGCAGCGTGTTCGTTACTGCTGTAAACGCTGTATTTGACTATCGATTGTGGATTCTCACTATGACAGTTTTGAGGTTGTATCAGCCTAGAAGCAAAATGAAATATGCTTTTACCTGATCTGTTTTCATCTTAAGTCCTGTGAAGATTATCCATGACCGAAACTGGTAAACATATACGTTTTGAAATAAACAGTTCGCGGTTACTTAATGGCTGTTGGTTGTCACGCAACCAAAATATTAAATAAAAATAATTTAGTTTTGTAACCGAAACACAGATGGATCGTCTTGTTTCCACCCCTCAAAAAATTTTAAATTCTTCAAATGGCTCTGAGCACTATGGGACTTAACATCTGTGGTCATCAGTTCCCTAGAACTTAGAACTACTTAAACCTAACTAGCCTAAGGACATCACACACATCCATGCCCGAGGCAGGATTCGAACCTGCGACCGTAGCGGTCACGCGGTTCCAGACTGAAGCGCCTAGAACCGCTCGGCCACACCGGACAGCCAAAAAATTTCAGTTTATCCCTCAGGAGGTAGGTACCGCCAGGTTGGGGATTGTTGGGTTAGACTGTAGAATTTTTTCTTACAATGCCGTATAGAAGGCAGGTCGGAATGCACAAACATATGAGGGTCACTCTGCTACAGATATTGGTGTGAAATAAACATGGCGCACCCACAACTCTAGATCAGTGACGCGGCACCGAGTTCTCAAGATTTCTACTGTAACGGGTGTTCTATGGTGACTGGCAGCCACCGAGCATTCCCTGTGCTGGCGGTCATGTGGCTGTTTCCGTAAGATGGACTATGAGTGTGCCGCCATGCTCGCTTGTGTGCAGAGATCAGCGTGGCAGTAGCAGCCACGCAATACATGCCCATTTGAGCCAATAGTGAAATCGATTGTAGGATGCGCTGCAGTACTGAGGCTGTTTCCTTCACCCACAAATTGCCACAGTACATCGCACATATCAGAAGGCTGCTCATCGAAGTCCTGTTTGACACCAGTTTGGCCGGGTAACTACAGCTATCACAACTACTGATTCTGCTCCTTCTGGTTTTTAATGTTTGTTAGCCTATCTAGGATTGGTTGAACCACGTAAGACGCAAATTAAGCACACTAAAACGTAGGTTATTCACTATCGTAAGCTAATTAATCGCGCTGCCAACGGATGTTATTTGAAGATAGTTTGAAGACAACATTATGGGCACAGCTCGAATCATCACCGGCCCTTGTTTGGTATGTTGAACTTTGCTTGTCTCTTCCTTCCTAATATCGTTGTTGGTATGGCAGTCTCTGAACAACATTGTAATTTTAATTGTTTAAGATTTCATTTTTCGTCGTTGGTTCTTGTGTCTTGTTCTCACGCTTTTGCCCCCCAGAATAAGGAAGAAAAACCAGTTGGTAGTAGGTATTAGTTGTACCAGTAGAACACGTAGGATATATGATGTCTTAGAAGCGAGTTAATCATATGTGTAACACAATTAATGTGATATTGATGTAATGTGTGTATACATATTAATGTAATATTCATATTACATTTGCGTACGAGGTTATGAAAATTCTCTACTTGGTCAAGGTGTAAGGTGTCAGGCAAATCCAGCACCTTCCACGAAAACCCTGACATGATAGCAAATCTGGCAATATGTCACATAGCTCCGAATAAATCCTGACATTAAATTAACCAAAGTAATACGATCAATGAGTGAGCAAATGGAATACCACAGACCAACACAAGAACATCTAAATGCATGTCATATCTTCCCACCGTGAAACAGACGCAGTTCCGAGGGGAGAAACGAGAACAGAAGCCGAGAGCAGAGCCGTGTAGGCTAGAAGGCCCTACGATAAGAGCGGTACAATGGGACACCCTCATAGCTGGCCGACCACCAAGAGGTCCATCCCCCAGCCCATGTTAAAAGATAGAGCCCTCCAGAAGAACAGTATGAACTATGCGCGTCTCTGTTACGTAGCAAACATTAAAAACATTGCCCCGCCACGAAAAGTATAACGTTTCTCATTTGATAGACAGAATTTTTGTAGGCGGAGCTGAAGGTTAACATTGAGACGCTGATTGGTCAGTTGAAAACACATCCAAATACCTTTTTCTTAAACCAACTTTGGTAAACAGTAGTAAGGATAAGTTCGAGAGAGTTGCTACCGAGACGGCGAGGTGTGTGGAGCTGCACCGCCTGCTGCCCCTGACGCTCCCTAACCACCGACAAGGTAACAAACACACACGATGCCGCATAAGAGCGCATAAGGCTTCACTCAGAACTGCAGAAGTCTCATCTGTTACATCCCCTTTTTATGTAAAACTAGTGTCGGTCATCAATTAAACTTCGTGGTATTCAAATTTGCTAGTTGAAGCTAAAATCTGAACTGTGATGATTTTTCTGTTTATAATAATTGAGAAGCCACATCAGCCACTGTAATCTACGACAAGTAAAATAAGTAATTAAAGATAATTGAGGATCAATTTTATGAAACTTAATTTAAACCTAGATTATAGATGTGATATGGCATATGTCATCCTTCGATCCATTATAGAACTCGGAAACCCATTCAGGGAATATTCATTCACATTTTTGTTGAACACAGTTGGTTTTTATCAACCGGTATTAAAATATTTCCTTTTATCAATAGTACAATTTATAAACAATGTTCAAATGGTTCAAATGGCTCTGAGCACTATGCGACTTAACTTCTGAGGTCATCAGTCGCCTAGAACTAAGAACTAATTAAACCTAACTAACCTAAGGACATCACACACATCCATGCCCGAGGCAGGATTCAAACCTGCGACCGCAGCGGTCGCTCGGTTCCAGACTGTAGCGCCTAGAACCGCACAGCCACTCCGGCCGGCTATAAAAAATGTTTCGTGAATAGAATAAAAATTTCAGTGGTAAACTTAACTGCTTTTTCGACCAGATAACTAAAAACAGGAAAGCCTTGAACCCCTTCAACTAAATTTAGTTAGTTCTAAGATTCTTTTACAGGAAGTGCTGTGGAGCTGACGCTGATGTCATTAAGTATTTGATTATATCATCGCTAATCTCACTGAACTCTTCTGAACTCTACATGTCATGTGTGGTCTGGCGTCTCCTTACCAGCAACAGGTCCCAGGTTCAAACTAGTCAATTCCCTAAAAAATAGTTGCGTGAAAGTGGTAGGGAGACACAATATAGAACAAACAGACACACTGCAGAATGTTAGAAAGGAACTTCCTTATGACTTATGTTGTTTGTTTTACGTTTGTGCTCTTAAAAGATCTTCAGATGTTAAATTTTGCAACTTTCTTTGCTCTTGCAGTTTCTGTTTGCGCCTCTTTTTAAATTAAAATTAGTAGATTCTAAGAATTTACTTTGTGCAGTGGTTTTTAAAGATTGTTTTAACATTAGAAATAGTCAAATTAAAGTTGGTTGAATTTGTTGCAAGAGAAAATATTAATACCGTTACAGATTTTATTTATTTTTTTTCAAAACAGCGACTGCGTATGGGGGTATACGTTTGTTAGGCTATAAATTGTAAACGCTTTTCCAGCAACTTCTGTTTATTGCAAAGAGATACCAAATGGTATCTATTCCTTTAATATTGTGATGCAGAAGTAGAAAAACCAGCAACCTCCACTTTCCAAACCCGTGTCTCTCTCATCTCACTTGTAAAGAATTTAAATCATAACCTCACACTGTCTCTGAGAAAAAAGTCAAAAACAAAAATACTTCTTTATACAAAGACCAAGTGCTGGTGTATTTGGACGAAATAAGGAGATTGTTACACATGGAAAGAATAAGATCATTGGTTTTAGTGAACCTTGAGTGTATATTGCAGATCAGTGTAGAGTAAAATAATGTTTTCATTCAAAAGCGGAAAACCTTGCATCACATGTGGAATGAGCAATGTCTTGCTCAGAATGTCTTTTGGGAGGCGTACCAAATTCTCAAAAAGAAAAAAAAACATATATATATATATAGTAAAGTAAAATGTTAAATTTATCTTCTTGTAGAAATGTAGAAATAGCAAACAGCCAATGAGTTGCAAAATGGAGGGTTTATTATAATTCCTTTACCATGCTTTCAACGTTTACAAAAAAGTCTTCTTCAGAAGGGATATTGACAACATAAATAAGTTAACATCATATAATTCTTTGGTTGGTCTCTTCATCCATATACCGTCTCTGTGTACCGTTTCAAATATTTTTCTGAGGATTTTACGTTCTATTTTTTCTGTCTCTGTGCCACCTGATGCTCCGATCGTGGTCGTTTCCGACGCATGGTGTGCTTCTGGACTGTACTGCCTACATTTAGCCGGCATTTAGCCACTCAATTACAGAGAAGTTACTATCGTGTAACTATTCCGCCACAGGCCGTGCATTATGAACAGGCGCTCGATCGTGTTGAAAGATGGAATCACCACTCCTGAATTACTTTTCGACAGTGGGAAGCAAGAAAATGCTTAAAACATCAGTGTAGGTCTGTCCTGTGATAGTTCCACGCAAAACAACAAGGGGTGCAAGCCCCCTCCATGGAAAACACGAGCACACCATAACACCACCGCCTCCGAATTTTACTGTTGGTACTACACACGCCGGCCGCTGTGGTCAAGCGGTTCTAGGAGCTTCAGTCCGGGACCGCGCGACCGCTACGGACGCAGGTTCGAATCCTGACTCGGGCATGGATGTGTGTGATATCCTTAGGTTAGGTAGGTTTAAGTAGTTCTAAGTTCTAGGGGACTGATGACCTCAGATGTTAAGTCCCATAGTGCATAGAGCCATTTGAACCAAGCCATACTACACACGGTGGCAGATGACGTTTACCAGTCGTTCGCCATACCCACACCCTGCCATCGGATCGCCCCGTTGTGTGATTCGTCATGCCACACAACGTTTTTCCACTGCTCAATCGTCCAATGTTTACGCTCCTTACACAAAGCGAGGCGTCGTTTGGCTTTTATCGGCGTGATGTATGGCTTATGAGCAGCCGCTCGGCTATGAAGTTTTTCTCACCTCCCACCTAACTGTCGTAGTACTTGCGGTGGATCCTGAGGCAGTTTGGAATTCCTGTGTGATGGTCTGGATAGATGTCTGCCTGTTACACATTACGACCTTCTTCAACTGTCGGGGTTCACTGTTAATCAACAGACGAGGTCGGCCTGTACGCTTTTGTGCTGTACGTGTCCCTTCATGTTTCCACTTCACTATCACATCGGAAACAGTGAACCTAGGGATGTTTAGGAGTGCGGAAATCTCGCGTACAGACGTATGACACAAGTGACACCCAGTCACCTGACGACGTTCGAAATCCGTGAGTTCCGCGCAACGCCCCATTCTGCTCTCTCGCAATGTCTAATGAGTACTGAGGTCGCTGATATGGAGTACCTTGCAGTAGGTGGCAGCGTAATGCACCTAATATGACAAAAGTGTGTTTTTGGGGGTGTCCTGTTACTTTTGATCACATTCATATCTCATTTAGAATACAAAAAATTATTCAGAATTAGCGGATAATATGTTGTGGCAGAAGTACCTTAAAATATAGCTGAAAGGCGTCAGTCAATAATAAAATTTCACTGACGCATTTCGACTACATTTTAACGTTCGTCTGCTAAAACATGTAATCCAGCAAGTCTGAATAATTTTTTTCTATTCGTAACGAGATATTGAACTTGTTCAGGTCGTCAATATAGCAAGAAGGCGTTCCATTTTGCAACTGACTGGCTGTTAACAATTTCTACAAAAGATGTCATCATACAGTTACTGGTCAAGCCACGTACAAAATCTGAAAATGTTGAAATTATCATGCATACCAGGATTCTTGGTGTTATCGTGAGCAATCTGAATCATTAGCAGCAGCATATCTCACTGTGGGTGTAGAGATACTTCATACTCCATCTGCTAGTATGAGTGTACTTCAGCTGTTAGACCGTGAATTATGCCGTCAGTGGAGTGAATTTTACAGAACACTGATACAGAAAATTGCCATGGACAGATCCTTTCAGTTTTCAGTTTAATGCCATGACAATATTCTTAAGCTTCTGTCACTAGTTCATGATTTTTTTCCCTTCAGTTTCAAAATCTGTTTAAATAGACAGAGTTCTCCCGAAAATATACAGATATTAGGCAGGTCTCATTCCTAACTATGGCCCTGTTTTGTATTAAATCGTCGAAGTCTGCGTACAACGCGCAGGGCAGTTAAATATCGTAATTTATGTTTATGGTGCTTTAAAAATTTGAGCTAGGAGCGTTACATTAATATTTCGCATTTTACAGCAGAAGAAATGAAACTGATGTTGGCGTATTGTGAATTTCGTGTTTGTGCGCATATACTTTAACACGGAAAGGAAGATAGAGATAAAGTATAAGTTCTGTTTCACCACGAATATTTAGTAATCTTTCGATCGCTTTCATCTTGAAACCAATGGAAGCAGTAACAAGAAAGTTTTGCGTCGCGTAGTGGGAGATTTAGGATTGTGGGCCAGACAGTTTCAAGCAAGGAAACCGTGCAAAAATGTCATATTTTACTGAATTCCAGTTCGCGCTGACAGGTAAAATTTTGCGTGCGAATCTTTTACAATGTTTGCTAAGTGTGAAAAAAATCAATATAGGTTTCGATATAATAAGTCTGATCAAAACTTTGTGAGTGGTATTGTCTCACAATATCTGCTTATATTCGACAGCTAATGTTTTGTAGGGTCAATACATAAAAATAGCGAACGATCGGGTGCTTAAGTAATGGAAGCTACGAGACTTCACGCAGAAGTAAATAGTTCGGGCGACGAACTGACCGCGGTACAGTACGATGTAGTTTCTGCTTAGCATGCGTGTGGTATTAATCAAAGAGAATTTTTCACTGGCTGCTGAACTAACTGAGACGCCAGAATCCGCATCCTGTTAGCAAACTACAACCAACGTAAGTGATCCCAGTTAATACAGGGACCTCATTACGTTCCAAATGTCTCTGTTACCGCTAAATTATTAATGATTTAGGAATTATTAATTAACGCCGAATTTTGAGTCAGTCAATCTTATGAGTGGTTTGATGCGGTCCGCCGTGAATTCCTCTCCTACTCCAATTTCTTGCACCATATGTCCTCTATTATTTGCTGGTTGTATTCCAATCTCTGTCTTCGTCTATAGTTTTTAACCTCTACAGCTACCTCTACTACAATGGAAGTTATTCCCTGATGTCTTAACACAAGTTCTGTCATCCTGTCTCTTCTTCATATGTTCATTTCGTCACCGATATTGCAGAGAACCTGACTGATAAAGGATGAGGATTCCTTACTTTATCAGTCCACCTAATTTCCAACATCCTTCTGTGCCACCGCATTTCAGATGTTTCGATTCTCTTCGTTTCTGGCTCTCCTACAGTTCGTAATTCACTACTATACAATGCTGTGCTCCAAATGTACATTTACAGAACTTCTTCCTCAAATTAAGGAGTGTGTTTGATGTTAGCAAAATTCTTTTGGTCAGGAACTACCTGTTTGTCTGTGCTAGTCTACTTTTTACGTCCTCTTTGCTTCGCCCATTATGAGTTATTTTGCTCCCATTTAAGTACTTCATTATAATTCAATTGATTGGGTAAGGATTTCAGTCGGTGGAAGAACACCTTTACCACGGAAGGGATTATGTCATAGTTCGGCGCCCTAGGCGGCACTGTTTGCAAAACAATAAGACAACCATGATTAATCTAACGTCTGTCGCATCATACACTGTTCGTTTGCCTCAGCAGATATCATTAATTAGCTTTTCGCAACGACAGCTATCTAAAATCCTACATTAAAATGAAAGCTTAACTGTGGTAACTGATGTAGTAGCTGTCAGATATATCACCGGTAACTATCCGATGTATCTGTAGATAGCTTCTAGCTGTGACTCGCTGTTTCATTAAAGTTTTCTCTCTTACGCAAACATATCATTTCAGGAAACCATGCACAGTATCCCTGCCAGCCGGTGTGGCCGTGCGGTTCTAGGCGCTTCAGTCTGGAACCGCGTGACCGCTACGGTCGCATGTTCGAATCCTGCCTTGGGCATGGATGTGTGTAATGTTCTTAGGTTAGTTAGGTTTAAGTAGTTCTAAGTTATAGGGGACTGTTGACCACAGATGTTAAGTCCCATAGTGCTTAGAGCCATTTGAACTATTTTTGAACAGTATCCCTCTGCAGTTAATATCAATGATTGCCGCTAATACGATAGAGTTCGCCTTACATGTTGCTGGTTCGAATTTTCATTCTGAAAGCAATTTCCATCATGAGTATTCGTCTGGAAAAAAGATTAGAGTTGATGTTATGATGTTACTGATCATCATACTGTATTTTATATTATCTCTCTGTGTTAAATTCCAAATATTTATGTAGTATCTCACAAGCAGAGGTCGTACGATTGCACTTGTAAAAAAGTACTGTGTTTGTATTCGGAAGGAGCAGTATTCCGTAAAAAGGACAATCGACCCATCGACGACGAGTTCATAACAGATCAGAATGGGCAACGAGGGGTAAGGAATTCGTCCATATCATTTTGCTAAGGCACCCACTCGGTATTTGCTTTATCTATTAGCGGATACTATAGGAAGCGTAAATCGAGACTACTGGACTTTGATTTGAAGCCTGCTCCTCACCCATATGTCACCTATCGCTCGTTTCAGATATTCCTTGGCTTCCCTAAGTCACATATGACTATCGACGGGTTGTGTTGGTTCCAGAAAGGTAACGGTCTATTTTGTGATCCATCCCTGTTCATCCCTGTGCGAGAATCTGCTCAGTCCATGAAGAATTCATCATCAATGGGATGTTAAATCCCAGTCTCTCATAAATATTCTTCATATACAACAACACAGAGTCCATTCAACCCATCTATACAAACCAAAAAGATACAAGGCGTCGTCATAAAGCTCACCTCCAAAAAATCAAGCTCTGACAAAAGGAACTGATAATAGTGTTAGACCTTCTCTTCATACACTGAGAGAAATTAAAAATGTTATACCATGAGAAACTAAACCGATCGCTACCAAACTCATACTCCAGTATTTCCATGTCTGTGGGATATGTTGATTACAATTATATCCTTATCCAAGCTTATTTTCAGTGGGAAAAGCCATTGTTACAGTTGAACAATAGAGTGAATATACGATGGCTATTGGATGTGTCTAACGCTACTGGATTTTTTCATGTGAAGATCGCAACAAATCATGGCTAGAGAACGTCCACTTCTATCTTATCACCACCTTTTTGACTTTGAGAAAGGGGTAATCGTTGGCATGATGGGAACATCACACGACTAATCACACACACAGTTGGGACACAGTGCAACGACAGTTGTACGAGTGGTGACGAGACACACTCAGGACATCAGTGTGGTGAGAAGAGTGGGCACACGTTCTGCGCCAAAAGAACTACACCAAGTAACGATCGCCGTATTGTTCGACTTGCTCTGACGGATACACTAATGACAACTGCTAAAATCAGGGCAGAGATTACAGTCAGAGTTTCACCATGAATTGTGGGGAACAGATTATTGGAGCCTGGGTTGAGATGTCGAATTGCCAAATGCCGTTACCGTTGATACCATATCACAGACAGCAGAAACTTCCACGGACTAGAGTCAGAACTCTGTAGCAGAGGTGAGACCAGCTTCAAAATGTCCATAGCCGACCACATGAAAGGTCACATAAAAGGTCATATAAAAGGTCACACCTGTGCCTCTCCAACTCAAAGAATCATGATGTGTGGAGGTACTAGATATGACCATAGGACTGACTTGGTGATTACTCAACGGAGGCTGAATGCTCGCCATTATGTGGTAAGAATGGTTAACTCCGTTGCCATCACCGTGGTGTCAAATAACATTCCAGCAGGATAAGGCAACATCGCAGTTCACACCACAAACGCCATCTACAAACTCAAGTTTGCCTGACCAGCTTCCTCACCCACAACACGTGTCTAGGATGCTCATGTTCCAAGTCTGGAGAAAAGTTCCTCAAGATGACATTCGGAGTCGGTTTGTTTCCATGCCACAACCACTACTTGTAAAAGAGTGTAATCGTTCACATAAAGGTCACACCTCATAGTGTCGTTGATGACAAAATAAGTTCCGAATGGAATCATTTAACATCCGTTACTTGACGACTATCTCCACAAAATATGATAAATAGTAGACTGCTGATTCATGATGTAATGCTTTCCATTTTCGCCAGTGTATTCACACTTCAGTGCGACGCTTTTTTCCCAACTGTGGGTGAGTTAGTTAGATACTCAGTTAGTTTCATGTTCCATAGATCATTCGCACAATAAATCGTAGTAACGTGGAACGAGTCACACATCGCGAATTAATATGTAAACATTATTACATGCCGAACGTTTATAAATCTTTTCTTCTCTTTTTTAACACGCAGATGTGAGTTAGTAATTCCTACCCCACCACGTTTCAAATATTACGCTATTAGAAATTCTTCTACGGAATAGAAGGAGTTATCAAGGAGAAACTTTTCAGTTTGTTTTCAAATTTTACTTTACTATCTGTCAGACATTTTATATCGCTGGGTCAGTTATCATACATTTTAATCGTGGCACTGTGCACCCCTTATTGTGCTAAAGACAACCTTAATGTGGGGTAATGAATGTAATTTTCATCCTGCTAGTGTAATTATTTACATCGTTGTTCCTTTTGAACTGCAGTGGCTTATTTAAAACAAACTTCATGAGGGAATAAATATATTATGAAGTAGTAGTCAGCATGCCTAACTTCTTAAACAGATGTCTACAATATGATAGGGGGTGAGCACCACATATTCTTACATCAGGTTTTTGAGCAATCAAGAATTTCCTACTTGTAGACGAGTTAACGCAGAACATTATTCCATATGACATTACTGAATGAAAGTATGCAGCCTGTGTCAATTTACTGATTTATTTCTCCCCAAGATTTCCAATTGTCACAATTGTAAATGCGGCTGAAGTAACTTTTTTAGGTGACTAAGAATGTGGGTTTTCCAGCTTAAATTCTCTTCAGTATTAACACACAAGAATTCTGAAGTCTTCAACCTATTTATCATTTCCTCACCACGTATTACAGTTATCTTAAGTGTGCAGAACTGAGTATGTTGTATCTTTTTGAAATTGAGGGTGGGACCATTCGCAGAATACCATTCAATAATACTTTTCAGAACATCATTTACCATTTCTTCTGTTTCTGTGAGTATACTTTGATTGATTATAATACTAATGTCATTTGAAAAAAGAAGTAATTTTGCTTGTTGTATATTAGACAGAAGGTCATTTACATACACATAGTGAACCTAAGACTGAGCCTTGTGGAACCCCATACATGATTACTCCCCAGTCAGAATAATGTCCTAGGACCAGATTAGCTGAATTACAAAGTACAACTTTCTGGATTCTTTTGTGATATAACATTACACATTGGCTGCCTACACCATCAATACCATAAAACTTCAATTCATAAACAGTTGCACATCTATTTGCCCATACACATCTCCGCAGCAGCTGTTTATCCCTGTTATCTATGGCCCACGGTGCACCACAGTTCCCTCGGCGCCTGTTTTGGATAGCGCCATTTTACTACGCACAGTGTGCTTTAACCGCGATGGATCGCGAACACTTCGCAGACTCAGCTGTTTCGGAAACGCTTGCACCCTTGTCCCAAAGCCAATAATCATGCTCGTTTGGACGCCATATAAGTTACTCTGTTTCAGCATTAAGACAACGACTTCATTGCGTTCCGCGTCCCCTCCTCACGCTTTATGTACCCTCTACTACTAGTTCTGCCAACTGTGAGTGGTTACTTTCTACAACTTAATGTCGAACATAGGTGGTGGTCAAATTAATGTGACGGGACGATATAGAATGGGCGTGAGCCGTTGTCGAAACCAGCTGGCAGCA
Source organism: Schistocerca nitens (assembly GCF_023898315.1). NCBI lineage: Eukaryota > Metazoa > Arthropoda > Insecta > Orthoptera > Acrididae > Schistocerca > Schistocerca nitens. Next base: position 499,363,536 of record NC_064617.1, read on the forward strand.
TTCTCTATCGTTTTCAAAAAGTCGTGCGCGATGCTGAAATCTGATCCACGACGATTTTCGCTTGTTTTCACAGTCGCCTCGATTGTGATACACTTGTAATTGAGCACCAGGGTCGCTACTTCACTTGAGGTTCCCGGTACTTCACGCAGAGATGCTCTGCCACTTCGATCTTCGTCATTCAGACTTATTCAACCACACAGAATACTTCTGTGCCACCTAACCACTGGTTTATTTAGGATAGCTTTTTGTCCTAAAGTGCCACAAACTCGGCGTGGACTATCGCTGCGTTGGTACCCATCAAATGCGGAGGAGGATTTATCATACGTTACTTCACTTTATCAGCGGTGTGCGCGATCGTGTCTAGGCTCGTTAGACGAGACAGCTTGTGATTACCCCTAGTCCAAGCCTGACATTGCACAACAGGCTAGAGGAAGACAACAGGAGATCTACTCTACTGGAATAATCCATAGCAATATCGTACGTTTCCAAAAATCGGTTACCTTGACTTTAAAGACTATACAGGTCATCAGCTGACAAGATTTATGAATAATGTCATGGAACAGAAATGACTAAAGAGGTAAAAGAAATTTCACATTTAGATACTTCTGTTATTTGTTTAGCACATCTTGTAAAGTGGACATGTAATTTTGACTATTGAGAGTTATCAATGTGCATGTCAGAGAAAGAGCAAGTTATGCTACGGTTAAACAATCTTTGGTCTTGATGTGGCACAGTTTTGCCTCTGTGCTGTCTTAGGTGAAGTGTGTTAGGTGGTGGACTTATTCAGTAGAGCTGTGTTGACTTGCGATTGTATCTGTTAGATGAAGAAAGATTTATTGTAAGGGACAGCTTTGATGAGTAGGATGTATACATTGAAAAGCGAAAAGAATATAACTTCTGAATAACGTTTTCTCCTTTTCTTTTTTTTTTTTAAAAAAAAAGAGAAGTAGTTTGAGGTAAGACTGCAGCACTGCGCAGCTTGTTTGTTCACTAGCTCTGAGCTGGGAGAATGACCACCACACTTCCCTGAGTCATACATTACCATATCAACTGATTAAGCTGTTTGGTTTTTATAGAAATTCTCTGTTAACATTGTACCCCTTTCAAATCATTGTTCACTTTGTTTGGCGTAGTACTGTTCAGGCGAATTTATGTGTGAAGAACGAGCGAAGTTCTAATCTGTCTTTTTGAATACATACTACATTCTAAAATCGTTGTCTTGGAATTTCATTCCATAGGAATAGTTGCTCTCCCCATCCCACTGTTTAAAGAGCGTTTATCGTTACGAATTACCACATTCCACCACATGATATGCAATATTTTGACTATTGTTTGGCAATCCTATTTAAAAAATATAAATATAACTTAGCCGCTGCCTGCTTGCTGTTGTGCTTTCGAGAAATCTGCAACAATGTTGATAAGACGCGAGGTGAGTGGAAATTTTGATTAGGGCCAGATGTTTACTTCAGCTGCACATTAATATAAAGACAAACTTTATTCAGACCAGCCACAGTTCGATTCTAATTAGTTTCTGTTTTGTCAAAGGTTAGCAAACGAGTTTAAGTGGCTAACAGTTTGTAGGTACATAGTTTTGGTAATACGTAGATCTTTTATAAAGTGGGAGGTAAATTTTGGCTACATTTCACACAGAAACACATAGTGGCGTACTTACAATGTGCAAGTTGACTCATTTTCGACTTGATGAAGAAACCTAACGTAACACAAATCGATGTAAGCGTGTCGTCAAAAAATTACACGATTAAACCTAAAGAAAATGTAGCTAACTGGTGAAATAATGGACTTTTTGTTCAGAATGACCGTTTGTTTTTATGCTCCGTTCACGTTGCCTTCTGGTAGCCGGCCATAGTTTCATTCGTTCCGTGTCCTTTCTCTTCACTAGTCCTTGTCGCATACCGCAAAGAAACAGCCCTTTGGTCTTGTGACTGGCAGAAAACGTACACCGTGAGTGCTACACTCCCGAGATTTGTCGGTACTGCAGGCAGCATTGCTTTGTTCGGCCAGTGAAACTACATCATTCAGTTTGCTCCAATTTTCGTGTAGCTACCATTATAATGGTTGATGTCTCTGGAGGTTCCCTACATCTAAAAACGAACAGCAGTTATAGTGCGAGAGTTTTTAAAAATCATAATGAAATTCCTTGATTATGGTGTACATCATGGTGGGCTATTCTCATGGTAATACAGGGTGTTCAGAAAAGTCTGAAAAGCTTGTAAAGGTGGTGTGGTGGCGTAGGCCGGCTGTGCAGAGAAATGATGAATGATGGTCAAGAAAAAAAAATACACTGCGCCGTTTCAGAGTCAATTAGCGTTGAAGTAAGCCAATCAGGCCGCTACGTGCGCAAATTCAAGCGGCTCGCCAGAAACGGTGTTCCAAACGTGTTCTTCGTTTGGTTTTGTAATACCGAACAAGACAGCTGAACAACGGCGTATTGGCTAACTTCAGTGCTGATTAATTCAGAAACGGCTCTACGTATTGCATTTTTAACGCTTATTTCCCAGCAGAATCTAACCTACAACACCATCACAAGCTTTTCAAACTGGTTTTGACCACCTTATAGACAAGGACGACAGGTGTGGTTCTCTGTCTCCTTCTTTAACTCTGGTGGAACACTGTTCTATATCTCGATGTTAGGCAATTTTATCCCTTGCTATAAATAGCCCCATATGCATATAACACACATACTCGTAGTTATACAGACACATGGCAGTTTATTGCAGTAAATCATGTATGTGTCAAAAAAGTAGTCGTTGAAGTTATATTGCGTCTTCTGAGTAGATACAACCAAGCGACAGAATCATGAAGAAATCATGAAAGCAGATGTAATGTGACTATTTACTGACTTGTGACTGGTTACTGTTTGTCTCCATCATTCACCTTGAAAACAATTTTCAAAAAACGGTAGCTCATTACAAAATACACTGTACAGCAGAATTAAAGGGCTACTACATCTAAAACCTGTAATTCTCACTCATCACGACGCTGATGTTGAAATTTCAATCAAAGGTGCGTACAACCTTTCTCGGTAATGTTACAAAAGCATAGCGCTCTGTGGTGTCATCCAAGGCCTCTATGACGGTTCAAACAGCAAAGTGTCGACACGTGCAAAAAAAGTAGGGCACAGCTCAGAAGCTCATATGACGGGTAAGATGGGGTAATCATGTCACATTGGCACCAAATTTCACCGAAATTCTTCCTATTTACATTGTGGATGTGTCACACCATCGGAAGGTTGTCAGTTGTCACACATCCTCTTGCCCACATTTCACCGCTTTTTTTGACGCCTCAACCATGGAGGTCAGAAACGCGACTCTCAGAGTTGAAATCATGCGATTTTTTTATGGGTGACCGAGGAAAACATTCCAGACACATCACCTCTCAGAATCGGCATGAAAATGGCGTTTGGGGGGGGGGGGGGGGAAGTGACATAAAGGACTACAACGAAACCACTCTTTCTCTGGGACTTTGATTCCCAAACGTTTCATGGTTCAAAACGACAAGTCGCAATGCGATGAGCAACAGGAAGATGTTCTTCACAACCTTCGATATTGATGACACCCTCCGGAGTTTCACGCCCTCCCTAAGGTCATGGTGGGGCTGCATCCCCCTAGAACTTGATCGCACTCGTTGGGAGCGCAGCGCGACCGCAGTTTATGCTCTTACTTACTGGTTGGAATCACTAGAGACGGTTCAAAATCATTCGACAAAATATAAACGTGATGAAAAACCAGTAAAGAGTGTTTATGCGTTTTCATCGTTCCTATTTTGGTCTTCCTGTGACGTGACCACAGCGGGGATGCAACATTGTCACATGCATGAATGAAATGGCAAAAGTTTCCTCTAGGACCGTCAGTTAGGCAAAATACTCGGTGGAATCCTCCCGCTTTCATTGAGAATTTTAAAAATGCACACAACACATTATTAGAGTACCAGGAACCATCAGACAGGTTACGCTGCTGGTCTGTCTCCGCTACAGTGCTGCTCTTGCGCCTAATAGTAAACCATTCGGGATCGGAGGGTGACAAACGGGTCGCTACTCCGAAAACGCCTAGGACGTCGTCACAGGTTCTGTGTGTACAGGTGCATTTTTAAAAATGTATAGGGAATAGGCAAAACAATGCTAACACCTATACTAAATCAGGAATGGTTTATTAATAAGGAGTTGGACCCCTATTTGCCCGTAATACAGCTGCGATTATTCAAATGGTTCAAATGGCTCTGAGCACTATGGGACTTAACATCTGAGGTCATCAGTCCCCTAGAACTTAGAACTACTTAAACCTAACTAACCTAAGAACATCACACACATCCATCCCCAAGGCAGCATTCGAACCTGCGACCGTAGCGGTCGCGCGGTTCCAGACTGAAGCGCCTAGAACCGCTCGGCCACATAGGCCGACCAGCTGCGGTTATTCCTGGAATACTAGCATATAACGATTGTATAGTCTCCAGTGGTAAGTTATGACACTCATCGATCAGAATCTCTTCTAACTCCTGTAGTGATGACGGAAGCGGAAATTTGCTCCGGAGTCTGCGCTCCAATACCGCCCACAAGGGTTCGATAAAGTTCAGGTCATGGGACTCTGCTGGCCAGGGAAGACGCTGCAATTCAGTTGTATGCGTCTCATACCACGATTGTAGTGTGCTGGCTGGCTTTGTGAATGTGTGCATTATCGTCCTGAAATATCGCATCATTTACGGGGAACAACATTTGAAGCATGTTGTGCAACTGATCACCTAAAATGTTCACATGATAGTTGGCTGATAACACGGTCTTTGAGAGCAATGATGGGACCAGCAGAATACCATGATATGGCTGCCCACACAGTCACACATCCACCTCCATTCTTAACCGTTGGAATGAAGCAATCAGGATTGAAGGCTTCTGTTGACGTAATGCAGACATAAACCCGACTCGGTGTTGGAAAGAACGAAAACGTAGACTCGTCGGATCATATGACGTGTTTCCAATGATCAGCCGTCCAGGATTTATGCTCCTGACACCATGTTTCACGCTTCTTTGCGTCGGTTGTCGTCACTAAAGGTTTCGGTATAGCAGCTCATCCATGAATATTCACTTTACGGAGCTCTCGTCGGACAGTATCGATAGATATGGTATCTCGAAGATGGCTATTGAGTCTGTAGTCACTTTAGCCACCGTAGTTTTGTGTTATTTTGACTCAATTCGTGTTAGCGTACAACGAACGATCTCTGTCATTTAGTTTACGCGATGATATCTTTCCATGTTTCGTGTAGGCTGTCATAACCGTTGAAACAGTTGCTCTCGAAACATTCAACGAAAAAAAAAAAAGGCCGTCTTGGTTACTGATGCTCCAGCTAATCGGGCCCCCACGATCTGCCCTCTTTGGAACTTTCCTTAGATCTTTCACTGCGCGTCGACCTTGGCCTCTGAATTCAAATACGAAGTGTGCACTACTGCCGGCCGTGGTGGCCGTGCGGTTCTAGGCGCTGCTGTCCGGAACCGCGGGAATGCTACGGTCGCAGGTTCGAATCCTGCCTCGGGCATGGGTGTGTGTAATGTCCTTAGGTTAGTTAGGTTTAAGTAGTTCTAAGTTCTAGGGGACTGATGACCTAAGATGTTAGGTCCCATAGTGCTCAGAGCCATTTGAACCATTTTTTTTGTGCACTACTCGTAAGCAACATGCACTGATGCCTAGTCCGTACTGAACACGCACAGTCCAGCGCGACACGTGCCGTACCTGCGTTGTTGACAGCTAAACACAACCATCCCATTACTACCATTGATCACATTATTTAGCCTATCCCCTGTAGATGGTTACCACTGAGGATTCTGCCGAACTGTGGGGCGGGGGGAGGGGGGGGGGAGGCGGAGTGGCCGGACGGTTCTAGGCGCTACAGTCTGGAACCGCGCCCGCTACGTTCGTAGGTTCGTATCCTGCCCCGGGCACGGATGTGTGTGACATCCTTAGGTTAGTTAGGTTTAAGTAGTTCTAAGTTCTAGGGGACTGATGACCTCAGAAGTTAAGTCCCATAGTGCTCAGAGCCATCTGAACCATTTTAGAGGGTGGGAGGGTTGTTAGAGGGATACTTTGTCGTTTTATTCACGCACGTGTCAATGTCGCGATCCCCGTAATCACACCACAGGAGGACGCAAATTAGGAGCTCTAACAAAGCATATGAACTCTCAGCTGTTTTGAACACGTTCACAAATCGTGGAATGGTTTTGAATGGTCCCTAGTCGATCCAACCTGTTCACGAGAGAAAAAAATGCGGTCGCAAAGTGTACCAAACGGGTGCAGTCACATTCAATGGAGATGCAGTCCCACAATGTCTGTAGACAAGTGTTGTAACGCACGAGGGTGTCAGCAGTGACAAAAGTTGTGAAGAATGTCTTCCTACTGCTCATCGCAATGCGAAATGTCGTATTTGACCGCGAAATGTGTGGGAATGAATGGCCCCCGGGAAAGGGATCATTTTATTAACGCTCTTTGTGCCAGACCCTGCAGCCGTTTGTGCCGATTCTGAGCGGCGGTGAGTCTAGAATGTTTCCTCAGTCACTCGTAAGAAAACCGGATGCTTTGAACGCTGACCGTCGCTGTTCTGACCTCCACCGCAGTGGCCTCAAAAAGGAGTTGTGAAGTGTGGGTAAGAGCGGTTGTGACGGCCTTACGATATTGTGGCACGTCACGGTGGCATTGGGTAGAATTGTGGTGAAAATGGCTCTGAGCACTATGCGACTTAACTTCTGAGGTCATCAGTCGCCTAGAACTTAGAACTAATTAAACCTAACTAACCTAAGGACATCACACACATCCATGCCCGAGGCAGGATTCGAACGTGCGACCGTAGCGGTCGCTCGGTTCCAGACTGTAGCGCCTAGAACCGCACGGCCACTCCGGCCGGCAATTGTGGTGAAATCTGGTGCCAATATGGCATCGTTAACCCCTCTGACACGTCGCATGAACTCGCAAGTCGTGGCCCCTTTTCCTCGCATGTGACGACGCCGTGCTGTTTGAAGCGTGCTTTTGCACCATTACAGAGGAATGTTGTACGCACATTCGAGCCAAATTTCAAACTTAGGCGTCGCAATTTGTGGGAGTTACGAGGTGTCGAAAAAGTGATCATTTAATTCTGTCGTGCAGTGTAATTCTATCGGTAATACAAAGAGAGAGTTGAAAACGTGTCAGACATATTCCACAGATATGATTATAATATCATTTAATGTTTTTCATGACATGAGAAATGTGTCCTAAGATATCCCAAACCTTTACGATAAGACGTATGAAGAAGACACTTAATTCTAAATTGAACATTTTAAGATATGAAACCAGTATCATTTGCTATGTGGGTTACCACAACCGTCTATTTGTTAAGTCATTTTAACTGTTTTCTCGTACAGCACTTGGAAATGGCCTGCAAGGTCGAAAATGGCCAATCGTACAAACTTTAATAAAATGAATACTTGTCAAAAACAACGAGATGGAAATCGTTAATTGTCTTTTCGGAAACCAATAGTCGCAAATGAGAACTGTAAATAGTTTGACACTGTAAATGACCAGCGCATAACAAACAAATATCTGTAAAATGCTTACGTTTTATTAAGAAACAACTGCCAGCCGCATCGACGTTGCGTGTAGTACCTACTATAATAATACATGTGGTGTGTCTCCTGCAGAAGTTACGGTGCACCCCTCGTCGTCAACGATGGAGCATTTCTCTTTACAGTAAGTTAAAGACATGCAGTGTATAGCGTATTTGGGTGTAGTACCCACAAAACTGAAAAATTCACAGAAAGAGGTTATCCACAGGTATCACTCTAATTGGAAGATATTTGACACCACTGATGGATACAGTCAACAATCTGGGCCTCCAAAATCACATAGAACTGACAAAAGTTTTCGAAATACCTGCATTGTGGAATTTGAGTGGACGGTGGGAAAACATTCATCAGTAATCACCCTTGAAGTGCACGCTTCAGAGACTACATTATCGAGAGACATGCAAAGCAGTTATTTTACCCCTGCCATAAATGCTAATGTAAGCAACGCAGTCAAATGATTTTGTCCCCTGAGTTCAGTTCTCTCAAGGGAATATGTGATCAAGATGGACCTCTGCAATACCCCGTGTGTATGTGTGAACTTAGAAATCATTATGGCGACCTTAGCGAACGAGATCTCATGTATAATTCGTTCTTGCATTTTGGACGACCAGTAGTTCGTCAAGAACGCATTCATAAATTATTTATGTGGCGTGCCCGTTGCAGCGACCGTGCACATCCTTTTTGCGACATCGCCTCCGAGGCGCCCACAGACGAAATCTAATTTGCATTCAAGTGGACACTGTGGGGGTAGCGACAGGTCGAACTGCGAAGTAAACGTCTTTGGATAAAATGCGTTAACGTTGTCTCTATAATTTTGGAACTTCTGCACCAACACAAAGTGATTGAAGTCAAACGCATCATCCGTTCGTCCATGCAATGTTCATGTGACACTGTCCTGCTCTGATAAAGTTCTCGAAATACCAGCATCTCTCACCGAAGGACTCGTTAAATTGCTTACCCGATCATTGGTTCTGCACAGTTATACACAATTATCTCATTCTTGGTTCGCTCTCCTCCTAACATCTGCTCTACATGTTGCCGTAATTTTGTTTATTCATTTGCTATTTCCCCAAAACAGTCACTGGATTTCGCACCTACTTTCTTACCTTTCCCTTTGAAAACTCTCGCCTTTGATCTCTTAATTGCTCAATATTTAGTGACATGTTGTCACTTTATTTCAGTGCCTTCTTCGCTTCCTTATCTGCTGCCATTGTTAACAATTTTGCCTCCGATGCTTCTTTCAAGGCTCGCACAGCTAATGTTTGGGTCCTCTTACCTCCCTCTTTCACATCTATATTAATTTTCTTCATCAGTTCCCCTGTTGTCTTTTCCGAGTCGCTTTTCACTTCTTTTATTTCATTTTTCAATCCTTTCTGGTCCGCCCCCTTAGCTGACTAATCAGCAAATCTGACTGCCATGTAATGGACCCGGGTTTAATTCCCGATCGGGTCGAAGTATTTATCCGCTCGGGGACTAGGTGTTGTGTTATCCTCTTCGTTATTTCATCGTCATCGACACGCAAGTCGACCATTGTGGCGTCAACAGAAAAGAGTTTCAACTAGGTGGCTGAACTTCCCCAGATGGGGACTCCGCCCATGAATGCCATACGGTCATTTCATTTCATTTAAAATGTTTCTTTAATTCATGTTCCCTCTTCAATGCTATGTCTTCCATTTTCTTTAAGAATGTTAATAGATCGACCTCATCCTTTTTTATTTTCGTCCTATTGCTACTTGGAATACGTATGCGACGTCGATCGCGAGACTAGTCGACCAGGCGTGACGGTTCTTTATCTGTTATCTGAGTCTCGCAGTCTTGTATGTTCGGTAGACCTTCACCGTGTCATGACATCATTTTCGTCTTCATTCCTGCTGTCATTATTGTGGTGTACATCTGCCTTAAATTGGATTTGATCCCAGTCAACTGCGTGGTCATCCCTCACATTTCAGCTTGGCTCTTCCACAGGAACGACCATTTGATCCCCTCTGTTGTTTGCGAAACTTTCTGCCTGATTAAACTTCTTAGTCTCTATCCTATCAGTTTTAGCAAAATCTTTCTGTGCCCGAGCCTTACTTTGCATGATCATACCGAGCAGAATAGCACTTTTCGCAAATACTTAAAACTTCGCAGCATAACAAAAATTATTTGCCAAAGACTAACATACCTGTAAAATACCTAATCACAGTGCACCACACCATACATATCAAAAGAATGAAGGATGAAAAAAACCTTCCGAAATTTCAACTCTTTTTGTCGAGACAGTAGAAAGGACAAAGAGATGTGTGACGGATTCCATGAAACCGAAAATACAAGTACAAAAAATATACAAGTTACAATAAATAATAGATGTCAGCAGGGTATAACTTGTACGCATCTAAAAAAATTGCCACTGTTGTTTGGAAATAGTTTTTTAAAACAATATGAAACTGTATAATAAAATTCTACTGTCTGACTGCGAATAAACAATTAAAAAGAGAATAAAACTGACTGTGTAAAATTACTTACGTTCACTCGATATTAGCTTCCGCATTCTGGGTCTGTAAACCGGGTGGTCCATTGATAGTGACCGGACCAAATACACTCCTGGAAATGGAAAAAAGAACACATTGACACCGGTGTGTCAGACCCACCATACTTGCTCCGGACACTGCGAGAGGGCTGTACAAGCAATGATCACACGCACGGCACAGCGGACACACCAGGAACCGCGCTGTTGGCCGTCGAATGGCGCTAGCTGCGCAGCATTTGTGCACCACCGCCGTCAGTGTCAGCCAGTTTGCCGTGGCATACGGAGCTCCATCGCAGTCTTTAACACTGGTAGCATGCCGCTACAGCGTGGACGTGAACCGTATGTGCAGTTGACGGACTTTGAGCGAGGGCGTATAGTGGGCATGCGGGAGGCCGGGTGGACGTACCGCCGAACTGCTCGACACGTGGGGCGTGAGGTCTCCACAGTACATCGATGTTGTCGCCAGTGGTCGGCGGAAGGTGCACGTGCCCGTCGACCTGGGACCGGACCGCAGCGACGCACGGATGCACGCCAAGACCGTAGGATCCTACGCAGTGCCGTAGGGGACCGCACCGCCACTTCCCAGCAAATTAGGGACACTGTTGCTCCTGGGGTATCGGCGAGGACCATTCGCAACCGTCTCCATGAAGCTGGGCTACGGTCCTGCACACCGTTAGGCCGTCTTCCGCTCACGCCCCAACATCGTGCAGCCCGCCTCCAGTGGTGTCGCGACAGGCGTGAATGGAGGGACGAATGGGGACGTGTCGTCTTCAGCGATGAGAGTCGCTTCTGCCTTGGTGCCAATGATGGTCGTATGCGTGTTTGGCGCCGTGCAGGTGAGCGCCACAATCAGGACTGCATACGACCGAGGCACACAGGGCCAACACCCGGCATCATGGTGTGGGGAGCGATCTCCTACACTGGCCGTACACCACTGGTGATCGTCGAGGGGACACTGAATAGTGCACGGTACATCCAAACCGTCATCGAACCCATCGTTCTACCATTCCTAGACCGGCAAGGGAACTTGCTGTTCCAACAGGACAATGCACGTCCGCATGTATCCCGTGCCACCCAACGTGCTCTAGAAGGTGTAAGTCAACTACCCTGGCCAGCAAGATCTCCGGATCTGTCCCCCATTGAGCATGTTTGGGACTGGATGAAGCGTCGTCTCACGCGGTCTGCACGTCCAGCACGAACGCTGGTCCAACTGAGGCGCCAGGTGGAAATGGCATGGCAAGCCGTTCCACAGGACTACATCCAGCATCTCTACGATCGTCTCCATGGGAGAATAGCAGCCTGCATTGATGCGAAAGGTGGATATACACTGTACTAGTGCCGACATTGTGCATGTTCTGTTGCCTGTGTCTATGTGCCTGTGGTTCTGTCAGTGTGATCATGTGATGTATCTGACCCCAGGAATGTGTCAATAAAGTTTCCCCTTCCTGGGACAATGAATTCACGGTGTTCTTATTTCAATTTCCAGGAGTGTATCTCACGAAATAAGCATCAAACGAAAAAACTACAAAGAACGAAATTCGGCTAGCTTGAAGGGGGAAACCAGATGGCGCTATGGTTGGCCCGCTAGATGGCGCTGCTATTGGTCAAACGGGTATCAACTGCGTTTTTTTTTTTTAAATAGGAACCCCCATTTTTATTGCATGTTCGTGTCCTACGTAAAGATATATGAATGTTTCAGTTGGACCACTTTTTCGCTTTGTGATAGATGGTGCTGTAATAGTCACAAACGTATAAGTACGTGGTATTACGTAACATTCCGCCAGTGCCGGCCGTATTTGCTTCGTGAAACATTACCCGTGTTGAAATGGACCGTTTACCTATTGCGGAAAAGGTCGATATCGAGTTGATGTATGGCTATTGTGATCAAAATGCCCAACGGGCGTGTGGTATGTATGCTGCTCGGTATCCTGGACGATATCATCCGAGTGTCCGGACCGTTTGCCAGATAGTTACGATATTTGAGGAAACTGGAAGTGTTCAGCCACATGTGAAACGTCAAACAGGACCTGCAATAAATGATGATGCCCAAGTAGGTGTTTTAGCTGCTGTCGCGGCTAATCTGAACATCAGTAGCAGACAAATTGCGCGAGAATCGGGAATCTCAAAAACGTCGGTGTTGAGAATGCTACATCAACATCGATTGCACCCGTACCATATTTCTATGCACCAGGAATTGCATGGCGACGACTTTGAACGTCGTGTACAGTCCTGCCACTGGACACAAGAGAAATTACGGGACAATGACAGATTTTTTGCACGCGTTCTATTTAGCGACGAAGCGTCTTTGACCAACAGCGGTAACTTAAACCGGCATAATATGCAGTATTGGGCAACGGAAAATCCACGATGGCTGCGACAAGTGGAATATCAGCGACCTTGGCGGGTTAACGTACGGTGCGGCATTATGGGAGGAAAGATAATTGGCCCCCATTTTATCGATGGCAGTCTAAATGGTGCAATGTATACTGATTTCCTACGTAATGTTCTACCGATGTTACTACAAGATGTTTCACTGCATGACAGATTGACAATGTACTTCCAACATGATGGATGTCCGACACATAGCTCGCGTGCGGTTGGAGCGGTATTGAATAGCATATTTCATGACAGATGGATTGCTCGTCGAAGTACCATACCATGGCCTGCACGTTCAGGGGATCTGACGTCCTCGGATTTATTTCTGTGGGGAAAGTTGAAGGATATTTGCTATCGTGATCCACCGACAACGCCTGACAACAAGCGTCAGCGCATTGTCAATGCATGTCCGAACATTACAGAAGGCGAACTACTCGCTGTTGAGAGGAATGTCGTTACACGTATTGCCAAATGCATTGAGGTTGACGGACATCATTTTGAGCATTTATTGCATTAATGTGGTATTTACAGGTAATCACGCTGTAACAGCATGCGTTCTGTGAAATGATAAGTTCACAAGGGTACATGTATCACATTGGAACAACCGAAATAAAATGTTCAAACGTACTTACGTTCTGTATTTTAATTTAAAAAACCTACCTGTTACCAACTGTTGATCTAAAATTGCGAGCCATATGCTTGTGACTATTACAGCGCCATATATCACAAAGGGAAAAAAGTGATCCAACTAAAACATTAATATTTCTTTACGTACTACACGAATATGTAATATAAAATGGGGTTTCTATTTTAAAAAACGAAGCTGATATCCGTTTGACCTATGGCAGCACCATGTAGCGGGCCAACCATAGC